>NC_081412.1:642466653-642781653 GCF_030272615.1 Cryptomeria japonica
TGATTACATTTGTGTTATTATCCCCTCTAACTGGAAATTTAGCTTTATGTTAGATTTGATAAACAATATACATAGATAGGATAGTTAAAGGGAAAAAGTCTAGAAACCACTGATTCACCCCCCTCTCAGTGACACATTGTGTCTAACAGATGATAGTTATGATGTATCTATTATTACAATTTGTTTATCTTTGGAGCTTGTTCAAGATCGGTTTCTAGTGGTTTCTTAATTGTCACCTTCTATTGTGATTAGGTATGCACCCGATTGGTTCATGACATTATCTTTTAAGGTCTTGGCAACACATGAGCATATTTTAAACACATCATCATCCTACAATTGTATTTCACTTCATACTAATTATTATCCATAATGGAAAGAATTCATACATTTTTACTTTCTTTTTTTACTTCCTAATGGGAGACAATGTCATTTGTAGATGTTCGACTATGTTTTGTCTTCAAGCACTCACCATTTCAGTAGGATATTATACATTATGAGGCAGTTATGTAGTCTCTCTCTTTCCTTTCTATAGAGCAATACTTGATTGCCTATACATGATATATGTATTTCTTTGGGGGTATCATTGAGTCCTTCATGCATCATCTTGTTATTTTACTTTCTCTCTCTCAGAGAGGAATTTTGTCCCTAATGCGGAGCCTTGTGTCAACTTCTTTGTTTCACTCAAATGGGGTTTTCAACTTCAATGGATTAACCAGACATGACTCAGGGGTTCAACACACCTATGGCACCCTGACACAAGATTCCACATTCCCAAGTTAACTGATTCAATCCCCAATACACAAAAAAACTCTTAACTGGTTTATTCCTACTAGCCCTTCAAACCGGTATTTGCACATTAACTCAAAACTTTCCCAAACCACTTGGAAAACAAAACACATTCAGATACCTATTTGCAAGTTTTACAACATACTTAAATTTCAGATATGGTTGTTTTCGACCAATACCCATTTTCAATACCTTGTCCTACTAGGATTAGGCCAAATTATCCCACTTTTCCAAAGGAACACCCTTTGGATCACAACTCCAAACCTTCACAATAAAAAACACTCTTCGGAAATGTTTCAAAACAAAATATTTTTAGGGTTTTAGGTGGTTCCATGCCCATTTACCTATTCAAATACAAAACCCTCTTTTTTAGGAACCCAAACCTAGGGATTTCCCAATCTCTCATTTTCGATCACTTCTAGACCCAACCAAAGGATCCAAAACCTTCTATCCAACCTACATACACATAATCCACCATAAAATATTACCATTATTAAATAAAATCCTTCAGACCTTCACATGGCACCGGTTAGTCACTAAGTCAACTTGTGACTCTCCACCCATAAGGCACTCCCCTTTTATGTTCATGATCTTACCTAAAACCAAATAAATAGAAGAGACTATAACACATTATCTTAGACTCATTCCACAAGAAACAATTATTACATAAAGTGGAATGAGTCCATTTTCACATAATGACCCTCAAAACTGTCCAAAATATGTCAAAATTGCAATATTTAGAAAATAGTCAATCAAATCTACACAAATGGATTTTTAAACCCCCAAAACAACTTCAAATGAATGTAAATATTATTCTTAGATCATCCACCTATAGTTTCCATTTAAAAAATGAAAAGATGAATGAAATTCAATGTGAGAAATTCTGATTTTAATCATAAAATGTAGGGAACCATATTATCCATTTTCACTGATTCTTTGTTTTACAAGATCAGGCTTTCAACCATCAACAATCACACCTCTCCCATAGGTGGGAATGAGGTTTTAAAACCATATAGACTCCAAAAACCGACTACAACCTTCCTAACTAACTTTTTGAACCAACTTTGGTTGTTTTACACATGATTACTCACTTGGTTTACATAACAACTTTTGATCTCCCTTGTGCTATGAAACTAATCAACATTTCTATTACATGAAAATGGTCAGATGAAACCTTATGAAACTCAAAATTCTCCTATTCTACCCATTAAACCCCATTACATTACTCATTTTGACATCATTTTGCCCACATGATAATTTTTGACAACTTATTACAAAATGACTCAATACATGAATAATATGACTTCAAATGGAATTATTAGCCATGATTACAATAGATAATGGTCAAATTGACCTTACATCTCAAATAACTCATAGATCTTTAATATGGCCTCATGGTGGCCAATCTTGTCTCAGGTGCTCCTACACCATAATCTCAGGGGCTCAAAATTTCCAAGTCCCCTTGGAAACACCTATAAAACAAAAGATCAGAAAACAAAACATTAAATTCATCTTGACTTTTGGTTTGTACTTCTCCTCCTTCTAAAACCATGCCCTTTCTTGTAATTTACTCCCTTGGAACTGGTCTACCTCCTTTATCTTCACTCTTGGTTTGTCTCCACTTGGCAAAAGTAGTACCACTTGATGTCCTTTTACATCCATCAACAACTTCATCATGCTAAACATCACTAATACTGCTGCATACACCTACAACCGAATCAATTTCATCACCCAAAGATATTTCTTTGTCTTGGCAACATCAACATACTCAATCTCCATGCTTGGGGAATACACTAACTCTTTGGCCTTTTCATGGCCGATCACCATAAATAACTCACTCTTAGTCTCTTCCATTGTGACCAACTCAACATTCTCATGCCATTCCTCTTGGCATACCAACTCTGTATCCAACTTCAAGGATACGTCATTAGCCTCACCATCTTCTATCACAAGAGTACCTTGCTGCACTGTACCCTTCAAAGGACATACCATAGTCCCAATTACAATCTCATAACACTCAAGCCCTCCAAGACTTGACTCCTTGCTATCTTCACCAACATCTTTGTCTTCTACCTTTGTCTCAACATCTAGAAACTCTTTGTCCTCAGGTTCATCATATTTCTCACAAGCTAACTATTGATCTTTTCTCTCTTTCCCTTCTAATGGACAACTTACTTCTTCCTTAACATCTTCATCCATGAATTCTTCTTGTGCATCTTCAAAATATTCTTCTAAAGCCTCAAGTCCTTTGTTCATTTCTTGGAATTCCAAGTTCCATCTTCTCACTTCTCGCTTCAATGCTTCTATCTCTTTATCAAGTTTCCTTTTCCTCTTTCTCTTTTTCCTTTCCTCCTCTTCATACAAATGTCTTTTTAACACTTCCATATTTTCTATTCTTCTCCTCAACCGGCAACAACTTGCAAGGACCTAATCCCTTGCTCTGATACCAATATGATGCAGAGCCTTATGTCAACTTGTTTATCTCACTCAAATGGAGTTTTTCAATTTCGATGGCTTAACCAAACATGATTCAGGGGTTCAACATGCCTATGACACCCTGACACAAGATTCCACATTGCCAAGTTAAATGGTTCAATCCCCAATACACAAAACAACACTTAACTGGTTTATTCCTACTAGCCCTTCAAACCGGTATTTGCACATTAACTCAAAAATTTCCCTAACCACTTGGGAAAAAAACACATTTTTAGATACCAATTTGTAAGGTTTACAACATACTTAAATTTCAAATATGGTTGTTTTGGACCAATACCCCATCCTACTAGGATTAGGCCAAATTAGCCCACTTTTCCAAAGGAACACCCTTTGGATCACAAGTCCAGACTTTCACAACCAAAAAAATTCTTAGGAGATGTTTCAAAAAAAAAAAAATTAGGGTTTTAGGCAGTGCCATGCCCATTTACCTATTCAAATACAAAACCCTCATTTTTAGGAACCCAAACCTAGGGCTTTGCCAATCTCTCACTTCTGGTCACTTCTAGACCCAACCAGAGGATCCAAAACCTTCTATCCAAGATGCGTACACATAATACACCATAAAATATTACCCTTATTCAATAAAATTCTTCACACCTTCACATGGCACTGGTTACTCACTAAGTCAACTTGTGACTCTCCATCTTCTCACTTCTCACTTCTCGCTTCAATGCTTCTATCTCTTTATCAAGTTTCCTTTTCCTCTTTCTCTTTTTCCTTTCCTCCTCTTCTTACAAATGTCTTCTTAACACTTCCATGTTTTCTATTCTTCTCCTCAACCGGCAACAACCTACAAGGACCTAATCCCTTGCTTTGATACCAATATGATGTAGAGCCTTGTGTCAACTTCTTTATCTAACTCAAATGGGGTTTTCAATTTCAATGGCTTAACCAAACATGATTCAGGGGTTCAACATGCCTATGACACCCTAACACAAGATTCCATATTCCCAAGTTGACCGGTTCAATCCCCAATACACAAAACAACACTTAACTAGTTTATTCCTACTAGTCCTTCAAACCGGCATTTGCACATTAACTCAAAAAATTCCCTAACCATTTAGAAAAAAAACACATTTTTAGATACCAATTTTCAAGGTTTACAACTTACTTAAATTTCAGATATGGTTGTTTTGGACCAATACACTATCTTACTAGGATTAGCCCAAATTAGCCCACTTTTCCAAAGGAACACCCTTTGGATCACAAGTCTAGACTTTCACAACTGAAAAAATTCTTAGGAGATGTTTCAAAAAAAAATATTTTTTAGGGTTTTAGGTAGTGCCATGCCCATTTACCTATTCAAATACAAAACCCTCATTTTCAAGAACCCAAACCTAGGGCTTTCCCAATCTCTCACTTCTGGTCACTTCTACACCCAACCAAAGGATCCAAAACCTTCTATCCAACATGCATACACATAATACACCATAAAATATTACCCTTATTAAATGAAATCCTTCATACCTTCACATGGCACTAGTTACTCACTAAGTCAACTTGTGACGCCCCACCCATAAGGCACTCTCCTTATATGTTCATGGTCTTCCTTGCAACTAAATCAACATAAGAGACTATAATAAATTTTCTTAGACTCATTCAACAAGAAACAACAATTACATAAAGTGGAATGAGTTCATTTTCACATAATGACCCTCAAAACTGTCCAAAATTTGTCAAAACTGCAATATTCATAAAACAGTCAATCAAATCTACACAAATCGATTGTTAAACCCACAAAACCACTTCAAATGAGTGTAAATATTTCTCTCAAATCATCCACCTAAATTTTACATTCACAAAATGCAAAGATGAATGAAATTCAACATGAATAATTCTAATTTTAATCATAAAATGTAGGGAACCGTATTATCCATTTTCATTGATTCTTTGTTTTACAAGTTCATGATTTCAACCATCAACAATCACACCTCTCCCACACATGGGAATGAGGTTTTAAACCCATATAGAATTAAGAAACCAACTACAACCTTCCTAACTAACTTTTCTACCAACTTTGGTTGTTTTACACATGATTACTCACTTGGTTTACATAACAACTTTTGATCTCCCTTGTGCTATGAAACTAATCAACATTTATATTACATGAAAATGGCCATATGAGACATTATGAAACTCAAAATTCTTATTGAATTCCTATTGTACCTATTGAACCCCATTACATTACTCATTTTGGCATCATTTTTCCCACATAACAACTTTTGATAACTTATTACAAATTGACACAATACAAGAACAATAGGAATTCAAATGTAATTATTAGCCATGATTATAATAGCTAATGGTCAAATTGACCTTACATCTCAAATAACTCATAAATCTTCATTATGGCCTCATGGTGGGCGATCTTGTCTTGGGTGCTCCTGCACCATACTCCCGGGGGTTCAAAATTTCCAAGTCCCCTTGTAAACACCTACAAAACAAAACATTAGAAAACAAAACATAAAATTTATCTTGACTTCTGGTTTGTACTTGTCCTCCTTCTGAAACCATGCCCTTTCTTGTAATTTACTCCCTTGGAACTGGTCTACCTCCTTTATCCTCACTCTTGGTTTGCCTCCTCTTCGCAAAAGTAGTACCACCTGATGTCCTCTTACATCCATCAACAACTTCATCATGCTGAACACCACTAATACTTCTGCATACACTTGCAACTGAATCAATTTCATCACCCAAAGACATTTCTTTCTCTTGGCAACATCAACATACTCAATCTCCATGCTTGGGGAATACACTAACTCTTTGGCCTTTCTGTGGCCCATCACCATAAACAACTCACTCTTAGTCTCTTCCATTGAGACCAACTCAACATTCTCATGTCATTCCTCTTGGCATACCAACTTTTTATCCAACTTCAAGGATACATCATTAGCCTCACCATCTGCTATCACAAGACTACCTTGTTGCATTGTACCCTTCAAAGGACATACCACAGTCCCAATTACAATCTCATCACACTCAAGCCCTCCAAGACTTGATTCCTTGCTATGTTCACCACCATCTTTGTCTTCTACCTCTGTCTGAACATCTAGAACCTCTTTGTCATCAGGTTCATCATATTCCTCACAAGCTAATTGTTGCTCTTTTCTCTCTTGCCTTTCCAATGGACAAATTACTTCTTCCTTAACATATTTATCCATGAAGTCTTCTTCTTCATCTTCAAAAGCTTCTTCTAAAGCCCCAAGTCCTTCGTTCATCTCTTGGAATTCCAAGTTCCATCTTCTCACTTCTCGCTTCAATGCTTCTATCTCTTTATCAAGTTTTATTTCCCTCTTTCTCTTTTTCCTTTCATCCTCTGCTTGCAAATGTCTTCTTAACACTTCCATCTTTTCTATTCTTCTCCTCAACCAGTAACAACCTGCAAGGACCTAATCCCTTGCTCTGATACCAATATGATGCGAAGCCTTGTGTCAACTTCTTTATCTCACTTAAATGGGGTTTTCAATTTCAATGGCTTAACCAAACATGACGCAGGGATTCAACACACCTATGAAACCTTGACACGGGATTCTACATTCCCATATTGATCGATTCAATCCCCAATACACAAAACAACACGTAACCGATTTATTCCTACTAGCCCTTCAAACCGGCATTTGCACATTAACTCAAAACTTTCCCAAATCACTTGGCAAAAAAAACACATTTTCAGATACCCATTTGCAATTTTTACAACATACTTAAATTTTAGATATGGTTGGTTTGGACCAATACCCAGTTTCAATACCCTGTCCTACTAGGATTAAGTAAAATTAGCCCACTTTTACAAAGGAACAACCTTTGGATCACAACTCCAAACCTTCACAACCAAAAAAAGTCTTAGAAAATATTTCAAATCAAAATATTTTCAGAGTTTTATGCAGTGCCATTCCCATTTACTTATTCAAATACAAAACCCTCATTTTTAGGAACCCAAACCTAGGGCTTTCCCAATCTCTCACTTCTAGTAACTTCTAGACCCAACCAAAGGATCCAAAACCTTCTATCCAACCTGCATACATATAATCCACCATAAAATAATACTCTTATTAAATGAAATCCTTCAGACCTTCATATGGCACCAGTTACTCACTAAGTCAACTTGTGACTCTCCACCCATAAGGCACTCTCCTTATATGCTCATGATCTTCCTTGCAACCAAATCAACATAAGAGATTATAA
This sequence comes from Cryptomeria japonica, assembly GCF_030272615.1. Lineage (NCBI taxonomy): Eukaryota > Viridiplantae > Streptophyta > Pinopsida > Cupressales > Cupressaceae > Cryptomeria > Cryptomeria japonica. The sequence goes on from NC_081412.1 coordinate 642,474,118, forward strand.
TACATTGTCTTAGCATCATTCCATAAGAAACAACAATTACATAAAGTGGAATGAGTCCATTTTCACATAATGACCCTCAAAACTATCAAAGTTGTAATATTCAAAAAACAGTCAATCAAATCTGCACAAATGGATTGTTAAATCCCCAAAACCACTTCAATTGAATGTAAATATTGTTCTTAGATCATCCACCAATATTTTCCATTCACAAAATGCAAAGATGAATGAAATTGAACGTGAGAAATTCTGATTTTAATCATAAAATGCAAGGAACCGTATTATCCATTTTCACTGATTCTTTGTTTTACGAGATCAGGCTTTCAACCATCAACAATCACACCTCTCCCACACATGGGAATGAGGTTTTAAACCCATCTAGAATCCAAAAATTGACTACAACCTTCTTAACTAACTTTTGAACCAACTTTGGTTGTTTTACACATGATTACTCACTTGGTTTACATAATAACGTTTGATCTCCCTTGTGCTATGAAACTAATCAACATTTCTATTACATGAAAATTGTAATATGAGACCTTATGAAAATCAAAATTCTTATTAAAATCCTATTATACCCATTCAACCCCATTACATTACTCATTTTGACATCATTTTGCCCACATGACAGCTTTTGACAACTTATTACAAATCGACTCAATACATGAATGATATGACTTCAAATGGTATTATTAGCCAAGATTACAATAGCTAATGGTCAATTTGACCTTACATCTCAAATAACTCATAAATCTTCATTATGGCCTCATGGTGGCCAATGTTGTCTTGGGTGCTCCTGCACTAGTCCCATTAGGTTTCCTCTTTTTCTTCGGTTGTGAGAGTTGCATTGCTTTGCATTGATTTATACATGAGTACCTAATCAAGCCTTCATTGCCGGGACTCATTGATGCATGCATTTTGCATTAATCTTTAGTTTTTTAGTTTATCCCTATTTTAATCTTAAAGGGTTATTGGAGTAATAAGGACATTTATCTAATGATTTATTAATTAGGTCCTTTAATTATTTTTTCATTTGAGCTAAAATTAGATGGTTTTTGTTATCTAGAGTTTCCTTTTCTAGTTGTACTTGAGATTAATTTAGCTCCTACTTGTATTGCTTTAGTTCTCCTAATTTTAGCATTAGAGTTTTGAACCTAGAGATTCATTCATCATTTATAAGCATTCATTCATTCATTTCAATTGTATCTCCAATCATTCTTTACACAATAATACAAAATTCTATGTTGTTATAGAGTATACAATATTTGCTTGATCTCTCTTGTATGATAAGTGTTTTACTTGTAAATGAATCTTGACTCCTATGATTGATCGTCAACTTCTACAACTACAATTCATTTGTAATTTGTAATGTCAATATAAAAAAATTATAAATTTCAAATAATTTAATAATCAAAAATAAATTTTACAAATACCGCTCATCATTAAATTTGATTAATAATATTAAATAAAAAAATAAAAGTAAAACAGCTATTTATTATTTTCAAAATATCATTAATTATTTTACCTTGTGTGAATCGAAGACTAGGTACTTTAACCCTATCACCAATTCAGAGAAATATGTTTATCCTGCACCCAACAAAAGAAGAAAAAGTATTCTCCACTGTCATTCAATTCAATTCGCCAAGAGGACCTTTACATCAACGCACCAAAATGCGTATGTTAATGCCGTATTGGAAATGTACTCAGCAAATCAAGTCCTAAGCATAATGTGGCGATTGAAACTTCTCTGAAACTTCCAAACGAGGACAGGTTGGTTTGTGGAGTTGATGGACATTTCGGCTATCAAATTATCTTTCTATTCAAGATATGATTGAAGTGCAGAGTGCAAGATGGAAATTTGTCTTCTTTGTTCAAACTATGAGTGATTTTGTGGGAGACTGGTGTATTCCACTTATGTGGGTGCTTATAATGTACGGCCAATTTTTTTGTGGAACTTATTGCCTTGCCTGTCTTTTCGAACAGTAGATTGAATGGTTGCAGGCAATATAGTTAGATTTTATTAGAATGCTTAATTTGTGTTGATTGTCCAAACTACATTGACATTATTGGAATCAAAATTTTATTTATGCTTGTTTGGGACATCCTCCTACTCATGCTTTTTTTCAATTGGTGGCCAGGGACATTGGCCCTATATTTCTCTTCTGACGAATTTAGTTGGAGGGGAATCGTAAGATTTTCATCTCATTTAGTGTGCTTAGTAGCACACTAAAAGTTCATTAGATAGAGACCTTGTCTCCTCTCATATTCTAATTATCAAGCATTTAGATCTGGATAATTTAACTAGTTGTTCAAATTTTGGATCATATTTGTTTTGTTCATATTCTTTGAGAATGGAATACAGTTGCTAGTTCTCTAGCTAAATGGGTGTTAGAGGTTCCTATTAGCTGAAATGTTTTTTATTGGATTCTTTATTCTTTGATCAGACCACCTAGTTTCTTTCATCTTCTTCAACATGATAAAGGTTGGTCAAAATCTTTATGTAACTTTTCTGATTTCTTAATTAATATATTTTGATCTCTTTTACCAAAGAAAACTGCAATAATGAAAATCAAAACCACCATGTTTCTATGTTTGTTCTTCGATAAAACTAATCTATGAAACACAAAACCAACCATAACAAAAACAACAAAATAATAGATAATAAATCACTTAGAGGGGCCCATTTCAGTAATTGATTTTCCCTTAGCACTCTCATGTTCACTAGGCTCAAGAAAATATTGCTTCATAGCAAGAAATACAACCCTCTTCAAAATTGATGGTAGTGTAAAAAGGTTCAAAATCTTTACAGAAACTGCCATAAAATGATACCTAGATTATCCATATAAGGCCAAATTTTGGCAATAGATAGCTTACTTAACATGTTTTTAATGCACAAAGTAAATTACTTCACAAAGATCAGACAAATGTTTCTTTTGTAACAAATGATCAAGTGTTGCCTCATCTTCAAGCATGTTAATTATGAAGTACGAATAAATTCACTCTTTAGAATTAGAAATGAAGAACAAGTATAATTGAGACATGAACACAAAAATTTTATTGATTCATCAAGATGGCTACATCCACTTTTAAAGTAGGGGAAAATATCTTATTAATATCTATGTTTATTCTACATATAGTAGCACGCTTTAGTTCTCCAATTAATTATCAATTACACTATCCATATAACATTTAATAAGCCTTCAAAAAGAATATGAAAGGGAAAAGTATTAGAGGGAAAAATAATGATGACTAGTGGGTTTCATATTCAACAATATCTCACTTGAATCTCAACTACTGCTACACGTGTTCAGAGATGTATCCCCACTTCAGGCCTATTATTAGAGCTTTACAATGTTGAGAGAAGTCCTACAAAACTCAAACTTCTCCCTTTGTGCTATCTTCATCAATGCATTAGACGAATTCACCATAGCATCAATCTTCTCAACTTGTAACTTGCCCTCTTCAAGCACACTCCAAATAAAGTGTTTTTGCACCTCAATATGTTTGGTACAATTATGAAATGCAACATTCTTTTCCAATTGAATAGCATTGCTACTATAAAAAAATAAATTGGAACCATGTTGTTTGTAGCCTAATTCACCCAACAATCATTGCAACCATGTGATAACTTTTTCTCCTTCAATGAGAGCAATATACTCTATCTCTATAGTAGAAAGTGAAACCACTTGTTGCAATATGAAAATTCAACTGATCAGTTCCCCAAGAAATATAAATACATAACCTATAATTGATTTTTGTTTGTCCAAGCCTTCAACCATATCAGAATCAATGAAACCGTGTAGCTATGCATCTTTCCCACTAGAACACAAAGCATATTTGAAGTGACTTTTAAATATCATAGAATCCACTTTACTACATACTAGTGTGATTTACCTGGATTACTCATAAATCTACTCACTGCTCCCACTACATAAGCAATGTTCGGGCAAGTGCATACCATCACATAGATGATACTCCCAAAAGAAGATTAATATGGAATGGATTTCACCTCTTCTTGTTCTTGTTGTGTCTTGGTACACATGGTAGAAGAAAAATGAAAGTGATTAGCTAATGGAGTGCTGACAACCTTAGTATCTGTCATACCAAACCTTTCCAAGAACTTGTTAATATACTTCTCTTATGATAGTTTGATTTCCCTCTTCCATCTATCCCAAATTATGTTAATACCAAGTATCCTCTTTGCAACCCCTATGTCCTTCATTACAAAATTTTGACCTAAGTGTTGCTTCAAATCATGAACAATCCACATGCTAGTGCTAGTTACTAACATTTCATCAACATAGAGTAGAAATAAAACAAATTCACCATTCACCAACACCTTGTAGTATACACATGGATCGAATTCATATCATGTGAAATGATTCTCAACCATAAAGCTATTAAATATGGGGCTTGCTTGAGCCCATACTTGAAATTTGCCTCAACCTGCAATATAAATGTTCCAACCTGCAATATAAATGTTCCTACCCTTGTTTTTCAAAATGTTCAGGTTGCTACTTATACAACTCCTCATTGATGTCAAAATGGAGAAAGGTGGTTCTGATATCAAGTTTCTCAAGTTCAAAGTTGTAGACCGTTGCTAATCCCAAAACCACTTGAATGTTGGTCATTTTCACATTCGATGAGAAGATCTCATTAAAATCAATCTCATTTTATTGATAATATCCCTGTTAGGCCCAATATGGAAAGATAATGTACTGAGAGGGGAGGGGTGAATCAGTACTCCAAAAATTTTCTTGAATAATAACTTTACTGTTATGCATAAACAGAATAGTGCAGTAACATAAAATAAAGTTAAAACAAATAGATAACACTCATACATGATTCACTCCATAACACATATATTTTGGTTATGCAGAAACTCTTGGTTAGAGAGAAAAACTGTGGTGGGGATGGCACCCACAACTTCACTACTGCAATAATAAAGAGTGCTCGATTAGAGCTACATTTTAGCTATTTATGATAGCTTACCCTGCTAGGAGTAATAAGATCTGTTAGATCTACCTTGCTAAAGGATTTTACAACATTTATTCTGAATGCTGCACCTGGTTAGAGGCTTTACAATTTATAGACTTGATTAGAGTCTTTTACCCTGTTAAAGGTTTCTCTTTCAACTTCACAATATTACAATAAAATCATTACAAATATCTACAACTTTACATCTGAAATGTTATAGTAGATTCTATGTGCTCAAAATAAGATTACCTTGCTTATAGCATACCTCGATAACCCATATAGTAACTCGGTAAACCCTTCTGTTTACTCTGTTCTTTGACTGTTCTCTGAAAACCTTCTCGGTGACCTCTGTGTCTCTGTAATAGTCTTCTTACACACATATATACACCCTTAACTCATGCTGTATAAATAGATCTCTTAAGACGGTGATCCAGTTCATTGCTTGGATCTTACAAACAAGATTCCTTGAATGAATAACTATACAAAATATTTCATTGGTTAGATTGATCTCAAAATCATACACAATCTTCTGGTGAAATTTCCAATGTAATAATGGTTAGATGTGCCTCGATCTTGTAACATGTTTTCATATGCATGTCCAGGTTCAATGTATCTGGTAACATGCTTCACTTGGTATATATCAAATCGGTGTGTCATCTTTGCTGCTCGGTAGTCATAAAAAGATACTCGGTAGACAACTCAGTGTATATTGCGTTTTGTGACTGCTTTCCTCTGTAACTGACTAGACTGTGCATATCGACTTCTCTGTATGTACCGACTACATGATTCGGTAGTGTTAACCAACTAGAGTATATAGCATGACTTTGAATATAAAAACTAATGGCAATTTGATAAGTAGTAACAATCTCCCCTTTTGACATTAGTTGAGATGTTTGACAAAAACTACTTTCAAAGTCATAACTCAAAAATCTATATACTTTGTAAAATGACTATACTTGATAGTATATACAATAGTCAATGAAATAGTATCTTCAAATATACTCCCCTTATCATTATACTGTACATAACTCTGATTTTTGCATGCTCAGTTTTGTGCTTGTGTGCTCTGCATACTTTGCTCGGTATACTCCCCCTATATACAGTACTCCGAATACTGTATCAAAATTGTATCACAAAAACTATATTATGCCCCAAATATAGTATCACTCAATATATTGTATTACTCCCCCTTTTTGACAAACATCAAAAACTTAATTCCCATCCGGGGGTGGTAACTGATCAAAAATAGATTTATACTTCTTCTAAGCATCGGTGAGTGTGACATAGAGTGCATCTTTTACACTTTCCATTAAAGAATTTTGTGCTTGAATATTAGCCAAGAGTGATATTAAGCCATCAAGAGTGCTTCCCTCTTATGTAGTAGATAGGCATGTGGCTCAGTTAATATTTTCTTGAACAGATGAAAGATGAGGAAGGAATAATGTCTGGAGTGTCATTATATCGCGATCTTATGTTCTTCATTTCTGAGTTCCAATTGTTGAGCCATGAGCTGTTGAAGCTTGGTATACAAATTTTGAACTGAATTGGGCTCAGGAGTCAACTTATTTGAGAGATCGGTGATGTCTTTTTCAATTGCATTAGTTTTATTCTTGATATCTTTAATGAATATATAAAATGTACAAAGTTTCTGAAATAAATAAAGAATATGCTTGAGTTGAGGGGACAACTTAGCAATGAATTTGACAAGTTTGACTTTCCCAATAGCTAGAGCTTTTTGTACCTCTTCAATCATTTTTGCAGTAAGCTCCTTATCTTTTAGCTTGCTCAAGTACTCAGATGCATCAACTCCAGATGTTTCTATTTGATTTAGGAGTTCATCCAGTTGAATGTGGATGGCTGCATCGATTGACACTGTATCTATAAGTAGCATATCGGATAGCAGTGTCTTCACCTTCTGAAGTACTTTATTCTTCTTTTGTATGGCCATTTGTTTTTCTTGTTCGGCCTTTGCTTTGCATAGTTCACCAAAATCAATGAGTGCTTGCACCCCTTTAATTTTGATATATCCACATTAGGCAACACTATTGGTTTAGATAAATCAACTTTGAAACTATGCTTTTTCATCTTCTTCTCTTTGCCTTTGGTCAGTTGAACCAAGACAATAGCTTGAGCGGTTTGCTGACCCTCGGTAGGTTGCTCAGTAGAGGCAACACTTTGGTTGGTTCGTGTAGCTGCTGTGGTGTCTTTTGGTGTCTTGCTACTGGGTGTCTTAGCTACTACATTTTTGGTGCTCAAGGGTGCTTGAGAGGTCTGGTCTTGGGTAGTCTCTTCTCCTGTTGTAGACTTGTGACCTTCGGTGCCTTGTACTATATCCTGAGGAGCTTCGGTAGAGATAGGTTGAGTGATTGGTGGATAAGGCTGAACTTGTTCTAAAACGGATTCACTAGATACAAGTTTTGCATATGTAGTGCCTTCTATCATCTCCTACTCCTGTTCCTCTGTATCCATGACATCTTCATCAATTTGAATAGTGTCAGCCAGGTCTTGCTCAGTAGCATCAAGACTGTGCTCGGTGACATCAAGATCTTGCTTGGTGACATCAATGATTTCAACTTTAGATTGTTCACCAACATCTTTGATTTTAAAGATTTCCTTCCATTTTGCTTTTGTCTCATTCTCTACATCAATATATAGCCCATTCATCAGTTTTAAGGCTCTTTGTTTGACAAGAAATTTTGAATTGTAGGTTGTCAAATGTTCCTTTATTTCTGCTATAAACATATCAGGAAATAGATGGACTAGACTTCTTTCTCTGAGTCCATTGCATATTTCCACCTGTTATCAATATGCAAGTAAAGTTCATTTGGAAGTGACTTTACTAGTTCCAATGGAGCTAGCCGAAACTTTAGAAGTGTACAGATGATAGCTTCTTCAATTTGGCTCTTCTCATCATTATTTCTTGTTTCATACTTGACATATCTAAAAGAACCAAATCCACCATATTCTTTTAGATTGTCACAGAAGTTTTCAACAATATGTATATTTACCTTCTTGCTCTTGACAATCTGGAATTTGTTGGCATCCTCAAATTCTATATCACTAGACTCTTTTGCCAAAATGAGTCTCTGAGTAGATTTCTTGTATGTCTTGGTTACCTTGGGAACAATAACACTCTTTTGTTTCTTACTTGGTGATGCACCTGATGCTCTTGTATTAGGTCTCTTTGTTGGAGGAGTTGGTAGGGCCTTTGAAATGTCCCGTTTCTTTCTTTTCAATACTTTACCCTTAGGCAGTTCGGTGCTCAATGTTATTGCTACCTCTTGAGCTTTTGATTCCTCTTCGGTGAAGGCAGGAGTGCCTTTGATAGGTGTGGAGGAAGAATCTTCTTCGAATTTCTCTGTTAAAACCTTTATCATCTTTGTTGCTTTCCTTGTAGCTTTGGGTACTACAATGCTCATTTTTACTTTTCCCTTCATCTCTTCATAGATTCCATACCTCAATTCGGTAGCATACCTTGGTAATAAAAGATAGGCATCAATTTTCTATTGTGTGATATCAAAGTCAATCTAGTAACCCATAGGTGACAAAGATTGAGTTCTTGGTTCCACAGCATTCACATAATAGTAATCAGTATCTACCTCAAAGCATATATCATCTTTATATTTCTCCACTAGCTGGGTGGAATCTGGTACCTGTTGTGCATCTTCTCTTGAAATTTTCTGAAATAATCATCCATTATGTCATTGAAATTATCACCTAGCATCTTGATAAAGTCATTAATCTGATGGGTGATTGGTCGGTGTAGCTCCTAAACTACTTTACCAACTGATGGAAAGAATTTTTCAAAGTAGAAAAACATGCATACAAGAAGTGAACCAAACTTTAGTGTATTTGCAAAATTCTTCTTCTTTAGCTTCCTTATTGTGTTCAAGTTCTCAAACAGGTTCTTCAGTAACACTTCACATAAATCAATTTTCATTCCCTTTTTCACAATTTTATAAGCTATGTCAACTGCGGCATAGGGTACACTGTTTTCCCTTGCAGATTGGAAGAAATAGTAACCAATTACTCTAATGGCAAACTTAAGTTCTACATCAGTGACATTGTTCAGTTTTAGTCCTCTGTAATCAGATTCAACTCCAGTTAAACTGATTAATTCCTTCTGTGATATCATCTTTTGTGCTCGTACATGATGATAGATAGGATAACCGGTGATCACATGAATGATTTCCTTGGTGATTTTGAATGGTTTCTCTTCTAGCCACATGAAATCATCATGAACCCTGCTCAAAACAAACTTGACCCATTGGGGCTTGAACACACGAGGGTAGGTTAGGGCTTCAGTCAATCCTTTGATCTTGATGTGTTCATACTTGCTGTTTAATTTACCATCTGTGCACAATTCATCATAGGTATCTCTTATCTCAACATGACCAAGTTCTTCAACACGACATTTGGTGAAGAATCTAACATCTTCAACTAACAAGACTCGATCTGGGATGAGTGAAAAGGTGGTTTTGTCATCCGATTTAGAGGCAGCTTTAGGAGTCAAAGTGTAATTTAGTGAGGGCTTCTCTACATTCTTGACAACAATGGGATCTTGGATCTTGGGCACGATTGTAGATTTCAGGTAAAACTTAGCAAATTATCCTTAGGGTTTGACGGTTTACAAACGACAAATACTTCACACTCAATAGATAATAACAATTTGATAAGATCGGTAAACCATCTTAACAATGCGATGAGATTTGATGTAAATACCTTGGACTCACTCTGAATGAGGTTTGATCACCTTGATTCGCTCTGCTCTACTCTTTTGAAAACTTTGTGAATGTAAATGACTGTGAAAATGCTTTTAAGTACACAAAATACCTTATCGGGCTCCGTGCAGGTTAGGTCAAAACATTAAATGCACTCGGTTCACCTTTAACCGATTTACTCTTTTTTTTTTCATTTTAACCGAGTAACCAAATTTCCTTCATTTACCGACTTGACAAGCTTCCTATATTCACCGACTTGACTGGTTTCCTGTAAAGTACTTTTGATAGAATTTCAAACTTACTGAAGCATCTTAACTATGCAAATTTTGATTTTAGTACATAATAGAATAGGAACTGTTATGATTTTAACCTTTAGAGAATGCAGTCCCTTCATACCTTTGTTGATTAATTTGGAATAGGTGCACCTAACTTGGTAGGTAAGGTGCTTTCTTCATTTGACACAATTTCCTTCTTTTTCTAAATCATCTTTAATTTTTCTTTTAATTCTTCAGTGTCTCCTCTAGGTTGATCTCTGCAATCTCCAGCTAAATGTCCAACTTTGTGACAATGAAAACATGCCATACCAGGATTTCTCCATGATCTTCGGTTGTTCATTCCAAACTTTATAAAACAGTTGGCACTAATATGTCCATATCTTCCACAACATTCACACCATATCCTTGTATTGTAATCCCATGGTACTGCTGCATATTGTTGGTAGGGATTTGTGTGAGTTTAGTAACCTCTAGTGTTTGCTCGGTGTGCAGACCACATGTAGTTCTTTTTCTTAAGCCAACACTTCTCAGTACTATGTCCATATCTATTGTAGTTTCTACAAAACCCTTTGAATTTTTCCTTCTGATAGTTGTTAACAGACTTTGTCCTACATTGATTAGATGTGTGACCATATTTATTGCAATTGTAACAATAATCATTGGACTTAGTGATATTCGGTTGTTTACTTTTTCTGATTTGGCATATGTTGGCAATGTGACCTTGATTTCCACAGTAATAGCAAATAGGCTTATTTCTTTTGATGTTATTCCTTTTTCCAGCTTGCTTTGATGATTGTCCTCTCTTGGTAATATGAATTCCTTTCTCAGTAGAGTCTTTTCCTTTCTAACCGAGTCCTGCATCTCTTTTGGGTCTTCTTGTATTCAGTTGCTCATCCAACATCTTTGATGCTTCATAACTCTTCTTCAGTGTTTCTTTGGATTTCTTCTCTATTTCAAGTTCATCGGTCAACCTTGATACTTCAAGTTTCAATGCTTGATTTTCATCATTCCTCATAATTGCTTCATGATGTGTATAACCTAGTTGATCTGTCATATTTTGTTGAATCCTAGTCAATCTTATGATTTCATCATTTTTATCAGATACTAAGACTTCAAGTTGTTGTTTCTCTCTTTGTAAATCTCTTGCTTTATCCTCAGCTGTCCTTAATGCATCTAGATTTTTAGTCATTTGTGTGCTGAAATGTTCATGTTCTCTTTTCATTGTTTTCAGTTGATCAGCTAGTGCTTTGTTCTTTTCTCTCAATACTCCAATCATTTCTTCAGTTTCTTCAGATATACTGTTCTCAGATGATGTCTGAATTTGTTCCACTAACTCTTGAGAATCCTGCAAATCATCAAATAATCTTCTTCTTACTTTCAGAGACTTTTACATTTGCCTTTGCATGTCTGCAATCACTTGATTAGCATGATCTAGGTCTTCTTGCAGATATACAATCATTTGAGATTGTTTGTAACCTTCCATTGATAAGATCTTTCTCTTTAGGTAGTTAAACCCTTTTCCAAGATACAAGCTCTGATACCAATTGTTAGGCCCAATATGGAAAGATAATGTACTGAGAGGGGGGGGTGAATCAGTACTCCAAAACTTTTCTTGAATAAAAACTTTACTGTTATGCATAAATAGAATAATGCAGTAACATAAAATAAAGTTAAAACAAATAGATAACACTCATACATGATTCACTCCATAACACATATATTTTGGTTATGCAGAAACTCTTGGTTAGAGAGAAAAACTGCGGTGGGGATGGCACCCACAACTTCACTACTGCAATAATAAAGAGTGCTCAGTTAGAGCTACATTTTAGCTATTTCTGATAGCCTACCTTGTTAGGAGTAACAAGATCTGTTAGATCTACCTTGCTAAAGGATTTTACAACATTTATTCTAAATGTTGCACCTGGTTAGAGGCTTTACAATTTATAGACTTGATTAGAGTCTTTTACCCTGTTAAAGGTTTCTCTTTCAACTTCACAATATTACAATAAAATCATTACAAATATCTACAACTTTACATCTGAAATGTTATAGCAGATTCTATGTGCTCAAAATAAGATTACCTTGGTTACAACATACCTCGGTAACCCATATAGTAACTCGGTAAACCCTTCTATTTACTCTATTCTTCGACTGTTCTCTGAAAACCTTCTTGGTGACGTCTGTGTCTCTGTAACAGTCTTCTTACACACATATATACACCCTTAACTCATGCTGTATAAATAGATCTCTTAAGATGGTGATCCAATTCATTGCTTGGATCTTACAAACAAGATTCCTTGAATGAATAACTATACAAAATATTTCATTGGTTAGATTGATCTCAAATCATACACAATCTTCTGGTGCAATTTCCAATGTAATAACGGTTAGATGTGCCTCGATCTTGTAACATGTTTTTATATGCATGTCCAGGTTCAATGTATCTGGTAACACGTTTCACTCGGTGTGTCATCTTTGCTGCTCGATAGTCATAAAAAGATACTCTGTAGACAACTCAGTGTATAATGTGTTCTGTGACTACTTTCCTCCATAACCGACTAGATTGTGCATACCGACTTCTCTGTGTGTACCGACTGCATGATTCGGTAGTGTTAACCGACTAGAGTATATAGTATGACTTTGAATATAAAAACTAATGGCAATTTGATAAGTAGAAACAATCCCTTCACAACTAGTTTGACTTGACAGCAGTTTTTTGCCTCCATCTTCCTCTTTTAAGACACACACCCATCAATTCTTCAAAGCTCTTTAATTGGTCAGAAGATTCACCAAGTCCCAAGTGTGATTTGTCATTGGAGAGTCCATTTCTTTTTACATTGTCTCCATCCATTTGTCACAATTGACATCTTTGTATGCTTATTTGAAGAAACTTGGGTTTGCCTAATCAAAGATTAATAATTGATAATCATCAAAATTTTCTAGAGGTCAACGCTCCTAGGTGGACCTCCTCTATTGAGGATTTTGACTCTCTGTTTACAACACATTGTTCCTCTGTATATCTTGAACATTATTACTAACATCTTATTGTTCGTATGTTGGTATAACTAATGGAGATGATGATATATTAAATGACTATTGGTGATGATATTGTTTACGGTGAAAAGTGGAAACAATAATATTGAAAGACTAAATGAATTCAACCACAAAACCCTAGCCTAACAACAACAAAGATCCACCATAACATATGAAGATTACCTAAGACAATGCAAATCAAATGAAATCACAAAGATTATACTATCACATGTCCAAAAGGGTTCCGATCTCCATTCTTCCTATCTCCATTGATCTTGCTTGATATATTTGCTCTCAGATTTTATATGTGCACAAGAGCTCAACAAAGAATGGAAATGTGGTTACAAGTAGGCTTGATCACATATGAAAGTTTGAAAGCATAGTCAAGTAGTCTGTGAGGGGTTTGATAATGAAAGAAGCATCTCCTTATATAGAAGACACTATAAGAAATGGAGGGATAAGATTGAGAGGTGTAAAAGATAAATGGTCGGCTATGATTAAAGGGTAGGTAGAGAAAATAAGAAAATAATGAGAGGGTAGGTAATGTAGGAATTAAGAGATGAATGACATGTGTCATAGGTAGAAAAGGTTAATGAATTAATTAAATAAATAAAGATTTATTTAATTAATATAAGAAGTAGGGTCAATTAAATAAATAAGATATTTATTTAATTTAGAAAAGGATAATTTAAATAAATAAATGTATTTATTTAAATGAGAAATAAGGCTAGAAGAGGATAAATGAATTAATTAAATAAATAAGGATTTATTTAATTAATAGAAGAATTAGGTTAAAATAATTAAATAAATAAAATATTTATTTAATTAGACTGGACAATTTTAGGTGTCTATATTTTGCCCCTCTTTGAGACAACGCAGCTTGTCGTGTTGTTTCAAACAAGATAATATGAACTGATACAAAGTTGCCCCAACATGGGAATGGTATGCCCCCTTGAGAGATTGGATGAAAATGTCTGAAAGGATCACAGACAATCTCTTGATACAAAAGAAAGGCTAGAATGGACTGACCGAATAGAGTGACAGAGTCACGGGATAATGAAGATTGACTCGGGAAACGAGGGCTAGGGTAGTCTATAAAATAAACTACAAGGGGAAAACATCCTCATTGTCATCCACACATCCAAGAGATCAGAGTGCAGAGAGAGCAGAGAGCAGTTAGCAATAATGGCATTGGTGCATGGATTCGATTGCGTTCACTGATTTTAGAGCCCAGCAGATGCAGGAGAGCCAGTAAGTACTGTAAAATCTTCTTGTACTTTATCGCAATAAATGTTGTCATAAATGCATGTTAGGTAATTTAATAAATGTGCATTTAGGAATGTCAAACAAGGTCAAAAATGCTAAGGTGCATCTGTGTTGGTGCCAGGCGCATCTGGGTAAGCTAGGCACGTCTGTGTTTGTGTCAAGCACGTCTGCGAATGAAAAGACATTTGTGCCAAATGCGAGTGCATCTATGTTGTGCAGGCGTGTTTGTGCTATATGGGCACGTATGTGCAGAGAAGATGCGTTTATGCAATATTCAAGTGTGTTTATGTCTTCTAGGCCAAATCGGTAGTTTTGTGATGAATAGATGTTGTCGATTGGATAAGCTGCTGAGAGGATACACTCAAGCAGGTCCTCTAAGGAATACTAGGATAGTAGATAGGGCTAGGATTGACAATTCTGTGATAGAACATACATTGCCAATTAGGAAACTACTCAAGAGGATACAATCAAGTAGAGGCCCTAGGATAGGATAGATCAAGGCACTTTGTGATGAACAGGGAGTGCCAAGACATAGTACTTTGTGATGAACAGGGAGTACTAAAAAGAGCAGCACTTTGTGATGAACAGGGAATGCAAAGACACGTAGTACTCTGTGATGAATAGGGAGTACCACTGGGATAAACAACAACACTTTGTGATGAACAGTGAGTGCTACTAGGATTGACACAATTGATTTGCTTGACTGCAAGAGGACCTACCTATGTTGGAGTCATGAGAGAGATTTTTGTCAACTCAGAGTTTGCAAGCAGAGCTGATAGTTGAGGAGAGAGCAGCGGTTTAGGCTATGGGCCTACGATATATTTTGTATGTGCTTGAGTTTTGGGCGAACATGGGGTTACTGACTATGCTGGCTGAGAGATGGCACTCTGAGACTTGCAGTTTTCATTTGCTAATGGGTGAGATGACAGTCACCTTAGAGGATGTTTACAAGTTTGAGGATACCAATCGATGGGGATCTAGTACCCTATGATTGAGACGGAGACATGGATGCATTGAGATGAGTGTTCTAGGATCCAGGATTGGAGATGATGGTTGGACACATGGCTTGAGATACCATGACACAAATAGGATTAGCACTACTAGTAGTGTTGGTAGGAATGATCAGTGGGTTCCTCTGTCTGGATAGGGTGACATGAGGGTTGGCTATGGGATGGGGGAGGACTCTAGAGAGGGATTCAACTAGGCTCAAGAGATAGTTGAGGGATACTGAATAGGATAGGGATCAAACTATTCAGCGCTATACAGAGGCTGAGATAGCACTAAGGGCAAGGAGGCAGACAGCTGAGGACATAGGGGCTAGATATGCCTATGTTCTGCAGGCCAGGGAGGAGATAGGTTACTGAAGAGACCTATACTATGGAGTAGTGCCACCAGATCAGCGGAATAGGAGCTTCTGTAGACCATCACGGATAGCGACGACCACTAGAGGGAGAGACAGGAGACAGGCATCGAGTGGTGGGGTCATGGGTCCTCCACCACCACTAGATAGAGGGGACAAGAGAGATGATCCTAGGGCAGGTCCTTCCAGATCTCAGACTCCATCGAGGCTAGGAGGCTCCGAGGGAGGGAGTTCATCATAGCCTTAGAGGGCTCCCTATGTATCAGTTTTGTACCATTTTGTATGATGACACCTTCGGGTGATTTTGTAGCCATATGATTTTGACATCATTGTATCATGACACTTATGATTATATATATATGAAATTAATCCTTGCGGCAGCTATATGCATGTGTACCTATGTGATGTATGTTTTTATGTGATGCTTATGATATGGATGCAAATATGTACATGATGAAATGCAATATTTTTGTTCTTTTATGTTTTTAAATGTTATGCCAATGCAAATGTGAATGAAATGCAAATGATTATTTACACGATGAAATGTAAAATGTTCTAATATGTATTGTCTGCAGGA
Organism: Cryptomeria japonica; assembly: GCF_030272615.1. Taxonomy (NCBI): domain Eukaryota; kingdom Viridiplantae; phylum Streptophyta; class Pinopsida; order Cupressales; family Cupressaceae; genus Cryptomeria; species Cryptomeria japonica. Next base: position 642,490,324 of record NC_081412.1, read on the forward strand.
TGTGATGAAATTGTGATGTCTATATGTATGTATGAAACACCTAATATGTGGTAATGCAGGTGCAACTACATGAAATGCAAATATTTTTGGCGTGTCATTATACTCAGTCATGTGATAGCAAGCTACACGGACTTAAGAAGGACGATGGAAGTCAATCAAGAAAGGGGGATGGAAGATAGAAGATATGAAAGTGAAAGAGCTTCTTGTGCATTATCATCATTGAGCTTTATCATGGCAAGTAGGTTATGACAATCGAGGCATATGTTCGACCTAGAAAGTCATTGTACCCATTTGCATGGAGATAAGACAATTGCAAACAAGGAATGCCCCAGTTCATACTAGACTCATAGTGTCCTCATATCCTTGGACAAGTCAAAGCATTACTAAGAGACAATCCACAGACAACAAAGAAAAATAGGTGATGATACCCCATCCTTGCCTTTCTAGTCAAAGACATCCTGGAGATAAAATCTCTAGTCAGAGACATCCCATAAAAGCTAAAAGACATGTCACAAAAAAAAAAAAAAATCAAAAGAAAACCAAGACTCGACACCAACATCCATTGTAGTCCTCAAGTTTAGTGTCTCTTGTCACTTGTATAATTCTATTTTATTGTGGACACAATGTTTACTTTCACAAAAGGATAGATAGCACTGAACCATAATGTTGTCTGAGTTTGTTGAAAGATTTGATTTGTTGAAGCCCATTGTTGCTATCGTGTCTCCTTTGAAAATGTCTGAATCCATGAAACTGACACTTTATTGCAGAGAAGATGAAAATTTATTGCTGATTGGTGATGCAAGTGCTACTTTATTATGGGTTGTGCGCGATTAGACTGAAGGAATCTGGAAGAAACTGTACTCCTTGAAATGTGTGATGCTCTTAGTTCCACACCCATCACTAGACATAGGATTTGCCTTAGCCATAGATAGGAGTTGATTTATCATGGATGGAAATGGGTGAAAAGGAATTTTATTATGAATTGCTAACCAATCTTGGGTAGATCAATAACAAGCCATGACAAGAATGGATAAGTTTGTTATGAATGAATAGGTTGTGAGTGTGTGCAAAGTGAAAGGATGAAAGTGAATCTTGAAGGAGGGAGGAGCAATATCTCTACACATGGCATCGGTGACCTGGTTTTCACCATGGTAGTTTCCCAGGGCACCACCAAAGTGGTTTTCACCATTGGACGAAATGTTTTTCTTTACTTTTTTGATTTTTCAATTTTTTTTTTTTTTTGTATTTTTGAATTTTTTTTATTTTTTTGTATTTTTTGAATTTTATTTTTATTTTTAAAATTTTTAAATTTTTTTTTTTGTATTTTTGAATTAGGATACTCTGAAGAGCTATGTGTAAAACTTGTGAAGGTGCATGTTGTTGATAGGATCCTCCAAGGTTCACCATCTGGAGTTGAAAGTTGATATACACCGGATCCATAGGCTATTGTGATGATGTAAGGACTAAGCCAGTTTGGTTCAAACTTGCCCTTCTCTCTATCTTGCTGATTTTTAGGATTTTCTTTGAGAACTAAGTCTCCTACCTCAAATGTGAGAGGCTTGACTTTATGATTGTAGCTGTGACTCATTCGTTGTTGACAAGCCTTGAGATGATTAAAAGCAGTTTGTCTTCCTTCATCTAATAGTTCAAGTTCCTGCAAGTGAGAGACCCTGTAGTTTTCATCACTGATGATGTTTTGCAAAGAGACTTGTAAAGAGGGAAACTCGACCTCGATAGGCAAGATAGCTTTAGTGCCATAGACAATTGAATACGGTGTAGCTCCTATAGGTGTGCGGATGCTTGTGCGGTAAACCCAAAGTGCGGGATTAAGTTGGATATGCCAATTGTGGCCAGCGTCATCGACTGCCTTTTTTAGAATTTTAAGAATGGTTTTATTAGACGCCTCAACTTGACCGTTGCCTTGGGGGTAATAAGGTGTGGAGAAATGATGGGTAATATGGAAGTGATCACAAAGCTCATGAACATCCTGATTTTTGAAGGGACACCCATTATCGGTGATGATGGAGACAAGAATACCGTATCGACAAATGATGTAGTTGAGAATGAATGTAACAATCTGTTTCCCAGTGACTTGTGTGAGAGGCACGACTTTGATTCATTTTATGAAATACTCTATGGTGGTGATGATGAATTTGTGGCCATTGGAAGAAGGAGGGTGAATCTTGCCTATGAGATCGAGTCCCCATTGGCAAAAGGGCCAAGGAGTCGCAATTGGTTGAAGTTCTTGTGCTGCCGCATGAATGAGATCTCCATGAAGTTGACACTACTTACATTTCTTGACAAACTGATATGAGTCTTTTTCTATATTGGGCCAGTAATATCCAGTCCTAATAAGTTTCTTGGCTAAGGTAGGACCACTAGAATGTGGACTACATATCCCTTCATGAACTTCATGTAACGCAATCTGAGCTTTGTCCCTTTCTAAACATCTAAGAAGAGTACCATCTAGACCTTGACGATATAGGATATCGGCTAAAATGACGTATCGAGAGGATTGGTGAATGAAAGTGCGACGTTGGTTGTTGGATAAGTCAAGAGGAAGAATATTATTGCGTAGGTATGTGAAAATGGAACCACATATCATTTTAGTAGGAGTGATCTCATACGAGGGAACCACAAGGCTATCCACCAAGAACTCATAGCGGGTTTCATTCTGTCGTAGATCAATTAGTGGAGCAATTGTAGCCATGGCATCTACGAATTGATTCTGCTCTCTTAGTATCTGCTCAAAGTCTAACTTTGTGAAATGTTGTTTCAGGTCATCCACCATTCTTTTGTAAGGCATTAATTTTTCATCTTTAGTTTGGTAGTTTTATGCGGGAAAAGCGGGTCAATAGAACTCAATATGTGAAAAATGGAGCTCTAGGGAGCCTTGCTCACACACCCATAGGACTTCTTGGTGCAAGATATGGAGTCATGAAGTATGGCTCAACTTCCCAAGGTTGGTTTCATGCTTCTCTATCTCACAAGGTCCCTCAAACCAATTTTTTTGCTCTCAGATCACTGAGCAAAATGATTTAGGGATGACAAATGTAAGAGTGAGGGATGCTTTTGTTGATTTTAAGATGAAATGCATCCTAAGCTATGCATGATTCTATAAATGCAATAAACTAGTTATAAGATGACAAGATTAGTAAACAAGACTATCCTAGCATGCTATATTAGTCTATGATTAAGCTAAATGATGAGGAATATACTCTAAACATGCATATTTAGATTAATTCCTATTTAAAAGAGAGGCTAAATGATGAACATAAAATGAGATATGAAAGCTTGAATGGATTTTAGTATAAGTGTGATGCTAAAGACTTGGATATATGAAAAAATGGAGGAATGAGAGCTCTATTTATAGAAAAAATAGGGCAATGGATGGTCAGGATTGAAAGAGGCAATCAAGGGTTGAGTTTGAAAGTTGGGAATCCATGTTTGCAATTGGCACCAATGAAATGGTGACAATTGTCAACATAAGGTTGGTTGAGAGGAGATGTAAGAAGCATTAAATGCTTGAGAAGACCTCATGGTTACCCTAGGGGTTAAGGGTTAAGGTTAAGTTAAGATTACCCATTGGATAAAGCTTTTATCCAAAGGATAAATTCTTGTGCAAATGATTAAGGATAACCATGGTCAAAGCAATAAATGCTTGATGAGACCCTTGGGTTACATGGAGGTTGAGTTTAGGGAAATTATTTAACCATGCTAGAGGGTTGAGTTAACCATTAATGGTTATGAAGACTTTGGGGACAAATTTGTAAGAGTCCTTTCAAATTTGGGGGTATTCAACAAGTTAGCTTGTTGAATGGATAAAGGCTTTAATGCCTTTAGAAGACATTACTCCAAATTTGAGAAGTGACCTCCTCAATTTTAGGGAAAATGGATAATGGATGGGTTTGGGATAATTAATTAGGATTAGATGGATTCTAGAAGAAACTAGGAAGAGGGTTAGGATGCAAGTGGGAGGTGTAGGATTTTGCAAGTGGATGAAGGGATAAAGGGTTTTAATTGAATTTAATTCAATTTGGTTGCAATTAAATAAATTAGATTTATTTAATTTAGGATAACTATTTTAATTAAATTTGAATTTAATTAAAAGGTGGATAAGGGCTTTAATTGAATAAAATGAATTTATTCTATTAAATGGTAAAAGAGGTATAGTGAATTTAATTGAGTAATTTACTTAATTAAAATAGAGGAATACGGGTAATTTAATTAAATTGGATTTAAATAGAAAAATGAACATTAAATATTGATTTAGGAATATGGTCATTTTTATATGTCTACATTTTGCCCCTCTTTGAAGTGACATGTGTGCACATGTTATTTCAAAGAAAATGATGTGTCGTTGCGATTTTATGATCAATGTTGTTTTTATGGATTTTCATGTTGTGCCCCAGATTTGATGTGTGATGCCCCAGATTTGATGAATGATGGTGATAATGACCCCTTGGGAGATGAATCAAAATTTTTGGAAAATTTGATTTGATTTGATAATTGTGTTTTTGGTGCAAAATTTTGGCTAGGTGGAATGTTTAATGAGATTCATCTCCCGATAATGGATGTGTGTGAGGGTATGAGGGAGACCGCGAGAAAATTTCATGCTCATTTCTCTAACCCTAATTTTATTTTACCCTATAAAAGGGAAAAAGTCCATTGTTTTGTCTCATTTGTGCTTGTTGACTTTGGAGAAAGAGACTTTTGGAGAGACGAAAAAATGCCTATTCCCTATTCTACGCATCGATTCGAGCACGTTCAGAGGCATCAGAGGCCTACTGCATATGGACCATCGGTAAGTCAACCCTTTTGACCCCTTTTTGATTTTTAATTTGATTTTTGGTCAGTTTTTTATTTTTAAAATGTGGTTTTCATGTTTTAGGACATAGGAGTCTTAGTTTAGCACATACGAAAAATTTCGTAGTGCATAGGGTTGCAATTTTAGGGTAGCGTCCAAAAATATTTAGGGTAGCGCATGAAATTGTTAGGTTAGCGCATGGCCTTAGGTTAGCGCATGATGGTTATAGGGTAGCGCTTGGGGTTTAAAGGGTGGCGCATCGGCTAAACCTAGCGCATAGGGTCCACAGGGGGTCACATGGGCAGGGGGATGTAGCGCGTAGGTTAGACCTATCACATAGGGTTAAATAGGTAGCGCAAGCATGGTATAGGTTAGCGCATGGGTCGGGTTTAGTGCTTAGGGTAGATTGGTTGGTGCATGGAGAAAAAAGGGTAGTGCGTAGAGTTAGTCTAGTGCATAGGGTAGATAGGATAGCGCGTGGAGAAAATAGGGTAGCGCGTAGAGTTAGTCTAGCGCATAGCCAAATTTAGTTAGCGCATGCAGTAGGTTTTACAAGATAGGATGATTTTTGAATGTAGAAAATTACATAGGATAAGATCATCTTTGGCCTGGGGAGGTGGGTTTTTGCCATTTGCTGTGTTGGTTGTCATGTTTTTGATAATTTGTCCAATATGAGAGTTGATATAACTTGGTTTGATTTGCGATTTTTTACAAGCTATTGAAGTAGATATTAATGTGTTTTTGTGATCAAAACTTGATTCCATTTACATTGCTTCAAGTTAATATATGTGGAGTCTGATTTGTGTTACAAGCTAATATGAATATGGAACTTGAGTTGTGTTACAAGTTGATATGGGTTGGAAACTTGAGTTGTTTTACAAGCTGATATGGGTGGGAAACTTGAATTGTGTTACAAGTTTATGTGATGTGGAGACTTGAGTTGTTTTACAAGTTTTGATATGTTTTTTGAAAACTTGAGTTGTGTTACAAGTTGATATGGAATGATATGATGTGGAACCTGATTAGATTTGCAAATTGTTTCATGTTTTTGCTGTGATTTTGATTTTGATATCTTTGTTTTGATGTGGAAACTGATATTGGACTTGTTTTTCTTTTTGACAGGAGTGATTGGGAGTGGTTCAGTCGCGTGAGCATTTCCCCAGACCATGGGCATTGATACCACGATTGGCACAGGTTGACTTAGATGTTATTGAGAGATGTGGCTTGTCATCTTTATTGGATATGCCTCAGTTCACTGTGAACCGGGGTTTACTTACAGCGCTCGCTGAGAGATGGCATAGTGATACGAACACCTTCCACTTTGCCATTGGTGAGATGACAGTTACTCCTGAGGACTGTTACAGGATATTGAGGATTCCCGTAGGAGGTGCATTATTACCGTATAAGCAGACCGAGGAGGGTGGGACAGAGGCACTGCAGTGCATATTTCATGATGAGATAGTGTGTGGGTATGAGATCCCCTGGTAGGAGTTCTTGGATCTGGACTATGCGCCTCTTCAATCCATACTAGCAGGTTTCATAGGTGGATTCCTATGTCTCGACCGTAGGTCGAAGGGATTTTCTGTAGGTTGGGGATTGGTGCTTGAGGAGATGGTGACATAGGGTCGCAGGTTTGCATGGGGATCGACCATGTTAGCTCATTTATACAAGGATTTACATGAGGTTGTGTATCTACATTACGGGAGTTTGTCAGCTAGCGTGAGACTCCTACAGGTATGGTGCTGGGAGCACATTCTAGCAGCAAGGCCACTAGTGGATAGAGATGGGCTTGCTAGGCGGGCATATGCATATGGTTATAGGGGGGCTAGTTGTCCAGCATAAGCTAGGAAAACTTGAGCACTAGAGGAGGGTGTTGGATGATATCGATACAGTCGTCTGGCGACCGTATACAGATTGCAAGGTCTGGGCCGAGGATGGACTAGAGATGCCTTATGTTTTCATGAGTCATTTTTTGATAGGGTGGATGTCCTTTGTGATTGAGAGATTCCAGGTTGGTAGGGTTTTGCGATAGTATGGTTGACAGCAGGGGATACCACAGGGGACCTATTTGTATGCACACTGAAGGCAGGATATACCGGATTGGGGCCCTACTATTGATAGTGGAGCGGTCGTAGAGGAGTTCTCCATCTTAGTAGGTTAGATATGGGACTATTCTCCTGAGATAATAGATGCAAGGATGACACATGAGTTCACTGGTTTGTTTACAGCTCATGCTATGGCTAGGATATCGGATCCTGAGGAGATGCAGCCTACCTTCGATGATGATGAGGATGAGGTAGGGGGAGATGGTGATGAGGGAGATGATGGAGGTGGAGGAGGATGACGAGGGAGAGGATATTAGGGGAGGAGAGGAGATAGAGGCAGATATGGGGGAGTGCGGGTGTAGAGATAAGTTCGATCAGCTATGATGGATAGAGGGAGAGGAGGGTTGGCGATCGGAGTAGGGGAGGAGGGGAGAGTGGGAGAGGTGATAGCAGTGGTGGGAGGGACTGATGAGTGGAGATGGCCAGCGTAGAGGAGGAGGACTGATGAGTTACCTCCACCAACACTGAGGATAGGTATAGGGATAGGGGGTACCCCTTCACAGGTGCCCCTATGGGTTCAGATCCCAACACATGTGGAGGATGCCCAGATCAGGTCCCTATAGTTGACAGTATAGTAGCTATAGGCATAGCTATTGATGCAGCAGCGTTAGATTACCCAGCTAACCCTAGAGTGTGATACGGAGATAGAGCAACAAGGTCGAGTGGAGGAGCTGGCAGGGAGCATGCAGAGAGAAGAAGTAGGTGGTCTGATGAGGGACATCATAAGAGAGTTGTCCTTGAGAGTGAGGGAGGCAGAGTACTATCGATGCCATTATGAGGATGCAGTGCCTAGGGAGTGCAGAGTGCAGAGCTTCATGCAGTTGAGATCGAGTCAATCTCGAGAGACTGGGTCACAGTTAGAGAGCAGAGGCATGACGAGGCCTTCGAGACAGGATCCTCTTGGAGATCCAGGAGCTGGGACATCAGTGGCAAGACCATCCCCCTTAGGAGATAGTCATACTTGAGAGATGATGTCTCTATTGTATTTTGGATCATTGTTTTGTATGGGGCACAGACATGACAAATTTTGTATATTTTGATCATTTTTTGATATATATATATATGACACCATTTTCTTTGATCATGTGATGTGTTATGGATGCATATTCTATATGTTTTTATTTTACGCTATGATGATGCAATGCTCTAGATAGATGATATGATGCATGATGCAAAATGTATGATGTGAGATGCATCTTGAAAATGAGATGGATGATTTGATATGCTATGAGATGTATGATTTGATATGTTGTGAGATGTATCTTGAAAATGAGATGTATGATTTGATATGCAAAATGATGTGCAATTACTTGTAAAATGATATGCAACTAATTGTAAAATGATATGCAACTAATTGTTTTTGAGCATCTTCATTCTTCATTTGTCATCCCGATATAACCATATGTTATTTTTCTTTCGATATAGGTATCATCATTGAACATTGATTTGTTTGGGGATATGTTGAAAATTTATACAAGCATAATGGTATAATTGAACCATAATGACCTGAGAAAAATTTACATGATGTTTGATTTTGTAAGATAGCACAAGCGTCAAGGTATAATGGAACCAGGATGACCTGAGTGCGGTTTGCATATAACAAACAAGATTAAACCATTTGTATGCATAAAGTGGAATTCTGTCTTTAGTGATATTCGTTGTATCATGTCTCGAGACAAGTATTTACATAGTACATATGATCGCCTCCCAGATAGAAGACTAAGAAAATATTGGAGTTTTCCCATGATCTCTAGGTTTGAAGAATTGTTGAGAAAATGTAGAGAATCCAATAATTTAAAAGGTTCAAATGCAAAAATAGTCAAGACTTTATGCAATAATGCAACATTTAGTACTTCAGAAAATCATCCATCGTAGTGTTTTTGTGATTCCTATTTTAGCGATTCAATGTTTTGTTCTAGGATGGAGTAAGTTTTTGGTTGTTGGATGCGGTGTTTCTGAGTTTTACAAATAGTCTTGATGTCTTGAATGCATTGCAAATTTTGAGGATTATTGCCCCTAGCTAAGTGTGCCTCTTGATGTGGACATGTATAGTGATTACCAAGCCATGGTGAGATGTGGCGAGATGATATATGGATAAACTAGGATAGTAACTACACTAAGTATGCCCTGACTGGATATTTACTAAGTGTCGAGCGATGGCCAATAGTGCTCTACTATAGGTATATATATAGATAAAGGAGTTGTCCTCTCATAATAGTGCCTGTTACCAGGTTTTCACCAATTTCTTTTATTGTGCCTTTTTATTTGCTTTTTCTTGATTTTTTTGATTTTTTTTTGTTTTTGACTTTTTCTGTGCATTAGACTACTCAAGTGTAGTATTTCTTCAAATGAATGTTGTTAGTTGGTTCATCGAGCACATCTCCTTCTGAAGTTGTAAGCTGATAAGCACCTGATCCATAGACTGATATGATGACATAGGGACCTAACCAGTTAGGTTCAAATTTCCCTTTCTTATCTCGATCTTGCTGATTTCTTGGATTTTCTTTGAGGACTAGGTCACCAACTTTGAAGTTGCGAGGGATGACTTTGTGATTGTAGCTTCTGCACATGCATTGCTGATATGCTTTGAGATGAGTGTAAGCATGTTGACGTCTTTCATCTAATAGTTCTAGTTCTTGCATTCGGTTGACTTGATACTCTTCATTTGGAATTAAGCCTTTTAGAGAGACTCTGAGAGATGGAATTTCTACTTCCAGCGGTAAACTAGATTTTGATCCATAGACCAATGAGAAAGGTGTGGCTCCTATAGGTGTACGAATGATAGTTCTATATGCCCAAAGTGCTGGATTGAGTTGTACATGCCAATCTTTACCTGCATCATTTACTATTTTTTTGAGGATTTTCAGTATTGTTTTGTTGGATGCTTCTGCTTGACCGTTCCCCTGGGGGTAGTATGGCGTAGAGAACCGATGTTGTATTTTGAATTGTTCACATAGTTTTCAGACATCTTGGTTTTTGAACGGTCATCCATTATCGGTGATGATGGAACTTGGAATACCATATCTGTAGATTAGATAGTTTAGGATAAAAGATGCAATTTGTTTTCTAGTTACTGTGGTCATGGGAACCACTTCTATCCACTTCGTAAAGTATTTTGTTGCAATTATAATGAACTTGTGTCCATTTGAAGTTGAAGGATGATTTTTTCTGACCAAGTCTAGTCCCCACTGACAAAAGGGTCAGGATGTTGTAAATGGCTGCAGTTCCTGTGCTGGTGCAAGTATCAGATTGCCATGGATCTGGCACTTAGGACACTTCTTGGCAAAGTGGTAAGAATCTTTTTCCATTGTAGGATAGTAGTATCCCATCCTTAGAATCTTTTTAGAAAGAGTAGTCCCACTTGAATGTGTGCCACAAATACAAAGGAGAATCCGAACCGGTTAAGGCATAGATAACAAGGGATTCAGAGTAGTCATAGGTTGGGGAGAACAGTTGCTCTACCAAAAACTCGTAATGACTCTGCTGCTCTGGAATTTATAGTAATGAAACGATAGTAGCCATGGCATCGGTTGCTTTGTTGTTTAACCTTGGTATTTTCTCGAAGGTGATGTGTACAAAATATTGTTTAAATTCATCCACCATTCGCTTGTAGGGTAGTAGCTTGTCATCCTTTGTCTGATAGTCATTGTTGATTTGATTGACAACTAGTTGTGAATCTCCATAAACCATTAACTCTATGATTTTCCATTCTACGACCATTTTGATGCCTATAACTAATGCCTCATATTTAGCCACATTATTTGTGCATGGGAACATAAGTCGATATGATCTTGGTATAGTGTGTCCTTTAGGAGTGATGAAGAGAATGCCAACACCTAAACCATTTTGGGTGTAGGATCCATCAAAGTATAGGGTCCATTATGTGGTAGAAATAGTAAGAACAACCCTGTTTGGAAATTCAATTTCCATAGTTTGTTTTTCGAGTAGCGATGCTTCAGCCAGTTGATCTGCAATTGCTTGCCCTTTGATAGCTCTTCATTCTGTGTAGTGGATGTCAAATTTACTAAGAATCATGACCCATTTAGCCAACCAACCAGTAAGAGCTACCTTGCTGAGTAGATATTTGAGAGGATCAATTTTTGCCACTAGCTTAATTGTGTGTGCTAGCATATAATGTCAGAACTTTTGAGATGAGAAGACTACTGTTAGACAAGCCTTCTCAATGAATGTATAGTTGAGTTCATAGCCATTCAATGTCCTGTTGATGTAGTATATGGCTCGTTCCTTTCCTTGTTGATCTTCTTGTACCAATAGTGCCCCCAGTGATATATCTGTTGTTGAAATATATAGAATAAGGGGCTTTCCTGCTACCGATGGTACTAGACCTGGTGGGTTCATCAGATACTGTTTGATTTGATAAAAAGATTCTGCACACTTGGCTTCCCATATGAAAGGTACATTCTTATGGAGCAAATGATTGAATGGTAGACTTTTATTACCTAGTTGAGCAATGAATCACCTGATTGATTGGAGTCATCCTTATAGAGATCTGAGCTGACTGATATTCTTTGGTGGTGGCATCTCCATAATGGCTTGTACCTTTGTTGGATCCACTTCAATACCTTTAGCTAAGATGATGTAGCCCAGTAACTTGCCTGATGTAACCCCGAAGACACACTTCTTAGGGTTGAGCTTGACTTGGAATTACTCTAATTGATCAAAGATCTTTGCCAGGATGCTGAGGTGTTCTACTCTGGTGAAGGATTTAGCTAGTAAATCATCCACATAGTCCTCCATGAAGGTATGCATCATGTCATGGAAGATTGTTGTCATTGCTTGTTGATAAGTAGCCCCTGCATTCTTTAAGCTGAAAGGCATAACATTCCAACAATACGTTCCCCAAGGATAGGTAAATACTATTTTATCTTGATCCTCTGGGGCTATTTTTATTTGATTATAACTTGAAAAACCGTCCATTAGTGAGAGCATTGCATGGCCTACTGTGAAGTCTATAATTATGTCAATACTAGGCAGAGGAAAGTCATCCTTTGGACAGGCTTTGTTGACATCTTTGAAATCGGTGCAGATCCTGATAATGCCATCTGGTTTTGATACTAGTACTATGTTGGAAATCCATTCTGCATAGTCGATGGGTCGAATGAATCCAACATCTAATAGTTTCTTTAGTTCAGCCTTCACCATGAGTGCCACCTATGGATTCATCTTTCATAGTTTTTACTTGACTGGCTTAACTCCTGGAGAGATGGATAAGTGATGCATGATCAAGTATGGATCAATTCCGGGCATATCTACATATCACCAAGCAAAGTTAATTTGCTTTTCTTTAAAAAAGATGAGAAATGTTGATCTTTCCTCCCCTATCAGAGATTCTGCCAAGTGTATGTTTTTGGCTGCTTCTGTGGTACTAATGTTGATTGATTGAGTGGATTCAATCAATATGGGTGATCGCTCATGAAAATGTTCCGAAAGAGTGTCAAGTTTCCCATCTTTAGGTGCCTTAAAAAGGTTTTAAGCCTTAGATGCGTCCTTTATTTTTATTTTTTTGTGATCTAGAGCTACCATTGATTGCTTTTTAGCATCAGATCTTTTATTTGGTTCATTTTTGCATCTGAGAGACTTGGCACTCCCTAGTTTGTAGATATCGTTACTTCGTTCACTGGTAGAGCTTGTTTTTGGGTTAATGGTACATAGGTAGTGGATAATGGATTCATCGTCTGGGAAAATTGGTATATCATGTATTTCGGGTTCGTCCTAGTCAATGAGGTCAGGAAAGACAAGCGGTAAGGAATCATTTGGTGGATCAAGTTTTGCTACTGTAAGCATCAAGACAGAGGTTTCATCATGATTGGTTTTGGTTTTAAAGAAGTCAAGGATTTTGTCAAGGTCTTCGATGGTATCATCTTCCATATAGACTTGTTCATAATGTTTCTATTCACTTTTCTTGGCATCATAGATATTTTGCAGTCCAAATTTAGGTAGTCTATCTTTTGTGTTATGCTCTTCTTGAGAAAGGGATATGGAGCCAGTATTGTCAATGATATTTCCAGTAGCATTTGAGTAGCTACCCCATTCATATTCATTGGAATCAGTCTCTGAGTCATCATCCCAGATTTTATCCGTGCTGTAAATAGGTATGTTATATGGTGAAAATAGATCTTTGATGATGGATACCAGTTTGATAGTTTTTGTTGATTCTGTGTCGGATCCTGCTTCTACTTTTTGTATTTGTTCATAGATTGTGCCTCCTTTAGGAGATGATTCTATTTGTTTTTGAGATATTGGTGTTTGAATATGAGCTACTATTGCAGATATGGCCTTCTTATGAATGAGGAACTTTCCCTGATATTGCTTCTGTTCTTGACGTTCACGTGCCTTATGGATTGTTTCTACTGACTCAAATAGTGCTTCTTGCCAAGATTCTTATTTGTACTTCTTCTTTGCTTTCCATTAAGGTTTTGGAGTTATGTGTGGTATCTTTCTTAATAGGAAAGTGAGCTTACAACCCAATTTTGTTTTGTCTCTACTGAGCTGTGAAGGAAGGTCTATGGGTTCAGTGACTCCTTTGCATTTTCCAATAGGTCCTTTACCATCATGTCCAGAGCAGCTGCTCTATTATCTTCTTCCTCATCTTTATATAACCAGCTAAGAATGTCCTTCTCTTTTGATTCATGTGCTAGAGTGTCTAGTTGGATGAAGGTACCATCAAATTTGGTGATGGGCTGAGTTACCTGATACATTGATGTTGTGGGTAATCCATGAGATCTGGGTGATGTTGGTAAGTTGGCCAAACACATGGGTTCCAAAGAGTATTCTCCCATACCTTGTTCTTTGATTTGCATTTTTTGCTTGAAATCTCCAAGTAATGATTTGGGCTTTGCCTTCTATAGATCTGTTGTTGAGGATTTCTATTTTTCCCTATTATGGGGAACCAAACTATCCTAGGTTGCTCCCATTGCATTACAATGTTGAAATGGATTTTGATCAGCAGATATAGAGACCTCTTGTCCATTGTAGGAAAATTTGACACACTGGTGATATGTAGAAGACATTGCTTGCATTTCAGGTATCTAGGGTTGACCTAATAAAATATTGTAGGTGAGGTCTATGTCTAAGACTTGACAAATAGTATCCTTTTGCACTGGTCCAACTTGTATGGGTAACATCACGGTTCCTTTAGATGACCTTTCCTCATCATCATATGCCTTTATGGTAATCTTTTTACGTGGATCAATAGACTCGTCTAGAAGCCTAATGCACAGATAAGTTTTAAGGTACATATATTAAGTCTAGCTCCTCCATCTATCAATACTACTTTTACTTGGTGTTTATAAACGATGATTTCAATATGGAGGGGAGTGTTATGCAGATGACTTAAGGAAGTATTATCATGCTCTAAGAAGGTGAGATTATGAGGCCCTGTCATATGAGCGACCATGGCTTGGAATTTTTCCGCATCCAGATCTTGAGGTACATTGGTTTCCAATAGTGCTTGTTCCAATATGTCTTTGTGTTTTGGCGATAGTTTCAGCAATTCTAGTATAGATATTTGAGAAAAAGTTTTGTGTAGTTGGTTGACTAAATCATATTGGATTTTTGGTGTAGTGGTTGTAGGCGATGTATGTCCTTTCAAGAAATATTTCTGGGCTCTGGTTGTTACATTAACAGATTCATGATCATGCTGGTCTCGGATTGTGATGACATTCACATGATGGTCTTCGGCTGATATGTGATTGATGGTGTTATTGTAGATGTGGTTGATATGAGATCCACGTGTATCATTTCAGGTCAAAGCTCCATCTTTGTTGTAGTTTAGAAGAGGATTTTTAAAGGCTCCATGGTCACCATTTGTTTTGAGGCTATCCACCGTTAAATCACCTCGATCAATCATGTCCTGAACAATGTTTTTCAATCTCATGCAATTGTTCGTCCGATGACCTTTGTTGTGATGAAAATCACAAAAGTGTGAGTCATTCCACCAAGGTGGTTTGATTTGGGGTTCATAGTTTCTGATTGTAGGCAAAGAGATAATCTTGTTTTCCAGGAGCTCTTCGAATGCTGACTCTAGTGATTGTCCCAGTGGTGTGAAAACACATATTTGGAAATTGTTGGTGCCATCACGCGAATTGTTATTAGGTCCTTGATTTGTGGTTTTTTTTTTAGTATCATTGGTGTTGTTTGCATTGGGTTGACCTTGATTGGCATTTGGTGTGTTTGTGTTAGTGTTTGGGTTAGCACCTTTAGGAATTTTCATAGCTTGAGGATTTCTGGATAATGCGAGCACTGGTTGCTTAGATTTTAGATCATGCGATTCATTATTGCCTTCGTTTTTGTTTCGAGTCTAGAATCGAGACTTGTCTAAGTTGTTGTTGTTTTGGTTATTGTAGTTTGATGAATTTGTTCCTTCTTTGAAGAATTTGAGCATTCCCTTTTTGACACATGCCTCTTCTACTTGAATGTCATTTTCAATCAATTTAGCGAAAGATGGTATGCATTGGAGTTTGAGCCTATAACTCATCTCACAATTCAAGTTGTCGATGAAAATTTCCATTTTCTCTTTTTTGGGAATGTCTCTAGGATATCATGGAACCATACGTCACCAACGTTGAAGGAATATCATAAATGTTTCATTGTTTTTTTGTTTGGTGTTGTAGACGTCTAGCATGGTTATAGCATGTTGAATAGGAATATTGTGTTATGAATTTGTTGACCAATTCATCAAATGATCTGATAGGAGGTGTAATTTTGGATAACCATTCCATTGTTTGTCCTCCCAAGCTTCTTGGGAATAACCTCATCAGATAGGTGTCATCATGAGAAAATTCAAGACTCATGGTACAAAATTCTCTGACATGATCACGAGGATCACTTTTTCCATCATACTTGTCAAATTTAGGTACATCTAAGTTTGGAGGAAAAGGGATCATGTGCAATCTTCTATCAAAGGGATTAGGACATATTTCATTTAATGAGTACCCCACTGTCATCCCTTGTTGTATGTCTTGCATTTGTCTTTGTAACATTTGCATTTGTTGAGTAAGGGCAACCAAAGGCATATTGTTTTGTTGAGGGAAGAGCTCTTCCCTTGCATTGATCCTAGGTTGAAACGGTGTATGGAACGATATGTTTTGCTCAAGGATGTGTTGTCTTGGTGTATGTTGTTCTGGTATGTTTTGCTTGGGGATATCTTGTTTAGGGTCGCGTGCTTACCCTTCTCGTTGCCATTCTTGATATTCGTAATGTTGAGGTCTTGTTCTAAACACATCTACATCAAAGTCTTCAGGGAGTTTGACTCCTTTGCTTGTGAGCATGAGCAAGTATTTTTCCTTGTCATTTTCCATGAGCCTTTCTACAAGTTTTTGGAATGAAGCACTTTCTTGGCATTCTTGAAGAAGTTCTTCAAAAATTTCAATATCCTGTAGGTGTGGACCTTCAAAAGGATTTGATAACCTTCAATTCATACTGGATTCTGCTTGTGCCTCGCTTTGTTTGTTTTGAGAGTGAGTAATAGGCATTTTAGTAGAAACTTTATGTGATGAAGGGGACAAAATCCTCTTTGATATGTTGCTTGGGAGTTGGTGGTTCAAGTCGGGGTGTGTTGTAAGTGATGCACTCGTCGGGCAAGAATGTCAGATTGATCTTTCCTCCATGGTTTATGATTTGATTAAATGTGGATTTTTGACAATATGCCCTAGTCTTTAAAGGCTCTTTGTCAAATTCGTTGGATTTTTTTTTGATATAAAGTTTGACGTGATGAAGGAATGTTCGATGAGATTTGAAGAGTTGATGATTGATGTATAAAAATTTGTTTCTTTTGATTAATTTGGAAAAACTTGGTTGTTGTTTCTTCAACATGGTGTTACGATAAATATTCTTTCTTCTCAGAATATGGGGATTAGTCATGCATAAGTGATCAATCATTTCCTTTGAATGGTTTTGGATTCAGTTGATCTTGCTTTGAAAACTCAAGTTTTACTTTATCAAAGTGAAGGTTTAGATGCCCCTTCACGACAAAGTGTGTCAAATGATATGGATAAAGTCTCTCAATATGGAAACTTGATTTGACAACCTGAGGTTTTGAACAAGTGTTTTTGAGATAAAATCCGTGAGATGATAAAGGACCCTTTTGTTACTTGTGATGATGTTTCCTGATTTTGATAGGATAGATATGTTTTATCACGCAACCAGTTTTGGATTTTTAACAACTTTTGTTTGACACAAATTTTGCTCAAGAAATAGTTTTTAAAGCTCTGTTTTCACTACTCTGTTTTGATGAAAAATGATGCTGATGGAAAGAAGTTTCCAAAAATTTCTTCTAAGTTTTCAAAATTATTCACTATTTTGCCCCCTATTTTTCTGGGTTTGGTCACACACTAAAACAAAGATAAGATGCACTACCGAAATTTCTTCATGCGCTAAATAAAAGACCACACACACTAAGCTGCGCCTAGCCATGCGCTAAATGTTTGGATTGCTAAAATTTGTTTTCTGTCTGGCTTGAAAAGGTTATGCACTAATATGGGTCTATTATACGCTAACTTTTAAACTTTATGCACTATTGTTTGACTCCTATGCACTAAGCTAATGCTCCAACGTGCTAGGCTATTTTCCGGACGCACTGACTGTTTAATGTTGTTTTGAAATTTTGGTAGAACGCTATTGTTTCAATCAGAAGCACTAACTAGATGCCCTGATGTGCTAACAAATGTACCACACACACTAAGAAGTTGCTTTCAAATGCTAGATTGTCCTGATATTTTCCTTTGGTTGATTTTTGGCAATTTTTGGATTTTTGTTATGAGTTTTTTAGTTTTGATGGATGATTTTCTAAAGTAGTAAATGCAAGCATAGCACCAAAGAGACAACCATTTTGCTTAATCTAACAAAAAGTGTATGTTCTGTGAGGATGTGTTCAAATCCCCAATGTTTTAACAGGTTTGGATACAAATAATACACTTCAAGAAGACTCTTTATTCAAAGGTCATAAATAACATCATAGCCCACTAGTCTCGATACTCCGTCAGCTCAAACAACCGTGTCACCCCCTAGAGGGCGCCCGTTTTTTTGTCTTTTGCCAGAAATTAACTCAAAGTGAATTGCTTCACAATTGAGTAGTTATCTTGGGAGATATATGGTGAGCGATCTTGGGGGCGGATTCTTCCCCACCCTTGCACTATGATATTACAAATATCTGGTTACTAACTCGGCTCAAGGTTTCTATTTCTATGGTTTGTAATCAGGCTTCTTGTTTGGCCATCAATGATAAACTCCCTCAGGAGGCTTCCCAACCTTTAGAACAAAGGCTTTATGTATCTCAAGGATACTGGGGAAAGGCTAATCGCTGCGTGCAACTGTTGAAAAGGACTTTCATCACTTTCCACTTTTGATATAGTGGGTTGGAACACTTGGCATCAAATTCGTTCCCCACTTAGGTCGTTCCCTTCACACCGGCCATAAATGGCTTTAAGAATTGATTTCAACTCCTTGAGAAGGCAGACCTACTAAAGGATTTGTAATGCTTGAAGTACAGAAAGCTTAAGAGTGGTTTGGCTTTTTGATCACCCAGTTAAGGGGAGAGCATATACCTTCCACTTTCAAGACAAGGCAAACAATCTTCTTTTTAGCCTTTAAGACAATGATTTGATAACTTCTACTTGGAGATGTTGCTCCACAAAAACATGGTGTTTATTTTATTTTCCCAAATCAGTGATTATCTAATCTAGGAAAAGAACCGAGTCAACAAAGCAAAACTTTGATTTGGTCAACAAAAGAAAATTGGCAGAAAGGGGAATAACTTCCCTATTTGATTGTAACAAAAACTTTTAAGTGTGGTTCTTTCCTTTGCAAAAATTTAAAATGAATCCTTTTATACACCAAAGGATGGTGAGTTTCTTTTTAAAGCTACTTGCAAAAAGGAAAGTTTGTATTGTTCTTTTTAGAGCCCAAAAATAAAGTGAGTTCAATTTTAAGGAAAAGAAGTTCAAATTTTAAACTAACTTAACTAAGTTAGTAAAAACTCTAACTATCTTAATAATCTTAAGACTAAGCTCCTATCTACAATAAAATCGTTAGAATCCTCCAAAATAACAAGCGAAAAATGTTAGATAAATGGTGGACTTCAACAAGTCTAATTTTATCCTCGGTTACAGATTTCTTTTTTCTTATCTCTGTCTGTCTATGATGCGCTATAGAACAAACTGTATGTGCTACAAAATAACAGTGATGCACTAAAAGAAGGCAGAGATGCACTATACTATTTTTAGGATGCGCTACTCTGTGTTCTGGAGGCGCTGCTCTATTTTTCTCCCACGTTTAGACCTACAAGAAAATATTAGTATTATGATGTGCTAAGTTAAAGATGTCACGCACTACAAGATGGACCCAATGCATTGAACAATAAGCGAGATGCGCTAGGGAATGTTTCCCACGCGCTGATTCTTGTTTCTTGCGGACCTGCAAAAATGGTTAAATTAAAAAACCGATTTGATATATGGGTGATGCCCCACGGTGGGTGCCAAAAATGTATGTGGGAAAAGCAGGTCGATATAACTCAATATGTGAAAAACGGAGCTCTAGGGAGCCTTGCTCACACACCCATAGGACTTCTTGGTGCAAGCTATGGAGTCATGAAGTATGGCTCAACTTCCCAAGGTTGGTTCCATGGTTCTCTATCTCACAAGGTCCCTCAAACCAATGTTTTTGCTCTCAGATCACTGAGCAAAATGGTTTAGGGATGACAAATACAAGAACGAGGGATGCTTTTGTTGATTTTAAGATGAAATGCATCCTAAGCTATGCATGATTCTATAAATGCAATAAACTAGTTATAAGATGACAAGATTAGTAAACAAGACTATCCTAGCATGCTATATTAGTCTATGATTAAGCTAAATGATGAGGAACATACTCTAAACATGCATATTTAGATTAATTCCTATTTAAAAGAGAGGCTAAATGATGAACATAAAATGAGATATGAAAGTTTTAATGGATTTTAGTATAAGTGTGATGCTAAAGACTTGGATATATGAAAAAATGGAGGAATAAGAGCTCTATTTATAGAAAAAATAGGGCAATGGATGGTCAGGATTGAAAGAGGCAATCAAGGGTTGAGTTTGAAAGTTGGGAATCCATGTTTGCAATTGGCACCAATGAAATGGTGACAATTGTCAACATAAGGTTGGTTGAGAGGAGATGTAAGAAGCATTAAATGCTTGAGAAGACCTCATGGTTACCCTAGGGGTTAAGGGTTAAGGTTAAGTTAAGATTACCCATTGGATAAAGCTTTTATCCAAAGGATAAATTCTTGTGCAAATGATTAAGGATAACCATGGTCAAAGAAATAAATGTTTGATGAGACCCTTGGGTTACATGGAGGTTGAGTTTAGGGAAATTTTTTAACCATGCTAGAGGGTTGAGTTAACCATTAATGGTTATGAAGACTTTGGGGACAAATTTGTAAGAGTCCTTCCAAATTTGGGGGTATTCAACAAGTTAGCTTGTTGAATGGATAAAGGCTTTAATGCCTTTAGAAGACTTTACTCCAAATTTGAGAAGTGACCTCCTCAATTTTAGGGAAAAGGGGTAATGGATGGGTTTGGGTTAATTAATTAGGATTAGATGGATTCTAGAAGAAACTAAGAAGAGGGTTAGGATGCAAGTGGGAGGTGTAGGATTTTGCAAGTGGATGAAGGGATAAAGGGTTTTAATTGAATTTAATTCAATTTGGTTACAATTAAATAAATTAGATTTATTTAATTTAGGATAACTATTTTAATTAAATTTGAATTTAATTAAAAGGTGGATAGGGGCTTTAATTGAATAAAATGAATTTATTCTATTAAATGGTAAAAGAGGTATAGTGAATTTAATTGAGTAATTTACTTAATTAAAATAGAGGAATATGGGTAATTTAATTAAATTGGATTGAAATAGAGAAATGAACATAAAATATTCATTTACGAATATGGTCATTTTTATACATCTACAGTAGTCATCAGTTGCTTGATGAATTACAAGTTGAGAGTTCCCAAAAACATGAAGTTCTTGGATCTTCTAGTGAACTGCAATCCATAATGTTGTCAATGCCTCGTATTCTTCTATGTTATTAGTGCAAGGAAATGATAATTGATATGATTTTGGTATTGAATCCCCTTGAGGTGTGATGAAGAGGATGCCAGCTCCTGCACCATGCTGTGTGTATGAGCCATCAAAGTATAGTTGCCAAGGCTTTGTGTGTGATATTGTCAAGATGAATTCATCTCAAAATTTTGAAGTTAGAGGAGCATCATCTATCATGGGAGCATCTACTAATTGATCTGCGATAGCTTGTCCTTTTATTGCTTTTTTGTCCACACACTCAATGTCAAATTCACTCAGGAGCATCACCCATTTGTCTAGTCGACCAGTAAGCGTTGCTTTGTTGAGAAGATATTTCAATGGATCGATCCTTGCGACCAAGTTAGTTTTATGAGTTAGCATATAATGTCTTAATTTCTATGAAGCAAAGACCACAGTAAGGTATGCACGCTCAATGGGTGTGTAGTTTATCTCATAGCCCACAAAAGTGTAACTAATGTAGTATACTGCCTTTTCTTTGCCCTCAACATCTTGTTGTGCTAAGAGTGCCCCCAACACTGTTGAAGTAGCAAATATGTATAGTAATAGGGGTTGATTCGGAACCGGTGGCATCAAGATTGGTGGATTCAGAATGTAATCTTTGAGTATCTAGAAAGCCTATTGATAGTTATCATCCCATTTGAATTTGATGTTTTTGTGTAGCAAATGCTGAAAAGGATGACATTTATCCATAAGTTGTGCTATGAATCTTCGTATGGACTAGAGTCTCCCTTGCAAAGATCAAAGTTGACTGATATTTCTTGGTGGTTGCATCTCTAGGATAGCTTTGACTTTTTCTGGATTGGCTTCAATTCCTCTTTTTGAGACAATGAATCCCAGGAGCTTCCCAGAGGTTACTCCAAAGACACATTTCTTGGGGTTTAATCTTACTTTGTATTTTTCCAAGCGATCAAAAATGACTGAAAGTATGACTAAATGTGTATCTCTATCCATTGATTTTCACAAGAGGTCATCAACATAATCTTCCATAGTAACATGCATGAGATCATGAAAGATAGTAGTCATGGCTCTTTGATATGTAGCACCTGCATTCTTGAGGCTGAAGGGCATGACATTCCAACAAAAAGTTCCCCAAGGACAAGTAAATTTTGTTTTGTGTTGATCCTCAGATATGATTTTTATTTGATTATAGCTAGAGAATCCATCCATCAAAGATAATATCATATGACTTGCTATGAGATGTACGATCAAGTCAATATTTGGTAATGAAAAGTCATCCTTAGGACAAGCTTTGTTGATGGTTTTGAAATCTGTGTATATTCTGATGCTACGATCTGGTTTGCTGATAGGCACTAGGTTGGAGATCCATTTAGGATAGTCAATTGAGCATATGAATCCGACACCCAATAATTTTTTAAGCTCTTCTTTGACTAATAATGCCAATTGTGGATGCATCTTTCTTAATTTTTGTTTCACTGGTTTTCCCCCGGTTTGACTGGCAAATGATGCATTACCAAATCCGGATCTAGTCTAGGCATATAAGGGTATGACCATGCAAAATTGAATTGTCGCTTTGTGAAGAAACTTATGAACTTTGATCTTTCTGTCTCTATCACAGAATGTGGT
This sequence comes from Cryptomeria japonica, assembly GCF_030272615.1. Taxonomy (NCBI): domain Eukaryota; kingdom Viridiplantae; phylum Streptophyta; class Pinopsida; order Cupressales; family Cupressaceae; genus Cryptomeria; species Cryptomeria japonica. The sequence goes on from NC_081412.1 coordinate 642,512,920, forward strand.
AGGAATATGTTATGTGAAATTTCTTCTGTACCAATGTTTGTTTTGATGGTCTCCTCTACCAACATAGATGATTTTTCTTCGTATGATGTCGGGAGAATGTCGAGCCTTCCATCTTCGAGTGCCTCTGAGAGGTTTTCACCCTCAGTTACATCCTTTCTTTTTACTTTTTTGGGGTCAGACAGCGTCACAATGTGGTTTTCACCATAAGACCCTTGATTTGTTTTTATTTTTATGTTTTTGTGACTGGAAGGCCCAACACCCTCACCAAAATATGCCACCCTGTTGAGTTCTATAGTGTATCTTGCCTTATGGTCCCCAGGGGGAAGATCATCTCATATGCCTAGATAGTAAATAAAGGCTTCATCATTTTGGAATGTGTCAAACTATGCAAGTCCTTCATGGTCCCAATCAATAAGTTGGTGGTGAACAAGGGGAAGGCCTTTGATGTCTTCAAAGTTAGCAGGATTAAGGGTGAAGATGCAGTTATACTCAGGTATGTCGAGGTAGTTATCAAGGTCATCATTGGCACTCTCCTCATCTGTATCAATCATGAACAAATCCAAATTGTCATCACTAGTAGTGCATTCTAGGATAGGTGTTCTCATTCTTCGTGATTTTGACCTAAAACCTAGAGGCAAGGACTGTGTGGGATTCTCAGGGGTTACCTCTTGACCAACTTTAAATTTTCTATAAAATTCCTCTTCTTCTGTGGGTTCACCTGGTTCTTTGAATGTCTCAGTGAGTTCATAGTCACTGGAGGATTTGTTTGAATCCCATTCCCATTCATTGGAGTATGTGGAATAGCAATTCTCTTGTTGATTTCTGGCAGCTTTTATTTGTAATGCTTCTTCTACTTTTTGAATGTTTTCCTTGGAAGACATGAAACCAAGTCCTTTCGAGTGTTCCTTTTTGAATGTTAATTCTAGTTGTAAAGGTTCAATGATGCCTTCCTTTCTTAAGCCAAGAGGACTTTTTCCATCATACCTAAATTTTTGTAGGATCTTGAAACCTTTGCCATACTTTTCACATGGTATGTTGATGTGATCTTGCGTATCATTTTCAGGGTCTTTGTAAAACATTTTGTATAAGTCTTCTTCTTTCACTTCACCCCACTTTTGGAAGATAGTAGGATCCCATTTGAGTGTAATGATGGATATCCATTTAGAAGGATGTGGTCGTCCATATTCTTTTGGTGAACTCATAACTTGTCGTAAGCACATGGTTTGATTCAAAGTATATTCACCCATGCCCTTGTCCTAAAATTTCCCTTTAAGCTCACCTTGTTTTGATGTTGAAGGTTTTAATGATTCAGAATCAATGTATGCAGAAGAAGGGACAACTTCCCTATTACTTGGAATGATCATCTCAATTTTTTGTCTCAAGTTATTGCAGTATATAAATGGATTAGGATCACCATTAACTATTATTTCAACTCCATTGTGAGGAAACTTAATGCAATGGTGGTATGTAGATGGGACTACCCTCATCTAATGAATCCAAGGACATCCTAGCAATATATTGTATGTGAGATCTAGTTCTAGGACTTGACAAACCACATCCTTTGTTGGCCCAACTCTGAGAGGTAAGGTGACTGTGCCTTTGGATGAACGTTCTTCATCATCATATGCCTTGATAGTAATTTTGTTTGTAGAATTCATAGCTTTGTCTGAATATCCCAATTGTTTAATAGTGCTCAATGTACAAATGTTTATACCTTCTCCTCCATCTACCAGGCCTCATTTTATTCAATGTTTGTGTATGAAGGCTTCAATGTGTAAAGGTGCATAATGTGGTTGACTTATAGAGGCATCATCGGCTTTTGTGAATGTAAGGGAGTGTGGAATGGAAAGGTATCCCACCATGGCTTGAAACTGGTCCACATTCAAATAAGTGGGGACAACAGTGTCTCTCAAGATTTTGTCAAGAATATCTTTATGTGCGGGGGATATGCGTAAGAGCTCAAGGATGGAGATGAGCATGGGTGTCTTCCCTAACTGTTCTAGAAGGTCATACTTAGGCTTGGTTGATGAGGAAGTGGCATTTTTAGCTGGAGCACCTTGCAAAGTGAATTTACCTTGATGAGTTGTAACATTACATTTAGAGGTAGGTTCGGAAGAAGATCCAATGCCTTTTAGGACAATCTTGGGTCTTTGGGTAGAACTTTCTAGCATTTTGTCCTTGATGATAATGGTAGAGACATAATTATCCATTGAAATGTGATTGATAGTTGAATCATAGTTATAAGATGTTCTGGTATAGTTGGTTTGGTCATCTGTGGCTTTAGCTTTTCCCTTGTCATGTTTTGGGAATGGTTCTTTAAACATCTCATGTTCTTGGTTAGATTAGTGTCCCTCAATCTCAATATCACCTCTATCAATGAGATCTTGTATGATGTTCTTCAGTTGATGAAAATTTCCTATTTTATGACCTTTTCTCTTATGAAATTCACAATACTCATCATCATTCCACCAATTTGGTTTAACCTTTGGTTCATATGGAGGCAGATCTGGGATTGTTATTATTTTGTTTGCCACTAGCTTCTTGAAAACTGATTCTAGTGGTTCTCCCAATGGAGTGTACTTCCTTCTTGATTTGAAGTTGTTTGAGTATTCACTTGATTGTTTGTAGAGCTTGATCCAAAAAAAATGATTTTGGGTCACACTGTATTGGCATCAACAATACCATCATTGACTGTTTTCTTGTTTTTTATTCCAGAATCTTGGCTTATCTTTTCCTTTAAAGTCCTCTTTGTTTTCTTTGAATATCTGAATGACTCCTTGTTCAATTAGTACCTTCTCTGTTGCTAAGCCTTTTTCAATAACTTCCTTGGAGGTGGACAAACAAGCTTTTCTTAGGTCATAACCAATGTCTTTGTTAACATTCTGGGTGAACATCTCTACCATTTGTTTTTGTGGAATTTCATAAGAGCATCTGCTAGCTAGATTTCTCCATCTTTGTAAAAATGATGAAAAAGATTCTCCATCCTTTTGTTTGGTTTTGCACAAAGTAGTGATTGATATATCTATCTCTATGTTGCATGAGAAATGTTGGATAAATGCCTCTGCTAAGTCACCCCATGACTTAATTCCAAGTGGGAGTTGGGAGAACCATTCCATAGCTTGATTGCCTAAGCTCTATGGGAATAATCTCATCAAATATGTCTCTTCTGATGCTACCTCAATGCAAGCTGTGAAAAACTATCTTATATGTGCCTTAGGATCTCCTTTGTCTCTGTACTTATCAAACTTAAGTGTCACAAAGTGTGTAGGAAATGGAGGCATTGGAATGTTTTTATCAAATGGATAGGGACATATGTCTCTCATTGTGTAAGCTGGCTTCAGTGTATTTATGTCCTCCATTTTTTTTTGTAAGTCCTTAATTTGTTGTTCCAAATTGTTCTTAGGTGTAGACCAACTTCTTGGACCATACCCCATGCCTGAACCACCGAGTGGAGGAGCATGTTGCATATATGGATGATATTGATCATACACATGTTCATATGGAGGAGGTCTATAGTGATCCTGTGTATAAGGACCACTTGGTATAGAGTCATGATGAGGAATGGAATATTTGTTTTGTCCATGTATACCATACTCTACAGGCATGTCATGAGTTTGTTCTAGTGTGTTGCCCCAAAATTTGATGCAAGGTTTTCTTGTGTCCAAATTTTGATCATGCCTTGGGATATCCAATTGCTTTGGTGGTTGGTCCTTAGCATTGGTATGTGATTGATTATATTTTTCTCCATAAGACCTCCATAATGGTCTATGAATGTGAGTATCATATGCTTGACCATGTGTATGTAGGATCTTAGGTTTTTGAAACAAAGATGATGGTGATTCAGGCACAAGATGTGGTCCTCTATTACCTCCACTATTAGGCCTCCTTTGATCCATGTTGGGGTGAGGTTGTTGCAAAGGTCAATGTTCCATTATTTGAGACATGTCAAAATCATGAGGAATCTTGGCCCCACTTTGTGCCATCACTTGTAAAAAGTATTGTCTATCTCTCCGCATTATTTCCTCAACCAATCGATTGAAATAGGGATCCATAATGGAGTCTTCCACTTCTGATGAATGTATTGAAATGTTGTCCATATTGTCATTGTGTGTATCATTGTCATTTATAGTATCCATGTTCTCAACATTTGGAATGTTTCTATAAGCATGCATGTCGGGTAAAGTAGTATGATCAGACTTGAAAAAGATATCATTGTCATACTCATAGGAACTCATGTTTGCAGACTCTTGAGCCTCTTTAGCTTCTCTCCTAGATTTTTGGGAACGGGTTTCAACCATGAACTAGGTATTGACCAAGATGTGTGAGACTAGATGAAAATGGAAAGATATGAAAGACCAAGAGTTGGATGGAATGTAAATGAATCTGAAGTCTACTTGCAATGTCCAAAGTGTAAGATCAAGTATGTATATAGTAGAGTAGGTGTGACTTCCAAAGAGATGATAGTTTCTCTTGATGAGGTAAGTTGACCTTGATTCTAAGTAAGACCAAAAGAGACCCAAAGGTGATAGACCTTGATAAGGGACCACTTAGCAAAATGTTGTTGTATGTAATGTGTAGACAAAGTATGATGAGGACAAGCAAGTGACCTTTTGACTCAAGTTTAGAAAAATGTGTATGTAATGTAAGGTGTAAAGCAATGATGGACTTTGTGAGACCCAAAGACAGGTTGAATTCTATATGAAAACCTAAAGAAATAACTTAGGAAGCTCAAGAATTTTGAAATTGACTGCTCTTGTTTGTTGGACTGTAAATTTTTCCAATTTGTGAAGTTGTTTTGTTGTGACTCAATTTGAAATTTTGACTGTATTTTTGTGACAAGAGGACACAATGTTGATGAAGACTCAATGTTTGCAAGTGTTTAAACTAAAAAATGACTCAAAGAAAAGTGTGTTGTTTGATGTAAAATTGTTTTGCATACACTTGAAGACACAAAAGACACAATGTTTTGATGTTTGGTCTTGAATGTTTGATAGTTCAAAATAAGACAAGCACAATTCTTATGGTTGGCCAAGACAATAGTTGTTAATCCCACATGAGGCTATGCTATTGAGAGCAGATACTTGGATGCTTGACCCCACTGGCTCCACCCTCGACACTCACTTCTTGGGGTAGCCAAGCATCAGTCCCCATGAAAACTCCCCGTGGTGAACTTTGTATCTCTACTAAGAACCGTATGTGTGTGAGCCGCTCTAGAGGTCCGACCTCCTGCCCCAACAACTAGAAGGATTTTGACTTCTAAAAAAAAAAGGTGCTAGTAAGGGCATCTGTTCATGTGGCCATACATGTGGCACTTTCAGCTCTGTAAATACAGAAGGCTCCCAACCGGTAGGGGTTACGCCCTACAATTGATCAAATAAATTTGATCAAATGGGTTTATGGGGAGACATAGTGTTGGTATGAACTAATTAGCACACATTATCCATGGTTTTCACCATGAATAAAGTTGTTTGTAGTGGTTCAAAAGAGGTGGGTTTTCCTCGCTACCACTTGGGTCGTTCTCTCCTCACTAGTAGTCCTAATGACCACACGTGGAGACATGCCCTCTAAAGATTAAACAAAAGGAGCCTATTGCCCAAGACACAAAAGACACTGGTTCAATTTTAGTGCACCAATTGAAGTGTTTGATAATCTATGAAAACAAGGCACACAATAAAGATCAAAAGAAAATCCTTGTCAAGGTCCTGCAACAAAAATTTGTTAGTAGTTTGGACTATTTCAAATTATCACCCCTTCCTGCAAGCACAAAAGTTAGGTAAATTTTAGATCCAAAAGACCTTTGTGAAATAGGGGCCTTCAACAATGCATTTTGTTGACCAATTCAAAGATTTGATTCATCATAAAAAAAGACCACCTGTAAAATTTCAAGAGATTTCCAGAAATGTAAGAAAATCCAAAATATTTGCTAATTTGCTCGAAAAATTATTTTTTTATGAAAAATCATATAAACTGCAACTTTGATCCAAAAACTCTGAAATGTTTACTAGACACTTTTGATTGTCTTTCAAACCTGCATAAAAAAATGTCTGTAAAAAATCCAAGCAGTTTGTGAGATATGAGTAACATAATGCAAAACCCTGATTTTCAAAGATCTAATTTTTTAGAAATTATTTTGCATCAAATTTAAAATCACAAAGAATGGATCCTATGTATAATTCTAAGATAATTCCAAAAATGTAAGAAAATCCAAAAAAATTTGCTAATTTGCTCTCAAAATTAATTTTTTATGAAAATACATAAAAAATTAATAGAAATTTCACATATGCTCCACAAACTCTAAAATTTTTACTAAGCACCTTTGATAATGTTCTTGACCTAGAAAAAAAATGTGATGCCACAATTCAAAGCCGTTTGTGAGATTTGATCAAAATAATGAAAAGCCCTAAGTTTTAAAGATATGATTTTTTAGGAAATATTTTGCATCAAAATTAAAATCAAAAAGAACAAATCCTATGTATAATTATGAGAGATTTCCGAAAATATAAGAAAATCCGAAGAATTCGCTCATTTTCTCTCAAAATTTATTTTTTTATGAAAAATCATAAAAAAATCATAGAAAATGAAAATGTGCTCCAAAAATTTTGAATTTTGGATTGAGAGCTCTTGATACTATCTTAAACCTGCCAAAAAACTTTTATGCAAAAATTCCAAGTTGTTTGTGAGATCAGATCAAATCTCTCCAAGATCTTGATTTTGCATCCAAAACCCTAGCTGCACAAGGTTATTCTCCAAATTGTTTTATAAAACAGCAATATAGGGTTAGGAAAACCTGCAAAAAATATAGATCTAACAAAAATCCATATCACATGGGGCATGCCAAAATGTTTATGGTGAAAAGTGGAAACAACAATATTGAAAGACTAAATGAATTCAACCACAAAACCCTAGCCTAACAACAACAAAGATCCACCATAACATATGAAGATTACCTAAGACAATGCAAATCAAATGAAATCACAAAGATTATACCCTCACACTTCCAAAAGGGTTTGGATCTCCATTCTTCCTATCTCCATTGATCTGGCTTGATATATTTGCTCTCAAATTTTATATGTGCACAAGAGCTCAACAAAGAACGGAAATGTGGTTGCAAGTAGGCTTGATCGCATATGAAAGTTTGAAAGTGTAGTCGAGTAGTCAGCGGGGGTTTTGATAATGAAGGAAGCATCTCCTTATATAGAAGACGCTATAAGAAATGGAGGGATAAGATTGAGAGGTGTAAAAGATAAATGGTCGGCTATGATTAAAGGGTAGGTAGAGAAAATAAGAAAATAATGAGAGGGTAGGTAGTGTAGGAATTAAGAGATGAATGACATGTGTCATAGGTAGAAAATGCTAGTGAATTAATTAAATAAATAAAGATTCATTTAATTAACAGAAGAAGTGGGATCAATTAAATAAATAAAAGTATTTATTTAATTCAAGAGAAAATGATAATTTAAATAAATAAATGTATTTATTTAAATGAGAAATAAGACTATAAGAGGATAAATGAATGAATTAAATAAATAAAGATATTTATTTAATTAGACAAGACAATTTTAGGTGTCTACATTTTTCCCCTCTTTGAGACAATGTAGCTTGTCGTGTTGTTTTGGACAAAGTACAAGGAGGTTTTCCGATACTCACCAGCTCTCCTACATTTGCTGGCCTTTGAAATCGGTGAACGTGATCAAATCTATGCACCAATAGATCCTCTTTGTTGTTGTTTCAAGCAATAGATCCTCTTTGTTGTTGTTAGGCTAGGGTTTTGTGGTTGAATTCATTTAGTCTTTCAATATTGTTTATCCACTTTCACCATAAACAGATATATTGATGGACTGTTGGTGATGATATAATTATGATATGATTCTTAATGATCAATTATTTGTGTTGCCATTGATGGAAACCATGTTTTTCCATGTTTGTTTATGCTTGGTATGTCATCTAAGTCTACTAGTTAAGTCTAACCAGTAATGGATTGAAATGGATTGAGTTGGAAAGCAAAACTATGAAGTGACAGTGAATCGATAAGCTCAAGAACAAAGAAGGATATGGTTGTGGTAGTGATTCATGTTGATTCAGGTGTTGTGGTTTGGAATGTGTTCTTACGACATCATAATGAGTCTATGACATGAACTACATCATGTTTGGAGAACCAGAAGTCAAGTTTCTAATTGACTATTGTATAATCAGCTAGGGTTTGAGAACCAGTATCAAGATCTTTGACCGGTGATGATTTATGGTTTACCAGTGATTCTTTTCATGTTCATAAGTTGATGATGACATGTCAGAATCCATGTGAAAAGACAAGATGTTGTTTTGGCACGTACAAGGATCAAATTTCTTGGAAAGCAGAAAAGTACTTAGCAAAATGTGTTAAGAGTTTGACAGCTTATCAAATCGATGTGCTGTGATGAGTTATGACCATTCAATGACTGTAATTGTATTGTAATAATTTGTAATGATTTTTAATGATCTGATATGATCTATGATGTAGATTCATTTTATATTAGGGTTTTGTAGCCGACCTAATTATAAAGTCTATTTAGGTCAAGTTTTAGAAAGTTAAGAGTGTCAGGGATCAGAGAAGTGTGTGTGTTGAACTAGATTGAGATGTCTGCATGAGAGAAGTAGATTGGACTTGACAAGGATCTATAATAGCAAGCTATGAAGTGCTGAGTCTAGATCATTTATCTGTTGTTTCCTAACAGTTGTAACAACATTAAATTCCCTTAATCGGGTAGGTCCTAACAGGCCTGATTGTATAAATCCCTTAATCAGGTAGCTCAAAAACTTTAGTTTAAATTCTCTAGCGAGGTTACTCCTAATAGGGTAAAATTCCTAACAAAGCTAAGTTGTAAAATCCCTTGATCGAGTGACTCCTAATAGGGTCTTCTCTTATCAGGCATTGTTGTAAAGCTCCTAATCAGGCTAGGCTCCTAACAGGGCACATTCCAAAAGAGTGTATATTTTGTGGGTACTAATTTCCACCGTGGTTTTTCCCATTTGGGTTTGCAAGGGAAAAATCCTTGTGTTCATGTTGTGGATGGATTGATGAGTTATGCATTTGATGTGTTTACTTAATGATGAACACTTAAGTTGCTATTGGTAATGTTTTGGTAAATCTACATTAAGTGATTGTTTGATTAGCTACCGGTACTAGTTATGAACTATTTTGTGAAGTATTGTTCATATTGGTGAAAGTTTGCAATTTATTGTTATCACTGATTCACCCCCCCTCTCAGTGTTAACCAGATCCTCACATTAACAATTGGTATCTAAGCAATAGATCCTCTTTGTGCAGAAGCTTAACTGCTTGAGGAAAAGATCCAAGGAAGATGATGAAAAAGGAGAGTCCCAAATTCACTAAGGACAAGTGGGTAAGTGCACAAAGATGGTGGTAAAAAAGGTGGGTATAAGTGGACACCTTTTTTCAGAAATCAGGTGAGCCTGAACTTGGAGGCAAAATTTGAAAGTCATCACTCAAGATATGAAGATAATCAAAGAACAAATATTGTAGTACTCTGAATCTAGTTTCCAAACTACTAAACATTTTCAAAATTGGATAATATTAAGGGGGTCAAATCCTTCACGCATGAAAAAAAGACCCTGATTTTTTCTGAAAATCATAACAGTGTCTAGCGTGTGCATAAAAAATGTCATAGTTAGATTTAGTATTTTGACAAATCCTTTGGCAGAAAGATAGTTAATAGTGAGCTCTAGAAGTTGTGTATTTTTTTGTAATTTTTTTTGGAGTATTTTTTTTCTATGTTTTTTCCAATCGAGCACATCTTGATAAATTAGGTACATGTTTGTGTGCGAGGCATAACTTGCACTAAAAAAAAAAACTAATACATTTAAAAAAAAAAATTTGTAAAGAATTAATTGAACCACAATAATATATAAAGTTTTATAAATTTGGATAAGTAGATCAAAAGTTATTAAAAAAATGGTACACGCATGTTTGTGAGAACTATGGAGACACTGGTAAAAGAAATTAAATAATAATATGTTATTGTTGTTCAAATTTTCAAAAAATTATATGGGTAGAAAGCTCAAAAGATGGGTGAATATATGGTGGCAATTTTAGAAATACCCACTTGATGAAGTGTAAACCTGATGATGACAAAGTTGAGAAACTAAGTTGATAAAATAAAACATGTCAAAAAGGAGGGAAATGGAGGGAAACCAAACTTCCATCCTCTAGCTTTGTCATCCAGGCCTATTTCCAAGCCTAAACAATCAAAAGTGTGTATGGGGTACCTATGGTATAAGAAGCGTAGGCGCTCCCTTTACTATAAAGAATGTGTATGCGGTAATAAAGCTAAAATAGTACGTATGTGTTGCTTTTGTTTAAAATTTGGGAGTGTGTATAATATGATATTGTATACACAATATGTGTATATACATATAATATATAATATATGTGTATATAATAATATATAATATATTTCTCTCTCCCCCTCTCAAGTGCGTACAGGGTGCCTCTCTCTCTCTCTCTCTCTCTCTCTCTCTCTCTCTCCCCCCTCTTTCTCTCTGTCCCTCTCTCTCTTTCCCTCCCTCTCCCTCTCTCCCCCTCTCTCCCCTTCTCCCTTCCTCCATACCCCATTCCTCTCTCTCTTCTTCTCTCCCTCCCCACTCTTTGTCTCTCCCTACCCCCTTTATCTGCTTTAGTACATATTGTTGTATTGCAATTAGGTCTGCCATGTAGTAGTCACCATTTGGATGAATAGTAGACCTAATAATCCCAAGGTCCATAGTTTGAGCTCGAGAGGCTATGATTTCCTTAATAGACTTAACATTTGACTCAGTGTACAAAACCCATTGTGCATCTTTCTCTCTCTCTCTCTCTCTCTCTCTCTCTCTCTCTCTCTCTCTCTCTCATCTTCTCCCTCTTCTTCTCTCCCTCCCTCTCTCCCCTTCTCTCTTCCTCCATACCTCATCCCTCTCTCTTCTTATCTCCCTCCCTCTCTCTCTCCCTTTCTCCCCCCTCTCTCTCTCTCTCCCTCTCTCGCTTACTCCATACCCCATCCCTCTCTCTCTTCTCCTCTCCCTCCCCACACACTCTCTCTCTCTGCCTCTCTCCCTCTCTCCCTCTCTCTCTCTCTCTCCCCCTCTCTCCCTCTCTCTCTCTCTCTCCCTCTCTCTCTCCCACTCCCCCCTCTCTCTCTCTCTCTCCCTCCATTTCTCTCCCTCTCCCTCTCCCTCTCTCTGTCTCTCCCTCCCTCCCTTTTCCTTCACATTTTCTTTACTACAAATAGCGCATATGGGGTACTGATCCTATTAGTTCGCTGCCCTACCATAAAAATTTTAAGGCCTAGGAGTGCATACAGGGTGAAAAAAAATACCATTGGGCTTGAATTCAAAGTGTACTATTCTATTTTAACATGTTACAAAATTTATACCTTAGGCATCAAAGTTACAGCTATAGTAACTATGGGAGGAGTATGGGATATGCTATTGCATCCTGAAATGCATATTATTGTTAGGATAATTGGTGAACAACTAAGAGGGGGGGCTGAATCAGTTGTTAACAGATTATGTGAATTAAAGCACTTTAAACTTATACTGGTATAACTGATTAAGTACTAAAGCATAAATTAAAAGTAGAGAATCAATACCATGCAACCATAACACACAACACCATGATTTGTATGTGGAAAAGCTCAATGAGGAAAAACCACGATGGGAAATCCTACCCATAGTTAGATGATACTTTTGCAACAAGTATATGATTACAATAGGGGCTTGCACATGCAGGAAGGCACACTACCTAGAGCATACTGCTCATCACAATGGAGTCTCACTAACTAAAGAGATGTCAACCACCTCAAGATGTTTGGACTACAATCCAGAGAAAAGAACTATTGGTGATAGCATCAAACATGCTACATTATAGTTCCAGTTAAGCTCAATAATAAAGGTCTAAAACCTCTTACATAAACCCAACTTGATCTCCTATTATCCACCAAATCCTACGCACAAATGATTATTACATTATTCGCTCCTTTCATATTCCCATATATCCACACATGATCTACAGTGAGATCTTACATATATTTATACCAACTTGGGACCTAACCAATTAGGTTGGCCATAGAAATGATAGTACAATAGATCCATTACATAATCCTAAAATAAAATTATAACACATGTCATCCTAAGGCCAAACAAACAACATCCAATCAATGAAACATCTTGGAAGCACATTGAAGGATCCACCAACATGTTTCATGCAAACTGGTCCATAACCTAGATAGCACCGGACCTAAATTAAATCCACACACTCCAAAGAAATGACACCAATTGGTCGAGGCATGAACACGATCACCATCAGTATATTGAATCCCTTCTAGAAGCTGCACCAACACCACTAATGCATTACATCAAAGATCTTCAATAAAGCTCTACCGGTGAAACCCTTACCAGACCAATAAAGCAAGCTTACTAGAACATTGGATAACATGCGATCATCAGGTAAATACCAACTAATTGAAACATACTTCAGAAGCATATGAACCATCCATACAAACATATTCCATGAACTAGATCATACTGGTGGCAATCAACTGATTATCTTCCCAATCCAATCCTCCTACCAGAAGCTAGTAAACAACCAAAACAACAAATGTTGGCATCAATGGCAAACCATCAATGCAAAACATAATCAGTTTCATCATATGGCCAACAATCTCCCCCTTTGGCATTGATGACAACACTAGATTTGAAAAATATTCAAGTGCCAAGAAAATGCCAAACAAGTCTCCCCCAATGGAAGATCACTAGCAATCTCCCATGAAATGATATAGCAATGAAGATCTGAACCAAAATTGAAACAAAAGGACCAAATACCACCAAACTCCCCCTAAGGAGTGCAATCAATGGTTTTTCACATATATTCCTCTCCCTTTGACAGAAATGCCAAAGAATCAAACATAATAAATAACTCTAAAAATCAAGGCTGACTACTCCCCCTGAGTAGTAGCACTCACTCAACAATCCAGAGAAAAAGGTAGCTTGGTTAATGCATATCAAACTAATGCACAACTGCATCAATTAAGTCTCTACTGGAAGGGTAGAAACCCCCAATCTATCTCTCAAATACTCAAATGACTCCTAGGACAAAGATTTAGTGAAGATGTCTGCTATTTTCTCTTTAGTGTTCACATAAACCAATCTTACTTCTTTTGCTTCCACCTTTTCTTTCAAAAAGTTATACTTGATTGATATGTGCTTAGTCTTGGAGTCAAATACCAGATAATTTAATATGTCAATAGCTACAGAGTTATCACAATGGATAACTACTAGATCATTACAACTCACTTGTATATCCTTCAACATCTTCTTCATCCATAGAACTTGAGTACAATTGGTTGTGGTTGCAACATATTCAGCTTCAACAGTAGATAAAGAAATACATGATTGCTTCTTGTTGATCTATGAAACTAACTTCTTCCCAAGGAAGAATGCTCCACCGGATGTGCTCTTCCAGTCATCAACATCACCTACCCAATCTACATCTGTATACGCACATAAAGTAAAGTCACCATCTTTAGGGTACCATAAACCATATTCAGTTGTTCCTTGCAAATACTGGAATATCCTTTCTATTGCACTTTCATGATTTTCTCTTGGATTACTTTGAAATCTTGATACAATATTGATTACATTCATTATATCTGGTCTAGTCTGAGTTAAGTATAGAAAACCACCAATCATGGATTTATATCTTGTAGAATTTACTAAAAGGGATACATCCTTAATTACCATTTTTTCACTTGTAATCATAGGAGTACTAACCGGTTTAGAATTTTCCATACAAAATTTCTTCAACAATTCCCTTAGATACTTAGTTTTATAAATAAAGATGCCTTTGTCAGTCTGAGTAATCCACATACCTAGAAAAAATCATATTTCTCCAGTCATAGATATTTCAAATTCACTTTGCATATTATTAGGAAATTCTATGCACAATTTCTCTTCACCTCCAAAAATTATATCATCATTAGTGATCTTATAGTATAGGTTACTATCAGCATTACCTTTTATAAAATCAAGCTTCAAAAGGTACTTATCCAACCTTCCATACCAAGCTCTAGGAGCCTATCTTAGTCCATATAGGGCTTTCCTTAATCCGCAAACCATATTTTTGTCATCTGTTAGTAAAAATCCATATGGTTGCATAATAAAGATTTCCTCTTCAATTTCTCCATTCAAAAATGCACACTTAACATCTATTTGATATACTTTGTAGTTCTTATAGGTTGCATAAGCAAGAAATAGTCTAACAACTTCAATTCTAGCTACCAGTGCAAAATTTTCACCATAATCAATTCTTTCCTTCTGAGAATATCCTTTGCAGACCAATCTTTTGTTATAAAATCTATATGCTTTTCTTTTAGTTGAATAACCAAGAAATATTCCTTCATCTCTTTTGATATAACACTTACTTCCAAAGAATCTGAAATATTTAAGATTAGGAGAATGACCAAACCAAAATTCATAAGGTGTCTTATCGGTATCTCCTTTGATATGAACTCTATTGAATGTATAAACTGTTTTACTTACCACTTCTCTCTAGTAGATATGAGGCAAATTAGCTTCCATCATTAATCTTCTGGCTGCATCCAAAATGGTTTTGTTATTTCTTTCCACAATGCCATTTTGCTGAGGTGTCTGGGGTGCAGATAATTGTCTCCTAATGTTTCTCATGATAGCTATTGAACTCACCAGATGTGAATTCTCCATCTTGATCTGATCTCAAGCACTTGATTTTCATTCATGTCTCTGTCACAACCATAGCTTTTAAGATCTTGAATTTCTCAAAGGCTTCAAATTTCTCCCTTCGAAAAGCAACCCACATCATTCTAGAATAGTCATCAATGATTAACATAAAATATCTATCACCTTGAAAGCTTCTTGTATTAGCAGGACCACATAGGTCAGTATGAATCAAATCAAGAACATCATTAGATTTATCAGGTATTCTGTTAAAAGAAGTTCTGATTTGCTTACCCATTTGACATTCTTTACATACCAGATTATGAGGCTTCACAATCTTAGGTAAATCTCTAACTCCCTTAGTTGAACTGATCTTTACAATGCAATCAAAATTTACATGACACAACCTATTATGCCATAGCCAACCTTCATCAATATGTGTAATCAAACATTTCTTTTCACCAGAGTTCAAATGAAATATGTTACCTTTTGTCTATATACCGGTTGCAATCTCCAAATGTGATTTGCTAATGATTTTGCACTTTCCATCCTTGAATTGTAATTGAAATCCTCTGTCTATCAACTGTCCTACACTTGAAAGATTATTCTTCAGACCTTCAACATAATATACATTATCAGTTTTATGCTTACCATCCAATGAGATGGTTCCTCTTCCTTTGATCATGAATGCCTTGTTATTAACAAATCTGACTTGAACACCATCAAATTCTTGTAGGGTTAGAAAATTTCCTTTATCACTTATCATATGATGAGAACATCCACTCATCTGTGTCTTCAAATTTTTCTGCAAGGGCCTTTTCCTCATTCTTGATAATTGGTTCAAGATCATCTTCCTTCATATCATAAAATACCCAGTCTTTTCTATTGCCAGATCCACTAGTTGAATCTCCTTCTGGTTCTTCTTTTGAGTCATCAGTTACTCCTTCCTCATCAACATAGTAGCATGATTTGTTTTTGTATTTCCTGTACTTGTGCTTGATCTGATATTCAAGGTTAGGCTTAAAAGATCTTCTTTCTCTTTCTTCCAATTTTGAATTCCTTTCAAGACATCTAGATGCAAAATGACCTATCTTATTACATGCAAAACATTTGAAAGGAGATTTTCCTTCATACTTACTTCCTGACAGACCTCTAGGTATCCTTCTAGCAAATAGGGCTTCAAGTTTCTCAAGGTCTTCATCTTCTTTCCTGATCTCTTCCAACTTATTTGCATAAAAAACTTTCCAATATTGCTTTCCGGTTGATGATGTAGATGCCTTAAATGTAGTATCAACCTTTCTAGCTCCAGGAGGACCAAATTCTTCAAGCTCAAAAGAAGATATCTTTCCAACAAGAATATCTCTATTGATAGAATAATTAGCCATCGTTCTTAGCTCATTAATTGTAGTTACCTTCATCTTATATGCTGGTGGCAAAACCCTTAACACTTTTGCAACAATCTCTTCCTCGCTCAAAGATCCACTACAACACTGAATTTCCAATATAATTTCATTAACCCTTTCCATGAATGCAAAAATTCTTTCATCTTCTTCCTTCTTCAAGCTTTCATATCTTACCCACTAACATTCAAGTTTTGCAATTTTAATAGTAAGATCACCTTCATTCGAAGTCTCCAACTTATCCCATATATATTTTGCTGATGATTTGTCTGATAGTCCCATGATTTATTGATCTAATAAGGTGTTTAAGAGGGATTCTCTATCTCTATAATCATTCTCAATGTGCTTATCCAAGTCTGTTAGTGCAAGAATGCTAGATGCTAGATTCTGAGGAGTGTAATGATTATGAGTTATTTTCCAAATTTCCTTTCCAATGCATCTTAAATGAGTCTCCATTTGAATCTTCCATACTCCATAGTTTGTTCCATCAAGCCTAGGGTTGTCCTTCCATAAAACATGAGTTGAACTATTAGTTGCCATAGGATATTCCTCAAGTAGTTAAGCTTCTCCAAAAAGAGGACCAGGATTTGATACCAACTGTTAGGATAACTGGTGAACAACTGAGACGGGGGGTGAATCAGTTGTTAATAGATTATGTGAATTAAAGCACTTAAAACCTTATACCAGTATAACTGATTAAGCACTAAAGCATAAATGAAAACAAGAGAATCAATACCATGCAACCATAACACATAACACCATGATTTGTATGTGGAAAACCTCAATGAGAAAAAACCACTGTGGGAAACCCTACCCATAGTCAGATGATACTTCTGCAACAAGTATATGATTACAATAGGGGTCTGCACATGCAAGAAGGCACACTACCTAGAGTGCACTACTCATCATAATGGAGTCTCACTGACTACAGAGATTTCAACCACTTCAAGATGCTTGGACTACAATCCAAAAACAAGAATTGTTGGTGATAACATCAAACATGTCAGATTACAGTTCCGGTTAAGCTCAATAATATAGGTCTAAAACCTCTTACATAAACCCAACTTGATCCCCTATGATCGACCAAATCCTCTGCACAAATGATTATTACATTATTTGCTCCTTGCCTATTCCCATATATCCACACATGATCTACAATGAGATCTTACATACATTTATACCAACCCAGGACCTAACCAATTAGGTTGGCCACACAAATGATAATACCATATATCCATTATATAATCTTGAAATAAAATTATAATACATGTCGGCCTAAGGCGAAAAAAACAACATCCAATCAATGAAATGTATTGAAAGTGCATTGGAGGATCCACCAACACGTTTCATGCAAACCAGTCCATAACCTAGATAGCACCAAACCTAAATTAGATCCACACATGCCAAAGAAATGGCATCAATCAGTTTAGGCATGAACACGATCACCATCAATATCCTAAATCCCTTCTAGAAGCTACACCAACACCACTTATGCATTACATCAAAGATCTTCAATAAAGCTCTATTGATGAAACCCTTACTGGACCAATAAAGAAAACTTACTAGAACATAAGATAGCATCTGATCATGAAGTCAATACCAATTGACTAAAACATACATCAGAAGCATATGAACCATCCATAAAAATATATTCCATCAACTAGATCATATTGGTGGCAATCAACTGATTATCTTCCCAATCCAATCTTCCTACCGGAAGCCGATAAACAACCAAAATAACAAGTGTTGACATCAATGAAAAACCATCAATGCAACACATAATCATTCCATCATATAGGCAACAATTATTTGTATCAATTTAAATCGATGTATAAATAAAAATTCATTTATGTAATTACACATTTAAAGTGACTGATAAATAAAATGCTATGAATTAAAATCAATACACCTGTGTCTATGGCTGATGACCAAACAACATGTCTATGAACTCATCTATCACCTCCACATCCTCAATCGTGTGGGCCTGACATCTACTCTTGCAAATCATGCACAAATGAGATGTGGATCCATCTGCAGTGACCTCATCATCTATCCTTGTGCATATCCTCGAGAAATTGATACACATATGCGGAATGGGCTCTATGCTACCACCTGGAACATCTAATGGGTCATCATCTAGTACAAGAGGATGTGCTAACTGTGTTCCATGCTAGATGATGGCACCACTCAATGTTGTGGCTTCCTGAAGAGTCTGTAGCTCCATCAACTCTTTTAGCTCTACTGGCACAACTTGATGCACCTTGGGTTTGGGTGCTAGGGGGTGGCAACACTCTGGGGCTAATCGCCTATGGGCTCCAGGTCTATCTTGGGTAGAGCTGACACCTCTACCATGGAACTCTCATGTAAAAATAGTTTGGCTGCACATTGAGGACAAACTCACAGTATACTTTTCTCAAAAAATACAATGGCACCTCATAATTATTACAAGGTGGATCATCAAAGACCATCCACCACCTCTACCAAAAAATTTTCTTCATCTACATATTGTTACACCAATGTATGGGAAACCTCTTTGCATTAAGAGGTAATGACTGACTAGTTTTAGGATCAACAAAAAAGGCACATATTTGTTGTTTACTAATATTTTTGTTTTTCACTACCTCATATGATAACCTATAGCATACTGTTGACAACACATATCCCTAGAGTTTCCCCATTTTGTAATTTGTGTGGAAATGACTATGGCACCACTAGATAATGTTTAGAGGCTAGTGGTGAGACATTTATGATACTCAAGCTTAGATGTTTTCAATTTATTAATTAGTCTATTTATTTTAGACGTCTTTTTCCCTAACTAATTAATCAATTGCTCCTGTGTATCAGGTGTATGATCAAAAGGAGGAACTGGAGGTGTATCTTATGGGTTTTGTTTGGGGTTTTTGAAGAGGTTCATCTTATTGTTGTTGTTGTGGATTATCAGAATCTGGTTTTTGAAACAAAAAATTAAAAAAACTAATCAAACTAAACAAAATTAAATTCAAAACGTAAAAAAAATTGAATAAACGAGAAAGAAAAAGAAGAATAAAAACTAACCTTGATCCATAGCAGTTGGTGGAGAAATGTGGCAGCCCATTCATGGTTTCATGGGGAAAATAGAGGAAAAAACATTGTGGTCGAGGGGAAAACAAGACCCAGTCATTTTTTTTTTTTTAAAAATGATAGGTACTGCATACGTGGTTTTTTAGGACTTCAAACTGCGTACATGCTCACTTTCCTAAAAAACCGTGTACATGTTCACTTTCCTAAAAATACCATGTATGTGATATCTTTCTTTAGGCTCAGGGACAAAGGACCTAAGCACATATGCAGTGATTTCAAATTTTAATACCGCGTACACACTGCTTGTTTTTTTATGCTTTTTTTAGGTGGTGTCCACTTTTATGACCACCATCTTTGTGCACATACCCAACTACTGGATATGAAGTGATAGAATGAAGATATATATCAAATGTATGGGTACTCAGTTTTGAAAGCATGTTATTACTCAATATGTACCTCCTACCAGTCCTCTAACTACAGATGAGTTAAAGGAGTAGCAAGAAAACATTCAAGCACTGGAAGCCATATTAAGTACACTAGTTGATGCTGAATATATTGATATCCATGATTTAGAGACTTCTTTTGAAGTTTGGGAGAAGTTAGAATTAATATGTGGTGGTGATAAGCATGTTCAAAAGGTTAAAGAAGAGAGTCTTAGAGGAAAGTTTGATGATATGAGAATGTTGGAAGGTGAAAATATTACTCAATATGGACAGAGGATAAAAGAAGTTATCCGTGGAATCAAAAGTGCTAGTGGTACTATAGAAGAATACACTATTGTGAGTAAGATGCTTAGAACTCTATTGCCTGCCTATGTCATTAGAGTTCAAGAGTTGAGGTCAATTACTAAGGATAAGGTTACTATTCATTCGTTGATTGGTAAGCTCACTACTTTTGAGTTAAATAGTTTTGATAATAGTGTACCTAAGACAAAATTTGGTTTTAAAGCATCTATATCTAGTGTACCATTAAGAAAAGGAAAATATGTTCGTCAAAGTCATGAATGCAGGTCAAGTCATCTTGGTGGTAGTAAAGATGATGTGGAAGATGAGGGTAATTTGATGGAATTTGAAGCTCTATTAGCTAAAAGAGTTCCTCGAGGCACTGGTAAGTACAAAGGTAAGTTGCCTCTCAAATGTTTCTCTTGTAACAAGATAGGACACATTGCTGCACACTGTCGTAATAATGATCAAAAGGAAAAGTTAAATGCTTTTAGCAAGTTCAATGCATTCAAAGCCTTAGTGGAAAAGTAAACCTATAAGAATCTTAAGTGCCTAAGATCTAACTGGGGTGGAGAGTTTACATTTGATGATTTTGTGAGATATTGTTGTGAAAATGGAATAAAGAGGCAATTATCTACTCCAAGAACACCACAGCAGAATGGAATTGCAGAAAGGAGAAACCAGACCATTGTTGAAGAAGCAAGGACTATGCTAATACAGGGAGATGTACCTAACATGTTTTGGAGAGAAGAAGTCAACACTGTTGTATGCACATTGAACCAAGTACTTGTGAAGAAAGGTAATGACAAGACACCCTATGAGTTAGGGTGTGGTAGAAATCCCAGTGTTAGTTACTTCAAAGTTTTTTGGCAGAAGATGTTTTATAAAAAGAGATGATTATACTGGTAAATTTGATGGTAAGAGTGATGAAGGAACATTTCTTGGCTACTCCACTAAGAACAAAGCTTTCAAGTGTTACAACAAAAGGACAAAGAAGATTGTGGAGAGTGTGAATTTAAAAGTTTATGAATTTCCTGACAAAACTGATGATACCAGCAAATCTGATCCAACAAATGATGAGAAATTTTTTTTGTTTATTGAACCAAGTGTACAGAAAGATGTTGAGAAAAATAGTGCAGATGAAGATGCTCAACCGGTATATGAAGAAGATGAAGAACAAGAAGAGGTTATTACACTAGAATAGGTAATACCTAGATATGTAAGGCTAAATCATTCTGAAGACCAAATAATAGGTGAGAAGAATGATAGAGTATAGACTAGAAGGAAAATTAGAGAAAGCTCTTGTCTGATTTCTATAGTTGAACCAAAGACAGTTAAAGAAGCTCTTAAGGATGATGACTAGTTAAATGCAATGAATGAAGAACTTGATTAGATTGAGAAAAACAACACTTGGTCACTTGTTCCTAGACCTGATGATAAAAATGTGATTGGTACAAAATGGGTATTTAGAAACAAGTTGAATGAAGATGGAGAAGTTGTTAGAAACAAAGCAAGACTAGTATGCAAAGGGTATTCACAAGAAGAAGGTGAATATTATGGAGAGACCTTTGCACCAGTTGCTAGGCTTGAAGGAGCTAGGATGCTACTTGCATTTGCATCTTTTAAAGAATTTAAATTCTATCAAATGGATGTAAAGTCAACATTTCTAAATTGTATTCTTGAAGAAGAGGTGTATATTGAACAACCAGATGGTTTTCCATTGATAAAAGATAAGGATATGGTATGCAAACTGTATAAGGCATTATATGAATTGAAGCAAGAACCAAGGGCATGGTTTGAAAGACTTCATGCACATCTGATAAAGATAGGATTTCAGAGATCCAGTGAGAACAACAATATTTATTTGAAGACTGAAGGAGATAAGATGTTGATTGTAGAAGTATTTATTGATGATATCATTTTTGGAGGAAATTATGATATGAGAATGACTTTTGCAGATGAAATGAAGAAAGAATTTGAGATGTCTCTAATAGGTGAGATTAAATTTTTCATTGGATTGTAGTTCCAATAGCTCAAAGGTGGATTTTTTATCTTTCAGTCCAAGTATGTGAAGGAAGTGTTAAAGACCTTTGGAATGGAAGACTATAAACTAGTTGGAACACCTATGGTTACCGGTTGCAGATTGTCAAAAGAGGATGATTCACCCTCTATGGATGAGAAGGAATACAAGTCAATGATTGTTAAATTGTATTATGTTGTTCATACTAGACCGGATATTGCCCATGTAGCTGGTTTAGAAGCAAGATTTCAGAAGAGCCCTAAGGAGACACATATGAGAGTAGTAAAGAGGATATTTAGATATATTAGAGGGATAGTTGATTATGGATTATGGTATCCATATAGAGGCAATTTTTCTTTGTAGGTATTTATTGATGCAAATTGGACAGGGAATGCAGATGACTAGAAGAGAACAACTGGTAGTGCATTCTTTCTAGGTGGAAGACTGGTATCTTGGACTGATAAGAAACAAACTTGTATATCTCAGTCTACAGCTAAAGCAAAATATGTGGCTACATCCATGAATTTTACATAAGCTATATGGATGATAAATGTCTTCAAAGGTTTCAAGAAAGATATGATAGAACCGATGATAATACATTGTGATAACACTAGTGCTATTGTAAAGTGGAAAATTGGATCCTAGTGACTCCCCACCTAGGAGAGAGAAAGGAAGTCACTAGGATGATTTTTGCTTGGAGGAACTTTACATTCAAAGGAGGGGCTTGAAACCACTAGATCCAAATCTAAGGGAAACAGGGATGTGAATTCTAAGTGGATTACTTGAAGTGTGATTTACCCTCTTTTGTAAATGAGAAAGTTGACATGTTGACCATGTAGGAAAGAGAGATAAAATGAGTGAAATGAGGAGCTACCAATTCTGGATTACATTGCAACTTCAGATCTAAGATATTTAGACAGATACATATCTACCCTATATTTTTTTAGAAAATTCATCGGGACCATGTTGAAAGTGCACACGGTCCTCCACAAAATCCATGAAGTAAAAAGGGTTCTTCCACCTCTGTAAATGGAGTCTAGATATGAAAATAAAGTTACATGCCTATAACCTACACACAGAAAAGAAGGGAAGAGGGGTTGTGGATAGGGGTTTGCCTTAGTCAAACCTCGGTTGAGGAATTAACCTTTAAAGAAAGTAATTGCAAATGCTTGAATGTAAAAAAAAAAATGTATATCTTGTTGATCTACAATTTGTTGATGATGGTTACTTTTCTTCTTGAATATAATCACAAATGTTGCATGAAATGGCATGTAGCATGACAAAACCCTAACACACACATATTCTTGCAAATGAATGTTGTAAATGTTGCTCCAATGGATGAATGAAGAAGAGACATGAAGAAGAAGACTTGAATGCTTTGAACTTTGCCTATCATGTATTTTGTGTATATTTTACCTCCCTACAAATGAGAAGACCAACTCCCTTTTATACATGCCTCAGAGAATTATTTCATCTCACCAAAGGCCGACATCGAGGAGATTTGGAATCTTTAAATGTGAATAGGACTGGAGGGACCTATCTTGGGGCCACCCTAAGAGGGGGGGCCAAGGGTGCCATGCCCA
Source organism: Cryptomeria japonica (assembly GCF_030272615.1). Classification (NCBI taxonomy): domain Eukaryota; kingdom Viridiplantae; phylum Streptophyta; class Pinopsida; order Cupressales; family Cupressaceae; genus Cryptomeria; species Cryptomeria japonica. The sequence continues at coordinate 642,536,426 of NC_081412.1, forward strand.
ATGCCCCTGTCTTGCCCTATCTTGGGGTCCAGAAAGGGTCCTGAGGCCATCTTAGGGCTTAAACAAGGAGAGGTTCAAGGTGAAAATGTAGAGAGAAGTCTTAGTTGGGAAGGAAGATGTTCTCGCCAAGGTGAGGACCTCAAATATGGTTAAAATTGCTAGGGTCACAATTTTATGACACTACATTTAGCTCCCACTTTAGTGGGAGTACGGCTTATGCCAATACTACCTGTAAAGTAGAAGAAATAGAGATGAAGATGAGAAATATAGAGAAATACCACAAGGAGTATAAGACATCGCTAATCTGAGGAACAAAAGCCCCCAATCCTATGATCTTAACTCACTCAAACATATGCAAGAGAAAACAAAATAAAAAGGAACAAGACGCACAAAACATAAAACAAAGCACAAAAGACACATAACAAAAACAAGAAAAAAGATGACAAATCAACTAGCCAAAGAGACCTCAATATTCAGATATCTCAACAACTAATCAGGACACAAAGACCAATGCTATCACATAAACACAAGCGATCACATAAAAGAGAAAAGTTGACATCATCCGTGAACCATAAATAGAAAAACTATGGGTTCATGATAAGAAGGAGAGAGAAGACATGAATAGACACTTTGGTGATCCATGAGAAGAAAGGCAAACAAGAGAGAAACCATGGACATATCGCCCCTAAAACTAGGTGATCCATGGAGAGAAGGACATGAAAATATAGCCCCGAGAGTCAGTCTGGGTGATCCATGTAAGGGAGGAGAGTGGGAACACCGTTAGTTCCACCCAACCTCAAGCATGTGTGTGTGCAAGTGAGGTTCGAAGTGCCTCATAGGAGTTTATGCCCGAGTACGCTACAACCTATATAGAATGTATAGTATAAGTGTAAATAAAGGCATTATATCTAGCTCTAAGAGTTTGTTCTCTAGTTTCAAGAATAATCACCCTGCATAAGAGAAAAGTGGCATCATCTCACTCAAAGAGTCTATGCTCTAGTTTTGAGAATGACCCACAGTATAAGGAAAAAGTGATGACATCTCGCTCTAAGAGTCTATGCTCTAGTTCTGAGAATGACCCACTGTACAAGGAAAAAGCAACATCATCTCACTCTAAGAGTCTGTGCTCTAGTTCTGAGAATGACCCACTGTACAAGAGAAAAGTGGTGACATCTTGCTATATGAGGTTTCCCTCTAGCTCCAAGAATGTCCCATAGTATAAGAGAAAGTGATGACATCTTTCTCTAAGAGGCTTCCCTCTGGTTCGAAGAATATCCCACTATACAATGTAGAAGAGAAGTATAGTACAAAGGAGTAGTGTGGGTGCCCCCCCTTAAGATGTCAGCATAGGTTGATGTTGATATCTTTAGGAAATTAGAACAAGGATACCTACCTTCACCACAAAGAAGATATTTGTTATGCAACAATGTCATAAATCCAAGCAAGAGAGGGAATACTCTTCAAGAAAGGATAAGATAGTTGAAAAGAAATATCTTGCTCTAAGTGTAAAGGAGATCCTTGGAAGAGAAGAGTTCTTTGGTCAAAATACATCTACCTCCAAGAGGAGTTGTCTTAGACAAATATAACATCTTTTAGAACAAAGCGCAGAAGAGAACTAGAATTAAATCCTTCCTCATATTGCTAGGTGAAAGGGATTCTTTATGAAGGATGACTCACTTTTATCCCCATAGGGATAGGTGAATTTATTATTGATGCACACTACCAAGTATGAAAGAGATTGTATTCAAGGACTTGCACCTCTTGTATGAGAGAGAACCCTTTAGTGAACAACAACAATTCCACACAAGGAATGACATCAAGTAATAAAACTCACACCATCCATAACATAGGAAAGAGTGGATCCTTAGAGATGGAGAGAGAGTGGGATCATTTCCCCCCAAGCTAAGGGACAATGAGAATATCTTACATAATCTTCTAGAGAGAGATTAAACATAAGAAAATGTACAATGTACTTTCATGAATGCATGGAAGGAAAGACATTATTATATGTAAAATTCATGTCTCGAGAAGTGGTAATCTTCGAATAGGAAGAGAGAAAAAGAATCACATATTCCCCAAGGGGGATTAATCATAAAAATAGACCATTGTAAGAAATGATAATCACATATGAAAAATGCAGCCCCTAAAGGAAATAGTGATACATGAGATAAAAAGAAAGAAAGAGAAAGGAGTGAAAATCCTTGCCCCCGAAGTGAGGAGGACATAGAGAAACATTACACATCTTCTAATGGTGAGTATTGGCAAGTGATGTGCCTTCCTAGTGGAACAAATCCTCACAAGGAAGGGATACATACTTTTCAAGAGATAATTCCATGCGAAGGGGCTTGTCCAATTTGCTAATAATCGAGACTTTAGAAGAGGTAAGGTTTTCAAGAGAATGAAGGAAAAAGAAAAAGTGCACTAGTCATTAAAGAAACTACTCTAAAGAAAAGAGGAAAACCCAAGAACAATTATATGCTCACATAGGAATGATTCTTATGCAAGAAAAGAGATCTAATAATGTATAATTCACCAAGATAGAGATGAATAAATAGAAAGAATGAAGAGAAATTAATTTCATGTTGCTACCCCAAAGTATGTAGAGTTGAAACAAGACCACCACAAATGATAAAAAGTCCCCAGCTAAGTTGACTATTAATGTAATAAGGGTGAGGAGCAACATGAAGAGAAAAGAAGTGCTAAGGCACTATTTTGATGTCAAGGAAGACAACTAAATCTATTGTAAGAGAAATTTGTGAAAGATCATATTGCTTTTGAAAAAAATTCTTAAATGCATAACATTTCCCAAGAGAATGTGAATGTGTGTCATGAAAAATACAATATTCAATACCTTTCACTGGCTTAAGATTATTGCATTTATTTTGAGGAGGAAAGGAAATGTTCCTATCATATTTCAATTTCCAGTAGATTATTGCAACTAGTCTTTCAGGATGATAGATATTGTCTTGACATAAAGAAGAATAATTATTAGAAGAAGAAGGTTTATCATCCATAATTCTAATTTTTCCATTGTCGATGCCATCTTGAATAGATTTTTGAAAATCAAGGCAATCATCAACATTATGGTCATTGGGTTTGATGAAATGGACAAAAAGGATGTTTTGAAGAAGAAGCTTTCTTGCAACCTTTTGAATTGTTGTTGTTTAAGATAATTTTCAAAATTTTGGAGCCTAAGTAGTTCATCCGTAGAAAGAGGAGAATCATATCCTAAGCCTTTTGTAGTAGTTTGTGTAGGAAGGTTTATAGGGACACAAATTCCTTGCTCAAATTTCCTAATTCCTTGTCCTTCAAAACCTTGTTTTGTGATTATATGAAAGTCATGACTATAAGAATGTTGCAATTGACTAGAGGGAGGAATAGGATCATGAATTTCTTAGAAATATGAAGTATAAGGGGGAACAAAAGGATTTGTAGATGAAGAAGGAGTATCATATGAAATGCCAATCTCCTTTCATTTATCAAGCTTATCCTTGGTGGAGGATTGCGAATGAACATCTTCATCATCTAGAAGCTCATTTTTAGTTATTTTTATGCAAGGGGAAAGATCATAAATAAAATGCATGACATCATCCTCCCTACATAGACTTTGATGTTGAAGATAGGTCTTAGGAGAATAAGGAGGATCTAAAGATGTAAGAATGTTAATGTTTTGATTTTGCCCCCCTTTCTCAAGGGTATGTGTAGAAGAGGATGGGTCCTTGTCACTTTCCAATGCTTTCACTTGTTTAAAGAGAGCATTGGTTAAAGCATTAGGTCTCATCTCATCCATAGAAGATACCCTAGGAGAGGTACAAGGGTTAGGATCTTTAGCTTTAGGATCTACAAAAGCTTCAAGGTGATTCACAACATCACCATAATGCAACATAAATAATACATGAAATATTGGAGATCTAATTGAAAATGAAATACTTTGGAAACTCTAACAACACAATACGACCAAGTGCTATGAATGAAGAGAAGCAATAGGAAATGAAAGAAACCCTTAAGTCTCACACATGATTGTAGTAAATATATGTGAAAAACAATGTAATCATATGTGAAAGAGAAAGTAAATCCAATTTATTAATTGCCATTGAAAGTCTCTTAATTAAAATCTTAATTTTTCAGAAAAGAAGATCTAAAATTAGGACCTTTGTATGAAAATTAATTTAAAATTTGAATTTGCTGAAGTTTGAATTTGTGTTCAACCTTAGGAGGTGTTAAAATTAATAAATTATGCCAATTTTTTGGATTTAAGTAGAAAAATACAGTGAATTCTGTCTCCCAAAATTTTGGGAAAAAAGCCAGGGACCATGTTGAAAGTGCACACAGTTCGACAAACTTTTTTTTAAAAATTTCAAGGAAGATAGATATTATTGTAGACGCCTAAAAATGTCTCATTAATTCTACACTAATTATTCGTCTAATTATTAAGTAATTCTTTAATTATTTGATTAAAGTAACTATTTCTTCTAATCATCGCCCTTCAACACTTCTAATTATTCTATTTCTATTCTCAAATCATTTTAATCAGTTCTTAATTATTAATTAAATATCAATTATTTGATTAATTACAACCATTTCCTTAGTTAATAATCATTATTATTTAATTAATTCTATTTTCTAAGTTTAAATAATTTCATTTAAATTATTTAAATTAATTAATTAAATTCCTCCAATTCCCCAAATTATAATTCCAATTAATTCCATCTAATTTCATTTCATTTTCTCCCAAATTCAAATTTCATATCATTTCATCTAATTTCAAATCATCAAGTTCACATTTTCTCAAATCTAAATTTCAGTTAATTTCATGCGCATTTCAACATTTGAATGACCACATTCAAGTCCAAATTGAAAACGAAAATCAAATTCAATTTCAAATTCCTACAACACATGCTAAAATCACAATTGATTGATCAAATTGATTGTCTAATCAGTTAACTCAGTTAACTCATCAATCATCCCTTTTTAACTCAAAATCATTTTTTTTTTACTAATCCATCAATTCAGTCATCTCCCTAGTCTATTCTTTTCACTACTCAATCAAATGAGTTTTCTCTCCAATCTATTAAGTTCACTCTCCAATCAATTCAGTTGACTACTCAATCAAATGAGTTAACAGATCAATCAATTGATTTCAGTAATCAATCTAAATCAATTATCTATCAATAAACACTCGAGTTCAAATTCTCACCTCCTTTGTGTTGAAAATCTATAAATTCAACCTCTTTTCTCATTTCAATCTAGCTTTTTTAAAATCACAGAATCATACTCTTCAATATTATTGCCCATCTAATGCAGGAAATCAAGTGCAATACCTAAGAGCCACCTACATCAACAACAATGGAGAAGAGAAATGGAAGCCTTGCTATGTCAATTGAGGGAGCTTTTAATTAGTTTCATTTCATAATTCAATTGATATTATCTTTATTTCATTGTAATTTAGGAGTAATATTGATTAGATTAGAGTTGTGATTTGCTCTTTGATATCTGATTATTCAATTTACACATATTTACTACCTGAAAAACATTTGGTGAACCCGACGTGAAACATTCTAACCTTCATTTTTTGTTTTGAGAAATTTTGCAGATCTGTACGTGCATAGGAATTTTGATCTCGCAATTGTATATGTAAAAATTCGCAATTTCTTATAAGATGTCGCAATTTCTATCATATCATATCACAATTTCTCAGACAACATATCACAATTGCTTAAACATCTCGTGATTTCTTTAAGGGGTTGCAAAATTTATTTTTTATTTGTCATTTCTTCATTGATTGATATTGCACACCTAACCCAGAAAAATCATCAAATTCTAGAAATTTCCTTTGTTTTGGTATACAATGGTTCTAATCTGATGGCAGGAAAGCTAACTTTCTAAATTGCAAGTGTTAGGAGGAGAAAAAATAATATCAAAGAAAGTGAAAACTTCTATCTTCTGTCTTTTCCTTCTGTCTAATTTTTAAAAAAAATAAAAAAATAAAAAAATTTAAGCCTAACTGATTCACAATTGCTCTGTCAAAAATTTGCATTTGCTCAGTTATTAGTTTGCAATTGCTATTATATCAGTTCGCAATTGATTAGATACTGATTCACATTTGCAGAAATGGGTTAGACTGTTTCTATTTATTTTTCTTTGTGTTTTATGTCAATAATTGCCTCTATTTTTGAAAACAGAGGGGTCAAATCTATATCCAACTTTGAAGAGTCATAACTTTTCACTCCAAACTCAAAATTGGAAACCACTTACACCGTTGGAAAGATCTCCATAATTTCTAGTTCCAGTCCTTTTTGGACGTGCCTATGACAACTTCCTTAAAGGAGCATCCAAAGTTTTGAGGGCTCAAAATGCTCCAAAGATCTCTGAAAATGCAGTTTACTAACATGTAGAAAAATACTACAAATTATATTTTTGATATTTTTAAAATTTGTAACCAAAAAAAAAAATTAGGCTGGATAACCCACCATGTGTTGATTGACTTTATTTTTTTTAGGGGTATCTTAGAAACATTTCAATTTGGTGCAAGTAAAATGAACCACAAATAAACTTGTCTCTTATTTCACAATTGTGATGAAGGTTAAAATTGAATCCCATTCTTTTTGGAGCAACATCTCCAAATAAAATAGAAAATCATTGCAATGAAAAGTTAAAAAGAACCCTTTTCTTTCATTTTTTTGAAGGGATAGGTATTATGCTCTCCCCTTCATTGGGTGATCAGAAAACCAGACTCTCTTCTTTGATGCTTTCATTTATTTTTTGCAATTAAATCCTTTAGAAGGCCTGCCATCTCGAGTTTCCCTTAGGGCACCATTAAGGCTGGTGAGAGGGGAATGACCTAAGTGGCCAACAGATAAAGCCAAGTAATCCAAGCCACTGTAATCAAATGTGTATGTGATGAAAATCATGTGCGATGAGTGTTACATATTGTCACAATGACGTTATGCCTCCCTCAGTGCCTATACTATACGTAGAAATATGTGAAGCGTAACCTCTACAGACTGGGAGACCTCCCTCAATGGAGTGTATATTAGGATTCCCAAAGATACTGAGAGGGGGGGATGAATCAGTATCTGACCAATATAATAATTTTCTTAATTTATAACATGAAAAGCATATTAAAATTGTGTATTGGTAAATCAGAAATAATGTAGAAAATAAGAATAACAACCACAACATGAAAAGCACACCATAACACAATATTTTAATGAGGAAACTTGGTTTGGGAAAAATCTCGGTGGGATTTGTGACCCACAATATTCACTTACTGGCCAATAAGAGAATATTATTGCTTACAATAGGGGCCTGCACATGCAGGAAGGCCAAGTTCCTAGAGCTTACTGCTCAGTTACAAAAGAAGTCACACTGACTTATAAAATTGGATTATATAAATACAATGTCTCGTACTACTTCAGATCAGCGTTTGCTATGCCAGATTTAGTACCGGTTTAAGCTCTGCAATATACATAAACCCTTATCTAATAAATTGCATATTAGGTCTACTATCTTCTACTCATATTTTCCATCATATCCTATCCTAAATGATCTACAATGATCTCATACATATATAAGTCATATTACAATCCGCCATGTCGGCTTATAAAAGATTTTACAATTAATTACAAAATATGTTTATACAAAATTGTTGTCGGCCAAGGTGTCGGTGTAGAGTCTGCTAGTTCCTAAGTCTACCTACCGGTATCACATGATTGTAAGGTTTCCATCAATGACAATACCTTCAATCACCTACAATTTCTCATTGGAGTGTGCATTTTCCAACAATCTTCCCCTTTGGCATTGATGGCAACACTCATGAGAAAAATAAAAAAGTGTCCAAAAAGATGTCCAAAAAGAATCTGCCAAAATTTGTCATACCAAAACTGTGTGCCCAAAAAATGTATGCTTCCCCTGAGCTGATGATGTCCTATTCTAATCATTTTTCTCATCTCACTACTCCCCCTTTGACATCAATGGCAAAGGTTGTCATTCATTGTTAGTGGAGTGTGGTTCCTTCCTAGATTTTTGTAACCGATGGGTTACAATCTGGAATATATCTGCTAAAACTAGATTTAAACTGTTGCTGAATCTTGTGCTTTCCTACAATGTCTTTTGTGTTCTCTGAACTATACCAGTGAGTATGTGCATTTTCTCTTCCGGTGTCTTAAGTTTGGGAACCAGAGCCTCAGAAATTTCTTTTCTCAAAGAAATGAGGTAGTCTAGTTTTGGACCAAGTTTACATTTTAAGCTCTTTGCCTTATCCTTTACTTTCTCTTTGTCCTTCTCTAACTTCTTAATTTTCTCTTCTAGATCTATAATTTTCTTTTCTATCTCCAAAAATGAATTAGATGTACTTATCAGATTGTTAGCAATATTGTTTATTTCAGTTTGAGTTTTATTGATCTTTGAATCTATATCCTGTGTCAAGATGCCTATTTTGCACGTATCCCTGTACATTTTCTTAAAATCCAAAATTGTTTTTCCAAGTTCTGATAATAAGTTGTCCATTTTCTCCTTGTTCTTCAAAATTTCCTCAAATAATTTCTCTTTTTCCTTAATCATTCTCTCCTTAAATGTGTCCTCATTTATTTGATCAACTGTCAAAATATTGTCAGTGATGAACTTAGACATTTTGTCTAGTTGACCTAAAGAATCTTTATTATCCACTATGCATTTATTTGCTACCAGTTTAAGAATAGGGATTATATCATCTATAACCTTATAGGCTTGATAATTGCACTATGTGATCTTCTTTATTGAATCCAATAAGACCTCTGTTACATTTGTAGGCCATAATTCTAGCATTGAAGTACCAAATTTTTGCCCAACTATTTTCACAATATCCATGATGTTGGTTGTTAGGATTCCCAAAGATACTGAGAGGCGGGGGGGGGTGAATCAGTATCTAACCGGTTTAAGAATTTACTTGACTTAAAACATAAAAAACATATTAAAAATGTGTACTGGTAAACCAAAAATAATGCAGTAAATGAGAATAACAACAACCACATGAGAAGCACACCATAACATAGTATTTTCACAAGGAAACCTGGTGTGGGAAAAACCTCGGTGGGATTTGTGACCCACAATATTCACTTACTGGCCAATAAGGGAATATTACTCTTACAACAGGGGCCTACACATGCAGGAAGGCCAAGTGCCTAGACCCCACTGCTCAATTATAAAAGAAGTCACACTAACTTACAAAATTGGATTATATTAATCCAATGTCTTGTACTGCTTCAGATTAGCATCTACTATGCCAGATCTAGTACCGGTTTAACCTCTGCTACATACATAAACCCTTAACCTATAATTCACATATTAGGTCTGCATAATTTTGCCTATATCCTTCTTATTACAAAATGTTCTACAATGATCTCATACATATATGAGTCATTTTACAACTTGCCATGTCGGATTACAATGATTTTACAATTAATTACCAAATGCATTATAAACAAAATTCTTGTCGGCCAGGGTGTCGGTATCCTTCCTTTCACTGCCGGTGTTTTGTGTGCTGGTGTAGAGTTTGTCGTTGCCGATGTTGGTATCCTGTCTTGCCAGTATCATATGATTGCAAGGTTACCATCAATGACAAAACCTTCAATCACCTACAATTTCTCATTGGAGTGTGCATTTTCCAACAATCTCTCCCTTTGGCATTGATGGCAAAACTCATGAGAAAAATCAAAACTGTCCAAAATGATATCCAAAAATAGTGTAAAAAAAATTGTCTATCCAAAATTGTATGCTCAAAACTGTATGCTCCCTCTGAGTAGATGAAGTCCCTTCCTTCTGACCATTTTTCTCATCCCACTACTCCCCCTTTGACATCAATGACAAAGGTTGTCATTCATTGTCAATGGAGTCCTACTTGGATTCTTGTAACCGGTGGGTTACAATCTGAAAGATATCTATCAAAACTAAATTTATGCCATTGCTGAATGTTTTGCAGTCTTTTATTGCCTCATGTTCTCTGCACTGTACTGATGAGTATGTGCATTTGCTCTTTTAGTGTCTTCAGTCCGGGAACCAGAGCCTCTGATATTTCTTTTCTCAAAGAAATAAGATACTCTAGTCTTGGACTAAGTCTGCATTTTATGTCCTTTGCCTTATCCTTTATTCCCTATTTGTCTTTCTCCAATTTCTTGATTTTCTCTTCCTACTCTACAATTTTCTTTTCTAATTCCAAAAAATGAATCTGATGTTCCAATCAAATTGTCAGCAATATTATTTATCTTCTCTTGAGCTTTGTTGATATCCTTGTCAAGATCCTCTATTAAGACATTTGTTTTACAAGTGTCCCTGTACAATTTCTTGAAGTCATAGATTATTTCTCCAAGTTCCAGTAAAAGGGTATCCATTTCTTCCTTGTTTTTCTCTATAATATCCTCAAATAATTTCTCTTTTTCTTTTATCATTCTCTCCTTAAATGTATCCTTATTTATTTAATCAATAGTTACTAGGTTGTCAGTGATAAACCTAGACAATGTGTCTAGTTGACCTAAAGAATCTTTATTCTCAACACTACACTTTGGTGCTATCAATTTAAGAATTGGTATAGTATCATCAATAGCCTTATAGGCTTGTGCATTGCAATTCATGATCTTCTTTATTGAATCTAATAAGACCTATGTTACATTAGTAGGTCTTAATTCTATCATAGCTATACCAGATGTTTGTCCAATAGTTTTTACAATAGCCATGCTACCGGTGGTGGTTATTTCCTTTCTTGGTTCAACCTCTGGTAGGTATGTCTGAGTTTGCATTTCCACAAACAAAGTTTTAGGCTTTTCAGTTTGGGTCGGTGGCATTGTCTCTGCTTGTACCTGTGCTTCAACTTGTACCTATTTGGGTTTCTCCAATTGTGTCTCAGATGGTTTCTCTGAGTTTTCAGTTACCGGTTCCTTAGTTTGTGCCTCTAAACTTTCCTTAGCCGGTTCTTCAGAGGGCTTGTCTATTATATCTACCGGTTTCTTATTGGTATCCTCTACTGGTTGCTCTGCCTGTGAAGGTTTTTCTGTGTATAACTCAACTTCTGCAGCTACTGACTTAGTGGTCACATCTTTCTCCTTATCCTCAGTGGTCTTTCTGTCAACCACGACATTAACTTCTTGAGTATCTACATTTACTGTATACAAAATTTTTGATTTAGGGTTTGTATCTTCTACAGGAGTTTCCATACTCTCAGTGATCGATTGATTTTCAGTGATATCTATAGGTGGAGTATCTGAAGGAGGTGGGGGCATATTGTCAATTATTTTTAAGCTTGGTGGTCCACCTACCTTACCTTTACCCTTGTCTTTGTCCTTTTGATATACTTTGATGATTTTAGGCCTAAGTAATTCTTCATCTTTTTCTTTTTCCACAAATAAAATATCCCATCCATCAACTATTTCATCGGATACTTTATTTACTCTGCCAATCATTAATGCTACATGCTAGTGAGCACTAGAGAATACTGTCCAGTTAGCCTCACTGAATAATTTGTCTATTTCATCAGGTGAGTTAACTGGATGCACTGTCAGTAATTTTTCAATTTTAATCTTATTATCTAGTTCAACAATAGATAATCTTCAAGCTTCTAATCTCCTATACAATTCATTTGGAATTTCATCAACAATTTGCATCAAAAATTTCTTGTATATATCTAAGTGTAGAATTACACAGTTCTCTATACTTTCCTTATCATTAGCTAATAGTGTATTGTACATTTTATTGATATTCTTTAGCTTACCATCCTCTGTAATTTCACTAATAAGTTTGTCAATGGGGGCAATAGTTTGTTTCACCTTCTTCTTAGGATTCATCTTCCTTGCCGGAGGCCTTACTAACTATTGCTTCTATCTTGTCCTTTTTGGTGTAGGAGAAGGTGTTGGTGAAGGTTTTCTTTTCCTCTCAACTCTCTTGAATACAATAGGTATGTCACTTTCTGAAGAAGTTCCAACCTGTGAAAGGTGAGTTTCTGGTTGGAGTGCTTCCAACTCACTTTCAGTTATACCAGTTTGTTTTAGCACATCTTCCTTTATTGCCTTTGCCTATCGGGTTCCTTTTCTAACGATTGCTTCTACCTTCTTAACTCTTTTCCTTGATTGTATAATGCTCTCAGTTATTTCTGCACTACCAAATACTTTCTCTTTCGGTTCCTTAGGAGCTTCAAGGAGGGCTTTTGCATTAGTTTCTATGATGTTATCATCTGTCTCATAGCCCATTTCAGTTACCCAAATGGTTCTAGGGATAACTGTCTCCATCCAAATTTCATCTTTCTTGGTTACCAAACAGATTTCCTTTTGATACTTATCCACAATAGCTTGTGATAGTCTTACTCTGGTCTTCATTCGAGCCTTCAATGCTTGAAAATGCTCATTTATGTTTTTCTCCCTATTCTCTCCCATATTGTTCAATAGCTCTGATAGTTGTTTTCCTATCGGTATATCAAATCCAAAATCTCTAGCACCAATACGGGGTAATTGTTTGGTTATGTATAGCATCAGACAAATAAGTAAGTTTCCAAATCTGAATGTTCCTTTCTTGTCTCTTTTGATCTTACCCAAATTGTCCATCAACTCATCTTTGAGCCATTCACATATGTCTATTCTTGCATTATCATTTACTATATCATAGGCACTCTTAATACATAGGCTAGAAACTAAGTTTAACCTATTTGCATGTGTAGCCTTATAACCTAAGATCATACTAATAAATCTGATATTTGTACCCTTCACATCGTTTACCCTTAGATATCTCTTATCAAATTTTGCACCAGTTAGGTTTGTCACTAAGTCATTTGAGACCTTCTTAGTTTTGTCAGGACTATTGCTAGTGGAGGGTAACCCTATTACAACTTTTACTGCTTCTTTTGTGATTTTATGAATAGAGTCTAACCAGAAGAATTCACCATGTACTCTACTTAGCACAATCCTTATGATATCCTTGGAGAAATCTGGGATACTAAGTATTTTAGTGAAACCTAGGGTTTCTACTATCTTATGTTCAAGTTTGATATTTCTGAATTCATCATAGATTACGGTCTTATACATATTTTTAATTTAATCATTATCTAGTTCATCAATATGACAATGTATATACATTCTAGGGTCTTCAGTATATACTACTCCTTTAGGGATTTGGGATAATGCACCTATGCTATCATCTTTCTTAGCAATTTCGGGAACTAGCTGAAATACGGGTCTAGATCGCTTAACAACTTCAACAACTGTAGGGTTTTCAATAAATTCAAGAGTGGATGAAGATTCCATAGCTATAAATACCTCAATCTTCCTTAAGGATGAATGATTTGATAGATTGCTTCACTTCTTTTCTTGGAGTACCTACGATCAGGAATTTTTGCGCTCTCGAAGATTTGAATTCTCGGTGAATGAAAAAGGAGCCAAAACACTTTCTTTATAATGTTATTTTCACCAATTACGACATTTCATGCTTGTCAATTAAGTCACAATTTAACTAATCTGCCGGTATAGAAGTAATTTCAACTTCTCACCATCAACTGAGGGAATAATAGCATGTTTTTCATTTTGTTGCTAAACCCCCAAAAGAATTTTCTTCAATTAGATTAAGAGTCTCCTGCCGATGGAGTGTCTATGTTCTACTGGTGGAGGAGTAATCACATCAACATTCTAATCTAACTTTTTGATCCATTGTTTTGAGAATCCTTTCTTTACCTCTTCAACTTTTTCTTTACCTTTCAAACTAGGACCTTTGTCATTTGTCAGTGATGCCATACTTCTACAAAATTTTGCAATATGTCCAATTTTGTTATAGCCATAACAAGTCACATTGTTCTTCTAAATAGATTTCCCATATCCTATGCCAATATGTGTTCTGCATTGATTAGATAAGTGCCCAAATCTCCCACAAACAAAACATCTCACATTCATTCTGCAATTTTCTGAATTATGACCAACTTTGTTGCATTTAGAACATTGACTGGTGGGTGTATTAGTGTTATGATAATTTCTAGATCTACACTAATTTTCTCTATGACCATACTTGTTACAGTTAAAGCATTTGACATTAAACTTGTAAGCAGTAGGTTGTCTTACTAGTTTTCTATGATCATGATTGTTTGCAGTACCGGAGCTTTCACCAACTTCAAAGACAGGGCCATTTGTATCACCATTAGGTTTCTGATTCTTCAGCATGTCACCAAGTTCTTTTGAAATTTTCTTGAATTTCTCCTTGTGATGATTTGCAGTAGTCAGTTCACTCTCCAAGATTCCTTTTTGTCTTATGAGTTCAGTTCTGTCATTTTGTGTGTGCATTAGATCTATCTTCAACATATCATTTTCATGACTAAGTCTTGTGTTTTCATTTCCAGCATCATTTAGTCTTCTAACCAAGTCTTCTCCATTCTTCTTTCTATCTTCAATTTCTTTACAAAATTTGATAATCATATCCTGCATCTCATTCTATGTTGTACTGGTCTCTTGTCATAGCTTGTTTACCAGATCATTAAGAGTTTCCTTTTCATCATTCTCATTATGTATCTTTTCACAAAGTTCTCTTCTCTTATTTCTTGCAATTGTAATATTTTCTTGAAGTGCTTGAATGATATCCTGAGTAGCCCTTAGATCATCTTCAAGTTTGATATTCTTCACCTTTTTTGCATCATAGTTTGAAAGAGTTGTTTACAATTGTTTTCTCAAGTTTTCCATCTCTACCAGTGAGAAGATCTTCCTCAAGTTGTTAGGCTTCTGAAAATAGAGGACTAGGCTTTGATACCAATTGTTAGGATTCCATTTATACTAAGAGAGGGGGAGGGGGGGGGGGGTGGATCAGTATCTAACTGGTTTAAGAATTTACTTGACTTAAAACATGAAAAACATATTAAAACAATGTACTGGTAAACCAAAAATAATCCAGTAAATAAGAATAACAACAACCACATGAGAAGCTCACCATAACATAATATTTTAACGAGGAAACCCGGTATGGGAAAAACCTTGGTGGGATTTGTGACCAACAATATTCGCTTACTGGCCAATAAGGGAATATTACTCTTACAATAGGGGCCTACACATGCAGGAAGGCCAAGTGCCTAGAGCTTAGTGCTCAATTACAAAAGAAGTCGCACTAACTTACAAAATTGGATTATATTAATCCAATGTCTTGTACTTCTTCAAATTTGCATCTACTATGCCAGATCCAGTACCGGTTTAAGCTTTGCTACATACATAAACCCTTAACCTATAATTTGCATATTAGGTCTGCATAATTTCACCTATATCCTTCCTATTACAAAATGTTCTACAATGATCTCATACATATATGAGTCATTTTACAACTTGCCATGTCGTCTTACAATGATTTTACAATTAATTACAAAATACATTATAAACAAAATTCCTATCGGCCAGGGTGCTGGTATCCTTCCTTTCACTGTCGGTGTTCTATGTGCCGGTGTAGAGTTTGTCGTTGCCGGTGCCGGTATCCTGTCTTGCCGATATCATATGATTGCAAGGTTGCCATCAATGACAAAAACTTCAATCACCTACAATTTCTCATTGGAGTGTGCATTTTCCAACAATCTTTGTTGTAGTGATAACCTTGCTTGTTTCGACCTCTGGTAGGTCAGTTTGTGTTTGCATTTCTATTAGCAAAGGTTTAGGCTTTTCACTTTTAGCTGGTAGCATTGTTTCTGTCTAAACTTGTGTCTCAACCTATTTTTGTTCCAGTTTCTCCATCTGTGTATGCACTTTAGGTTTCTCAGTTTGTACCTCTACACTATCCATTTCCAGTTCTCCTAATGTTTTACCTATGGTGTCCTCTACCGGTTGCTCTATTAGAGTAGGTTTTTCTATTCTTATTTTTATAGTGTTATTAACCTCAACATCTGCAGTCGGTGACTCAGTAGTCACTTCTTCCTTCTTATCCTTAGTGGTTTCTCTGTCAACCAAAACATTTACTTCATGTGTGTCTATATTTATAGTGTACAAAATTTCGGACTCAAGATTAGTATCCTCTAGTGGAGTCTCCATACTCTCAGTGGCTGGTTGACTATCTGTAGTATGTGCGGGTGGAGTATCAGGAAGAGGTGGGAGCACATTATCAGTTATTTTAAGGCTTGGAGGTCCACCTACATTACCTTTTCCCTTATCCCTATCCTTTTGGTATACTTTGATAGTCTTGGGTCTTAGTACCTCTTCTTGTTTCTCTTTTTCTACAAATAATATGTCCCATGCATCTGTTGTTTCCTCAAAGACTTCATTCACTCTACCTGCCATCAGTGCTACATGTCGGTGAGTAGTTGAAAACACTATCCGGTTAGCTTCACTGATTAGTTTGTCTATCTCATCAGGTGAGTTTACTGGATGCACTGCAAGTAGTTTTTCAATTTTTATTTTCTTATCCAGCTCAACAATAGATACCCTTCTATCTTCTAGTCTTCTATACAGTTCATTGGGTATTTCATCAATGATTTCCATTAAAAATTTCTTGTAAATGTTCAAGTGTAAAATTACACTATTCTCTATTCTTTCTTTGTCATCAGCAGATAGTGTGTTGTATATTTTTCTAATGTTTTTCAACTTTCCATCTTTAGTTATTTCACTTAAGAGTTTATCTAGTGGATCGATATCTTGTTTTACCTTGTTTTTCTTAGGAGTCCACTTTTTCGCTAGAGGCCTCACTGCTTGTTGCTTTTGCCTTGTTTTCCTAGGAGTGGGTGAGGGTACCGATGAAGGTTTTGTTTTCCTTTCTACCCTTTTGAATACCACTGGTATATCACTTTTAGAGGAGGTTCCAACTAGTGAAAGATGAGCCTCTAGTTGAAGTCCTTCCAACTCACTTTCTTTTATACCATTTTGTTTCAAGACAACTTCCTTAATTGCCTTTGCCTATCGGGTTCCTTTCCTTATTGTTTCTTCAACCTCCTTAACCCTTTTTATTGATTGAATTCCACTTTTAATTGTTTCTGCATTTCCAAAGACTTTCTCAATGGGTTCCTTTGGTGCTTCAAGGAGGGCTTTTGCATAAGTTTCAATAATGTTATCATTTTTCTCATAGCCCATTTCAGTTACCCAAATAGTTCTAGGGACAATTGCCTCCATCTAGATTTCATCTTTCTTGATTAAAAAACATATTTCTTTTTTATATTTATCTACAATTTCCTGTGACAGTCTTACACTTGTTTTCATTCGACCTTCAGTGCTTGAAAATGCTCATTTGTGTTTTTCTCTCTGTCTTCCCCCATATTGTTTAATAAATCCAATAGTTGCTTTCCTACCGATATATCAAAGCCAAAATCTCTTCTACCAATACTGGGTACTTGTTTAGTAATATACAACATTAAAAACACAAGCAAATTTCCAAATCTAAAGGTTCCTTTCTTATCTCCTTTAATCTTCTTTAGATTTTCTATCAATTCATTTTTGAGCCATTCACACACATCTATTCTAGCATTATCATTAACCATGTCATATGCACTTTTGATACATAGGCTAGAAACTGAGTTTCTCCTATTTGCATGTGTGGCTTTGTAACCTAAGATCATACTGATAAATCTGGCATTGATGTCCTTTATATCATCTACCCTTAGAGATCTTTTGTCAAAAGTTGCACCAGTTAGTTTCATCACTGTGTCATTTGAGACCTTCTTTGTTCTATCAGGTCTGATATCGGTGGAAGGTAACCCTGTTACTACTTATACTGCTTCTTTTGTGATTTTATGAATCGAATCCAACCAAAATAATTCACCGTGGACTCTGTTTATAACTATTCTTATTACATCTTTGGGAAAATCGGGAATGCTAAGAATATCCACAAAGCCTAGGGTTTCTATTATCTTGTGTTCCGGCTTGACATTACCATCTACATCACAAATCATAGTCCTATACATGTTTTTGATCTCATCATCACCTAATTCCTCTATATGAAAATGTATGTATATCCTAAGGTCTTCAGCATATACTACTCCCTTAGGAATTTGAGAGAAAGCACCTATGCTATCATCTTTCTTTGCAATTTTGAGAACCAGTTTGAATACGGGTCTAGGGCACTTAATAACCTCAATCACAGTAGTGTTTGCAATAAATTCAGGAGTGGATGAAGAAGCCATAGTTATAAATACCTCAATCTACCTTAGGGATGAGTGCTTGGATGAACTGCTTCTCTTCTTCACTAAGAATGCCTTTGCTCAGAAATTTTTTCTCTCTCAAAGATTTGAATGTTTGGTGAAAAAAAAGGAGCCAAAACACTTGCTTTATAATGTTATTTTCTCCAACTACCACATTTAATGCTTGCTGGTTTAAGTCACAACTTAACTCATCTTCCGATATATAAGTAATTCAACTTCTTACCATCAACTGAGGGTATATTAGCATGTTTTTCAATTTGTTGCTAAACCCCCAAAGGATTTTTCTTCAGATAGATGAAGAGTCTCCTGCTAGTGGAGTGGTACTCTATTTTACCAGTGGAGGAGTATTCCCATCAACATTTTGATCTGACTTTCTGATCCATTATTTTGAGAATTATTGCTTTACCTGTTCAACCTTTTCTTTACCTTTCAAGCTAGGACCTTTGTTATTTTCCGGTGGGGACTTGCTTCTATAAAATTTTGCAATATGTCCAATTTTGTTACAAGCATAACAAGTCACATTGTTTTTCTGAATATCTTTTCCATATCCTATGCCAGTTTGTGTTCTGCATTGATTGAATAGGTGTCCAAATCTTCCACAAACATAACATCTTACATTCATTCTACAATTTTCTAATTTATGACCAACTTTGTTGCATTTCAAACATTGACCGATGGGTGTATTAGTGTTTTGATAATTTCTAGATCTACATTGATTTGCTCTATGACCATACTTGTTACAGTTAAAGCATTTCCCATTGAATTTGTAAGCATTAGGTTGTCTTACCGGTTTGCTATGATCATGATTATTCCCGGAGCTTTCACCAACTTCAAAGCCAAGGCCATTTGTATCACCATTTGGCTTCCTATTCTTCATCATGTCAACAAGTTCTTCTAAAATTTCTTGAATTTCTCTTTGTGTTGATTTGCAGCAATCAGTTCATTATCCAAGATTCCTTTCTATCTCATGAGTTCAGTTCTATCATTTTGTGTATGCATCAGATCTGTCTTCAACATATCATTCTCATGACTGAGTCTTGTGTTTTCATTTCCAACATCATTCAGTCTTCTAACCAAATCTTCTTCATTCTTCTTTCTATCTTCAATTTCTTTACAAAATCTCATAGTCATATCTTGCATCTCATTCTTCATTGTACAATTATCTTGTCTCAGTTGGTTCACCAGATCATTAAGAGTTTCCTTTTCATCTTCCTCTTTCTGCATCTTCTCACAAAGTTCTCTTTTTTATTTCTTTCTATGGTGAAATTTTCTTGAAGTCCTCAAATAATATCTTGAGCAGCCTTCAGATCATCCTCAAGTTTTATATTCTTCACTTTTTTGCATCATAGTCTGAAAGAGTTGTTTCTAATTGCTTTCTCAAGTTTTCCATCTCTACCGGTGACAAGATCTTCCTCAAGTTGTTAGGCTTTTAAAAATAGAGGACCAGGCTCTGATACCAATTGTTAGGATTCCCAAAGATACTAAGAGGGGGGGGGGGGTGAATTAGTATTTGACCGGTATATTAATTTTCTTAACTTATAACATGAAAAGAATATTAGAATTGTGTACCGATAAATTGGAAATAATGCAGCAAATAAGAATAACAACCACAACATGAAAAGAACACCATAACACAATATTTTAACTAGGAAACCCAGTGTGAGAAAAACCTCGGTGGGATTTGTGACCCACAATATTCACTTACTGGCCAATAAGAGAATATTACTGCTTAGAATAGGGGCCTGCACATGCAGGAAGACCGAGTGCCTAGAGCTCACTTCTCAGTTACAAAATAAGTCACAATGACTTACAAAATTGGATTATACAAATCCAATGTCTTGTACTGCTTCAGATCAACATCTGCTATGCCAGATTTAGTACCGGTTTAAGCTCTGCAATATACATAAACCCTTATCTAATAATTTGCATATTTAGGTCTACTACCTTCTATTCATATTTCACATCATATCCTATCCTAAATAATCTACAATGGTCTCATACATATATGAGTCATATTACAATCTGCCATGTTGGCTTACAAAAGATTTTACAATTAATTACAAAATATGTTTATACAAAATTGTTGTTGGCCAAGGTGCCGATATTCTTCCTTTTCGATATCGGTGTTCTGTATGCCAATGTAGAGTTTGTCACTGCCGATGTCTGAGTCTTCCTTCTGGAATTACATGATTGTAAGGTTGCCATCAATGACAATACCCTCAATCACCTACAATTTCTCATTGGAGTGTGCATTTGCCAATAGTATAAAACCTCATCTAAACACCATTGAAATTAGAAGCCAAGCTGAGTTAGTAACCAGACACTTGTTTTATCATAGTTCAAGGGTGAGGAAGAATCCACCCACAAGACACTCACCATATATCTCCTAGGATAACATGCCAAATGAGGAGAAATCTTCTTTGGTCTAATTTTCGGATAAAGGAAAAAAAATGGGCACACCTTAGGGTGTGACAGGGCTATTTGAGTTGTTGGAGTATCAAGATATGGGTTGTGGTAATACTTGTGACCTTTTGACCTTAGGAGAGTTTGCTTGATATGGTATCATATTTCCTAAATACAACAAAAACAAAATGGGGTCTTGAAAATGATTCCAACATTCATGCGAATTTAAAAACTTTCCTTAAACAACTTTTCTTTTCATGGTTTTATTATTTTGATGTGATTGTTGTTTCCTTTTCTATACTTTGACAAGTTCAAAACATTGCAAGATACAAATCGCAACAAAGTCAAAGTTTCAGTGTTCTACAAGATCAAATCCCTCAACAAAGTCAATTTTCAATATCAACAAGATCAAAACCCTACAACAAACAAGCTTGTCAACATCAACATCAAATCAAACTTTTGCAACATTCTATAAATGAAGAAAACATCTTACATATTGTGATCTTAAGTTCAAACCAATCAAACAAACGTCATGGATTAGCGTTATGCATTTCTTAGGGAAGGTGAAAAATTCTTCTCTTCCATTCCTATTCCATCGCCATCCATAGAAATATTAGCTCAACAAATCAATACTTCGCAACAACAAATGAGAGATATGACTAGTCCTAGCAACCATAGGAACTGGTTAGAAAATATGATGAGAGAAGTGATAACCACAAGGGAATCATTATCAGGCCAACCTTCTTCTTCTTGTGAGACCATTCAAACATGCCAGCCTTCACTCTTCAACAAAATCATTCCTACCTTAGTTCAACCAACATTAGAGTCATGTCAACCTTCTTTCAACCTAACATATCAATCATACCAATCATATCAACCCAACATTAAAAGTACCTTTTTCAACCAAAATCAAACCGCCTTCAACCAAAGTCTAAATCAAAATTCATTCAACCAAAATAAAACCTTTTTCAACCAAAATCAAATTCCACTCAACCAAAATCCAAATCAATCATATGTATCCACTATTTCATCATCCCTTGAAGTTACACAAGACCAACCCATGCCATCTCTATCCAATAACACAATCTCCCAAGGGGTATCTGTAGTGTCCTAAAATTGCGACACTTGCAATTTCGACTGCATTTCGGTCTTCACGATGGTGACGCAACACGCAACCTGAATGGAGACCCCGAAACTTGTTTTCGACATTAAAAACTGCATTTTTCAAGCACCCTGGCCTGAACCTCCTTGCACCCTGCTGTCCCGGGAGGTGGGACCAAAGCGCCCAGCGCCCTGGTCCCTGGGCCTATTTTGGGCCCGGTCTCCTATGGGGTCTCGGGTCTTTTTGTTTGCAAATTGGAAAATTAACTTTCCTGGTCGTCCTAAGGTCGGGAAAATCAGTCTATTAACCCTAATTGGCAAGTATATAAACTACATTTTTCTCTCTCATTTGGCATGAATGAAGAGGATTTTTCTCTCTCAAGCATTCAAGCATTCAAGCATTCCCTCTAAGTCTCCATTCAAGGCTAAGTGTTGCATTCAAGACAAGGATTCAACCATTGAAGAGGAGATCACTTACTACATGCTACATACAACAATACAACAAACAACAACATCTATACCTTCGCACATAAGGATACAAACATCCTTACAACAAGGTATTAGTACTTGTTTTACATTACATACATTTACATTTACAGCATTTCTCATTTCTTGGTTAATTCCAAAACTGGGGTTTGACCTAAAGGCAAACCCCTAATCCCTAACCCCCCAATCGTCTTCGCTTTTCTATGTGTAGGTTGCAGGTACGCGGCTGAAATTGAAGATCTGGAATCCTTGTGCAGAGACGAACAGATCCCCCTTCGTTTCGCAGATTTTTCGGAGGACCGTGGCGCCGGGCGCCATCGTCCTGACAAATTTTGCTCAAATTTGCAGGACAGCGTCGTATCGACATTTTACTACTAATTCCAGGTCCGCAGCTTCATCCTATATCCCTATCTCAGTTTATAAGCGAATCTTTGTCACTTTCTATGCATTCCTGGCTTAATTCTTCTATCAACATTCTTTACAAAAGAGGGTAGCCTTGCTGTCTTAACCCTTGAAATGCATTTAGCATCCAATCTTGCATTGTGTGGGATTGGATCTTGTGGGTTTCAACCCCTCTTTTGAATGTAAAGTCTCTCCCCTAAGTGAAAACCATCAACCCTAGCGACCTCCCTTCTCTCTCCTTGGAGTTGGAAGAGGGGAGAGCAACTAGGGTTCGATCGCGATTTTCCGCTTTACATTTTGGTGAACCCAACGTGAACATCCTTTCTGATTATTCATGACTAGATCTGAAAATTGATTCCGTGATTACATTTCCATGTTTGATCTTTTGCAAATTTTAGAGGTTAATTGCATAAAAACCCTAAATTTTCTTTTTGAAAATTAAGCTTGCGAAATGTTTAATTATTAATGCTTGTTTCAGATCTGCCCTTCTATTACAAATTATCAATTCATATTTGTGCTTTAATTTTGAAAATTAAGTGGTTAAGTGTCAAAACCCTAATTTTTGAAACCCTCTTGACTCAACCTTTGTCTGACAATTTCACTGATCAAAACATCTCCAAATCAGCTATAACTTTGGATTCCGCAATAAAATCATAAAATATTTCATCCCTGAAAATTTGGAAAAAAGTTGCGAGGACCGTGTGCACTCCGAGCGCCATCGTCCCCGACATTTTTTCTGAAATTTCGGGAGCGAGATCTTACTGTATTTTCCTACTAAAATCCAGAATTTTGGCTGATTTTATCAATTATAACACTTTCAAATTTACAGTCAAAGTTGGTCTTGTGATTGCTTGGTTTAGGGCTTCTAATCATTCAAAAATTGTTGAAATTGAAATTTTGTGTCAAAATTGTGTTCTTACTGTCTTAAATCTGAAAAGTGTGTTTGCATTCATTCGAAATTTCAATGCTTCATTCAAATTCTTGCAATTTGTGACTTTTGAAATTAAGTGCTTAATTACAACAACTTTGATTTCTGCTTTCAAAATTGAATTTTGTGTGAAATTGAGTCAATTTTTAAATTTAAAAACTTGCATTGCTTTTGACATTCCCTCTAAAATCATAAAATTCAAAATTTCAATTTCCCTCTCTTTTTCAAAATTCAAATTTTGCATTTTTTTGACAATCTGGATAGGGTTCAATTTTGAGATTGCAACTTTGATTTGGCCTATCTACAGATCATAAAATCACTCAACTTTTTCAGATTAGCTCTAAAATCATCATATCTTTCATCCCTGCAAATTTCAAAAAAAGTTGCAAGGACCGTGTGCACTCCGAGTGCCACGGTCCTGGACATTTTTTCCAAAATTTCGGGAGACTGTCGTGATTGCATTTAACAGCTTAAATCCAGAAGATTGGCTGATTTTACTGAAAATTGCTATCTCTAAATTCAAAATCTTCTCTCTCTTTCTAGTGCATGAGTTTTACAACAATAAGCCCTCCTTACACTATTCCCATTAGACGAAGCCGAAGAATTAAGTCTTTCCGAGGTTTAATTACTAAAGAGATGGAACCTAATTTGAATAGCCTTTTTAACGAGGACATGGGTAATTCCTCTAATGATGAAGAAGCTCTCCATGAGGTTTCTGTAGAACAACTTTCGAAATTGGATAACCAATTTGACGATTTTCACCAATGGATGTCTCACGAGTATCCCGATAGTCAAGCTCTTCCTTTAATTGAGGGTCTAAAACATATGCTTCAAAGTGATAAGAATGGAATTGATATTTTGCGTGGTATTTCACACATTGTGAATTCGAATGTGATGCCTATGAAGAGTTGTGCCGAAACTTTAGGTTATACACAACCTCCCACTCAAGTTAATCATTCTATTCCTTTGACAACTTCTATTGCTAGCATACCTACCTTTACATCAAACATAATGACTACTTCTATACAAGACATTCCCCTTGTGATCACTAGTCATGGGGGCAATCCCTCTTCTTAAATTAACCCTATTCCTTCATTCAACCCAACTTCTTCATA
Source organism: Cryptomeria japonica (assembly GCF_030272615.1). Classification (NCBI taxonomy): domain Eukaryota; kingdom Viridiplantae; phylum Streptophyta; class Pinopsida; order Cupressales; family Cupressaceae; genus Cryptomeria; species Cryptomeria japonica. The sequence continues at coordinate 642,560,958 of NC_081412.1, forward strand.
CATTCCTTCGATGAGTGTTCCTATTACATCTTCACAAATGAACATGACGCAAGGGGGCAATTCATTTAACCATTCCATTCCTCCTTGTAGTGTTCCTCCTGTCCAATCATCTCCTATGACTACCTATCATAGAGTCCCACCACCTTACTCTTTACCTTCTTTCAATAACATAACACCTCCATCTCAATCTAACACATCTAATATGAATTCTTCGACTGAAGCGACCATTAACAATCTTGCACAAACTGTCTCTTCTTTACAGCAACAAATTGCCTCTATGAATCAATCTAAGTTTAGTGTGCCCACATTTGATGTTGCGAGCCCACTTTCTCTTGACATTGTTCGAGCTATTCCCCCTAAACATGTTGAAATCCCACATTTGGAGCTTTATAATGGTAAAGGTGATCCTCTAACACATGTTAAGACTTTTCAAACAATATGTACTGATTTTGCTTATGACCAAAGGTTGCTTGCAAAACTATTTACTAGAACATTAAGAGATAAAGCCCTACAATGGTACTGCTCATTGCCTTCTTATTCTATTACTTCTTTCGAACAACTTGCAAATGCTTTCATTCAACAATTTCAAAACAATATAAGTCCTAAAGTTACTTTGATTGATTTAATGCATTGTAAACAAGGTGTTAAGGAAAAAGTGACTGATTTCATTGGTAGATATAAGCATTTGTATGCTCAAATTTCTTTTCCAGTGCCTGACAATGATATTCAAAGAATCTTTATTTCTAATTTACAAAAAGATATTCGAGACAAACTTCTATTTTCTGAGTTTACTTCTTTCCAATAGTTGTGTGTGACTCTTCACAATTATCAACTGACTGTGAGTCAAATGGAACAATCACATCCTATGGCTCCGAGTGATAAGGGTGATAGCAGTCAACAACCATTTGGGAAGTTTAAACCGAACAGAGATTCCATCAAATTCAATGAAAACATCATCAACAACAATGTGAATGCAGCATCAGGTGTGCCTCCTATTTCTAAGTTTTTTAAGAAAGAAAGAAAGTATACTCCTTTGAATGAATCATTGCATTGTATTATGAATAAGTTATTGGAACAAAATGTGCTTACTCTTCCTCCTATAAGGCAAATTGATCCTGCAAAGATTACTTCACCTTATTTTGATAACAAAGCTTTTTGTCAATTTCATCGTCAACCGGGGCATGATACTGAAAAATGTTTTTCTTTAAAGGGTAAAATTCAAGATTTAATTGATAATAATACTATCTCTATTTCTGGAGTGAATGATAAAGGCAACACATCTCTAGCTCCTCCTAACCAAAATCTTTAGATTTTTACTGATCCATTACCTTCTCATACCTCTAATGCGGTTGAGGCTAATGATTCCTCTCTCTCATCTGATGGTCTTGTGTCTATGACTCCGAATGTGATTAACTTTGTAGAGCAGCAAGAAAACCCTAAAGAACCTTCCATCACATTTGATTCTAGTGAAACCATTAGGGCACCTGATGGTCCTTTATACATAGTTGCAAAAGTTAAGAATACACCTTGCCGTGGAGTGCTTATTGATCCTTCGTGCATGGTTAATGTTATTACTGAAGAATTTCTTTTTACTTTGCAATTGAATCAAGTGATCTATGAAAAAACAGATGTGGTTGTGAAATTATTTGATGCATTTTCTTCTCCTGCAATTGGTTCTATTACGTTACCTATTGAGGTCCATAATAAATCCCTCGATGTAAACTTTGCTATTATTCCTTCATCCGAACAATTTCGTGTGAAGCTTGGCTATCCTTGGCTATCTTCTATGAAAGATATTGCTTCTCCTATTCATAAGTGTTTGAAATTTCCCCATAATGGTGGAGTTGTTACTGTCAATCATAGTCTCTTTAAACCAGCTGAAAGAACTTCTAGTGTTCCTATTGATTACTTTTGGCCTAAACAATTCCAATCTCTTCCTCCGCGAAGTGATCATCTTTTCAAATCTTATCAAAAGTGGAAAACAGATATGATCCTATCTCTAAGTGAACCTAGAACACCTAAACTTGATATTCCTATCGTTCTTGAGAAGGAAGTTCTTCCTTTGAAAGATAAAACTAATGTCTTTCCTCAAGAAGATTCCCAACCCATTCCTATGGATGTGACTATGTCTATGCCTAATAAACCTTCTAAAAGTAGACCTATACCTCCTCGTCATGATGGACTTGGTCTCCTTCCTAAACCAAATATTCCTCCTTTATATGGAGCAGTTCCTCCTCCTTCCTTCTATAGAGAGAAGAGACTTTCTTCTTCTCCTATTATCCAACCTAAGAGACCACAACCTAAACACCCAAGTAATAAGGATGAGAACATTCCTCCTCCTCAATCTTCTCCACTTCCTACTAAGACTAGACGAAATCGTTCTGCATGCGAATGTCGACGAAAGCGTCATCTTAGGGCTCAAGCAGCTGCTTCTCAAACTTTGCAATCTCCAAAAACACCTTCAACAAGCATTATTCCATTTTCTCCTCAGTCGGAAATTGAGCCTAAATCTCCTAAACATAAGATGCATGATGGTCTTGATCCTGTGCGAGTTAAAGATCCTATTTTTATAAATCTTGATGATGATATAGATGAAAATGTTATTCGTGATGAACATGTTACTCCTCTTGCTTCTGATAGTGAATATGAACTTGTTGATGTTGATAACCATTTATCTAATGAATTTTCTAAAGCACTTATCCTAGCTCCTAGACAAGAACAACGTGGCCTGGAACATGAACATAGCCCTTGTTTGGATCTTGTGATAGCTCCATCTGCTGTGTTGGATGTTCCTCCTCTAGCGTGTTCCCTGCCTTCCTGAAACATTGATCAGCAAGATCGGGGGGTAGATGACATGCTAGACTAGTTACATTAGCATAGCAGATTCTCTCCTCCTCTCTTGTGTTACTTCTTCTATGTGTTATTCTCATTCTTCTATTTGTTGTCCTTAGTGTTGTCTACTTGAGGACGATGCAAAGCATTGAGATCTCTTTTGGTCTCTCTCATGTTGACTCAAAAGACACATGTGTTCCCTTCTTCTAGGTGACCTTCCTTGATTGGGGAATGAAGAACAATTATGCATACATACATATTATATATACATGACTTATCATACAGCATACTGACCCCGAGGAAAGCGAAGTCACCTCATGCTTTGTGTTTTGTATCTATTATCCTTGGGTTTATCTCACACTTGGGGGCTAAATCTTTGCGATAACATGCTCCTTTCCTTTCTCATTTCTTATGTGTATCACTACGTTAAAACAATCACCCCCGTTGAGGCGTGTGTGATTGCTTTAACGTAGGGGGGCATACACCCTGTCTATCCTTTCAAGATACTTAAAAGTTTCTTGGCGAACTTAGCTTTGCCTTGAAAATTTTTGGTATTTCTTTTACATGACTCATAGTGAGGGAACCTTACTACTGACAGTCATGGTTCTCCCTCGTGATCTTCCCTTTTACTTTGTCAATCGAAGTCATAAGATCCTTAGTCCACTGGGGGCTTGGTGTATCTTGCCTCCTTGACGTGGTGAAAGTCTTTCAATGTTGTTTCCTTGTACTTTACCGGAAGTATGAGCATACATACTCCTGCTAAAGTGGGGGCTAAATGTAGCATCCTAAAATTGCGACACTTGCAATTTCAACTGCATTTCGGTCTTCACGATGGCGACGCAACACGCAACCTGAATGGAGACCCCGAAACCTGTTTTTGACATTAAAAACTGCATTTTTCAAGCACCTTGGCCTGAACCTCCTTGCACCCTGTTGTCCCGGGAGGTGGGACCAGAGCGCCCAGTGCCCTGGTCCTTCAGGACCAGGGCACCCAGCACCCTAGTCCCCCAGGACCATGGCGCCTAGCGCCCTGGTCCCTGGGCCTATTTTGGGCCCGGTCTCCTATGGGGTCTCGGGTCTTTTTGTTTGCAAATTGGAAAATTAACTTTCCTGGTCAGCCTAAGGTCGGGAAAATCAGTCTATTAACCCTAATTGGCAAGTATATAAACTACATTTTTCTCTCTCATTTGGCATGAATGAAGAGGATTTTTCTCTCTCAAGCATTCAAGCATTCAAGCATTCCCTCTAAGTCTCCATTCAAGGCTAAGTGTTGCATTCAAGACAAGGATTCAACCATTGAAGAGGAGATCACTTACTACATGCTACATACAACAATACAACAAACAACAACATCTATACCTTTGCACATAAGGATACAAACATCCTTACAACAAGGTATTAGTACTTGTTTTACATTACATACATTTACATTTACAACATTTCTCATTTCTTGGTTAATTCCAAAACCGGGGTTTGACCTAAAGGCAAACCCCTAATCCCTAACCCCCCAATCATCTTTGCTTTTCTGTGTGTAGGTTGTAGGTACGCGGCTGAAATTGAAGATCTGGAATCCTTGTGCAGAGACGAACAGATCCCCCTTCATTTCACGGATTTTTCGGAGGACCGTGGCGCCGGGTGCCATCGTCCCGACAACTTTTGGTCAAATTTGCAGGAGAGGGCCATATCGACATTTTACTACTAATTCCAGGTCCGCAGCTTCATCCTATATCCCTATCTCAGTTTATAAGCGAATCTTTGTCACTTTCTATGCTTTCCTAGCCTAATTCTTCTATCAACATTCTTTACAAAAGAGGGTAGCCTTGCTATCTTAACCCTTGAAACGCATTTAGCATCCAATCTTGCATTGTGTGGGATTGGATCTTGTGGGTTTCAACCCCTCTTTTGAATGTAAAGTCTCTCCCCTAAGTGAAAACCATCAACCCTAGCGACCTCCCTTCTCTCTCCTTGGAGTTGGAAGAGGGGAGAGCAACTAGGGTTCGATCGCGATTTTTCGCTTTACAGTATCCATAGCACAAATCCAGTCTAATCCAATTTATAATTTAGAGAGTCTCATTCAAGATCATTTCTCATCAAGTCAAAATGTTTAAACCTGCCAAGAATCTCCCATGAATATCCAAACTCCTTCCCTATGTCAGGAGGACAATCCAAAATTAGAAGAAATCAATCATGAAATAAATCAAGATCAAGAACAAACCTTTTCATCCTACCCAATTTTTTATGAAGACTCCACCTATCAAGAATCTTATGATGATCCCCTCATTATTTTCTATTCCACTCATAATAACACCCTTGTTTCACAAGAGCAAGATGTTCTTTCAAGTACCATCCAACATCCACCTCCTAAACAAGATCCAATTATCATTTCTTGTAGTCTCTCTCATGATTCCAATACACAAGTTATTCATGAAACCCTTATCAATAAAATCAACAATCTAGATCATACTAGATAGGACAACTTGTCAACAATGATATGTTGACCATCATCAAATATCAATGTTGTGACAAAAAAAGGCATAACACCGGCTAATGAAATCAACACCCAAATTGTTTCATCATACTCTTTAAGTGCATCAATAAAAGAATGCATAGCACCCACTCATGTCATAAATTTGAAACCAAAATCTATTTGCCTCATACACCCACACTAGAAAGACTGGGGGCAAGAAGGTCTACCACAACTGGATTGATTTGAAAATAAGGGGACTATAGCAAAAATTGTACATGAAAGACTCCCAACTGAATAACCTATTGAAAAAGACAGGTTCGTCCAACTCTTCAAACAAAGACCAAGGAATTATCTCCACAAAGTTCATACCAACTCAACAAAAACATGTACCTAAAAAGATATTACATCTAAGGGTGGGTTAATTTCAAATTTCAGTACTCCATTTGCATATTTCTTTACTACATTGTATATCTCCATTTCAGAGTGCATAATAGTTGCTTGCATGTGACCATTACACAACATATAGCTGCATATCATTATTTCTTTCTCATATAGTTGCATCAATAAAAAACATGATGTTTGTCTGAGTTATCCATCTGTCTACACTGAAAGGAATGAAGGTTGTCTCATTTCCTAGATACTTGTTCATGAAGTATTTAGGAGGCCTTTAGTCATTCATCTTCAATGTCACATCATGATTTATCTTTACCTTGGTTGGGTAGAAGTTTCACTATCAAGTCTTGTTACCTAGAATCTATCAATTTCTATACCTCACACATTAATCAATAGCTCTAAGTCATTATAGATACCTAGTTGATCATGTGGCTAGTGAAAAACTCAAAGTTCTACTTCAGTTCCATTGTAATCGTCATACCCAAGAAGGTTTCATTGTTACTACTTATCAAATTGCCATTAGTTTTTATATTCAAATTCATACTATATACTCTAGTTGGTTACTACCAAATCATGCAATCGGTATACACAGAGAATTCAGTATGCACAGTCTAGTTGGTTACAGAGGAAAGTAGTCATAGAACACAGTATACACTGAGCTATCTATCGCGTATCTTTTCATGTCTACCGAGTAGCAAAGATGACACATCATGTTGATATACACTAAGCGAAACGTGTTACCAGATTCATTGAACCTAAACATCCATATGAAAACATGTTAAAAGATCGAGGCACATCTAACCGTTATCACATTGGAAATTGCACCAAAAGATTGTGTATGATTTCGAGATCAATCTAACCAATGAAATATTTTGTATAGTTATTCATTTGATAAATCATGTTTGTAAGATTGAAGCAATGAATTGGATCACCGTCTTAAGAGATCTATTTATACAACATGAGTTAAGGGTGTATACATGAATGTAAGAAGACTGTTACAGAGACACAGAGGTCACTAAGAAGGTTTTCAAAGAACAGTCAAAGAACAGAGTAAATAGAAGGGTTTACCAAGTTACTATATGGGTTACCGAGGTATGCTATAAGCAAGGTAATCTATTCTGAGCACATAGAATTTTCTATAACATTTCAGATGTAAAGTTGTAGATATTTGTAATGATTTTATTGTAATATTGTGAAGTAGAAAGAGAAACCTTTAACAAGGTAAAAGACTCTAATCAAGTCTATAAATTGTAAAGCCTCTAACCAAGTGCAGCATTTAGATTAAGTGTTGTAAAATCCTTTAGCAAGGTAGATCTAACAGATCTTGTTACTCCTAACAGGGTAAGCTATCAGAAATAGCTAATATGTAGCTCTAACTGAGCACTCTTTATTATTGCAGTAGTGAAGTTGTGGGTGCCATCCCCATCGTAGTTTTTCTCTCTAACCAAGAGTTTCTGCGTAACCAAAATATATGTGTTATGGAGTGAATCATGTATGATTGTTATCTATATGTTTTAACTTTATTTTATGTTACTGCACTATTCTATTTATGCATAACAGTAAAGTTATTATTCAAGAAAAGTTTTGGATTACTGATTCACCCCTCCCCTCTCAGTACATTAGCTTTCCATATTGGGCCTAACAATTGGTTTCAGAGCTTGAATCTTGGAAAAGGTTTTAACTTCCTAAAGAGAAAGATCTTATCAATGGAAGGATACAAACAATCTCGAAGGATTGTGTATCTGCAAGAAAAGCTAGATCATGCTAATCAAGTGATTGCAGACATGCAAAGGCAAATGCAAAATAATCTAAAGTAAGAAGAAGATTATCTGATGACTTGCAGGATTCTCAAGAGTTAGTGGAACAAATTGAGACATCATCTGAGAAAAGTATATCTAAAGAGACCGAAGAAATGATTGGAGCATTGAAAGAAAAGAACAAAGCACTGGCTGATCAACTAAAAGCAATGAAAAGAGAACATGAACATTTCAGCACACAAATGACTGAAAATCTAGATGCACTAAGGACAACTAAGGATAAAGCAAGAGATCTAGAAAGAGAGAAACAACAACTTGAAGTCTTAGTATTTGATAAAAATGATGAAATCATAAGGTTGACTGGGATTTAGCAAAATATGATAGATCAACTAGGTTATGCACATCATGAAGCAATTCTGAAGAATGATGAAAATCAAGCATTGATACTTGAAGTATCAAGGTTGACCAATGAACTTGAAATAGAGAAGAAATATAGAGAAACACTAAAGAAGAGTTATGAAGCATCAAAGATGTTGGATGAGCAATTGAATACAAGAAGAACCAACAAAGATTCAGGACTCGGTTACAAAGGAAAAGACTCTACCGAGAAAGGAATTCATACTACCGAGAGAGGAGAATCATCAAAGCAAGCTGGAAATAGGAATACCATCAAAAGGAAGAAGCCTATTTGCTACTACTGTGGAAATTAAGGTCACACTACCAACATATGCCAAATCAGAAAAGGTAAGCAACCAAATATCACTAAGTCCAATGGTTATTGTTACAATTGCTAAAAATATGGTCACACATCTAATCAATGTAGGACAAAGTCTGTTAACAATTATCAGAAGGAAAAATTCAAAGGGTTTTGTAGAAACTGCAATAGATATGGACATAGTACTGAAAAGTGTTGGCTTAAGCAAAAGAACTAAATGTGGTCTACACACCGAGCAAACACTAGAGGTTACCGAACTCACATAGATCCTTACTGACAATATGCAGTAGTACCATGGGATGACAATACAAGGATATGGTGTGAATGTTGTGGAAGATATGGACATATTAGTGCTAATAGTTTTATAAGGTTTGGAATGAACAACTGAAGATCATGGAGAAATCTTGGTATGGCATGCTTTCATTGTCACAAAGTTGGACATTTAGCTGGAGATTGCAGAGATCAACCTAGAAAAGACACTGAAGAAATAAAAGAAAAATTAAAAATGATTTGGAAAAAGAAGGAAATTGTGTCAAATGAAGAAAGAACCTTACCTACTGAGTTAGGTGCACCTATTCCAAATTAATTGGTAAAGGTATTAAGGAACTGCATTCTCTGAAGGTTAAAATCATAACAGTTCATATTCTATTATATACTAAATTCAAAATCTGCATAGTTAAGATGCATTAGTAAGTTTGAAATTCTATCAAAAGTACTTTACAGGAAGCCTGTCAAGTCGGTAAATGAAGGAAATTTGGTTACCCAGTTAAAACAAAAAGGAGAGTAAATCAGTTAAAGAGGAACCGAGTGCATTTAATGTTTTTGACCTAACTCGCATAGAGCCCGATAAGGTATTTTGTATACTTAAAAGCATTTTCATGGTCATTTACACTTACCAAGTTTTCAAAAGAGTAGAGCAGAGCAATTCCAAGGTGATCAAACCTCATTCAAAGTGAATTCAAGGTATTTACATCAAATCTCATTGCATTGTTAAGCTAGCTTACCGATCTTATCAAATTGTTATTATCTGCTGAGGGTGAAGTGTCTATCATTTGTAAACCATCAAACCCTAAGGATAGTTTGCTAAGTTTTTACCTGAAATATTCAATGGCACCCAAGATCCAAGATCCCATTGCTGTTAAGAACATAGAGAAGCCCTCACTCAAATACTCTTTGACTCCTAAAGTCGCCTCCAAACCTGATGACAAAACCACCTTTTCACTCATCCCAGATCGAGTCTTGTTAGTTGAAGATGTGAGATTCTTCACCAAATGTCGTGTTGAAGAACTCGGTCATGTTGAAATAAGAGACACCTATGATGAACTATGTACCGATGGTGTATTAAACAGCAAGTATGAACACATCAAAATCAAAGGATTGATTGAAGCCTTAACCTATCCTTGTGTGTTCAAGCCCCAATGGGTCAAGTTTGTTTTGAGTAGAGTTCACGATGATTTCATGTGGCAAGAAGAGCAACCATTTAAAATCACCAAGGAAATCATTCATGTGATCACCGGTTATCCTATCTATGATCATGCACGAGCTCAAAAGATGATATCACAGAAGGAATTGATCAGTTTAACCAGAGTGGATCTGATTACAGAGGACTAAAACTAAACAATGTCACTGATGTAGAATTTAAGTTTGCCATTAGAGTAATTGGTTACTGTTTCTTCCAATCAGCAAGGGAAAATAGTGTATCTTGTGCAGCAGTTGACATAGCTTATAAAATTGTGAAAAAGGGGATGAAAGTTGACTTATGTGAAGTGTTACTGAAGAACCTATTTGAGAATCTGAACATAATAAGGAAGCCGAAGGAGAACAACTTGGCAAATACTCTAAAGTTTGGTTCACTTCTTGTATGCATGTTTTTCTACTTTGAAAAATTCTTTCCATTAGTCGGTAAAGTAGTTTGGGAGCTACATCGACCAATCACCCATCAGATTAATGACTTTATCAAGAAACTAGGTGATAATTTCAATGACATAATGGATTATCATTTCAGTAAATTTCAAGAGAAGATGCACAACAAGTACCGAATTCCACCCTAGCTAGTGGAGAAATATAAAGATGATATATGCTTTGAGGTAGACACTAACTACTGTTATATGAATGCTGTGGAACCAAGAATTCAATCTTTTCCACCTATGGGTTACGAGATTGACTTTGACATCACACAACAATAAATTGATGCATTTCTTACTTTGCCAAGGCATGCTACCAAGCTGAGGTATGGAACCTATGAAGAAGTGAAGGGAAAAGTAAAAATGAGTATTGTAGTACCCAAAGCTACAAGAAAAGCAACAAAGATGATAAAGGTTTTAATGGAGAAATTCAGAGAAGATTCTTCCTCCACCCCTGTCAAAGGCACTCTTTCCATCACTGAAGAGGAATCAGAAGCTCAAGAGGTAGCTATAACACTGAGCACCGAATTGCCTAAGAGTAAAGTGTTAAAAAGAAAGAAATGGGACACTTCAAAGGCCCTACTGACACCTCCAACAAAGAGAGCTAACACAAGAGCATCAGCTGCATCATCGAGTAAGAAACAAAAGAGTGTTACTGCTCCCAAGGTAACCAAGACCTATAAGAAATCCACTCAGAGACTCATTTTGGCAAAAGAGTCTAGTGATACAGAATCTGAAGATGCAAACAAATTCCAGATTGTCAAGAGCAAGAAGGTAAATATACATAGTGTTGAAAACTTCTATGCTAATCTGAAAGAATATGGCGGATTTGGTTCCTTCAAATATGTCAAGTATGAAAAAAGAAATAATGATGAGAAGAAACAAATTGAAGAAGCTATTATCTGCACACTTCTAAAGTTACGGTTAGCTCCATTGGAACTAGTAAAGTCACTTCCAAATGAACTTTACTTGCATAATGATAATAGGTGGAAGTATGCAATGGACTCAAAGAAATAAATCAGAGAAAGAAGTCTAGTCCATCTATTTCCTAATATGTCGATAGAAAAAATAAAGGAACATTTGACAACCTACAATTCAAAATTTCTTGTCAAACAGAGAGCCTTAAAACTGATGAATGGGCTATATATTGACGTAGAGAATGAGACAAAAGCAAAATGGCAGGAAATCTTCAAAATAAAGGATGTCAGTGAATAATCTATAGTTGAAATCATTGATGTCACCGAGCATGATGTCACTGAGCACGGTCCTAATGCTACTGAACAAGACCCGGCTAACACTATTCAAATAGATGAAGATGTCATGGATACAGAGGAACAAGAGTAGGAGATGATAGAAGGCACTACATATGCAAAACTTGTATCTAGTGAATCCATTTTAGAACAAGTTCAGCCTTATCCACCAATCACTCAACCTGTCTCTATCGAAGCTCCTTAGGATATAGCACAAGGCACCGAAGGTCACAAGTCTACAACAGGAGAAGATACTACTCTAGAGCAGACCTCTCAAGCACCTTCGAGCATTGAAAATGTAGCAGCTGAGACACCCAGTACCGAGACATCAAAAGACACCACAATAGCTACAGGAACCGACCAAAGTGTTGCCTCTACCGAGCAACCGACTGAGGGTTTGCAAGCCTCTCAAGCTATTGTCTTGGTCCAACTGACCAAAGGTAAAGAGAAGAAGGTGAAAAAGTATAGTTTCAAAGTTGATTTATCTAAAACAATAGTGTTGCCCAATGTGGAAATATCAAAATTAAAGGGGCAAGCACTCATTGATTTTGGTGAACTATGCAAAGCAAAGGCCGAACAAGAAAAATAGATGGCCATACAAAAGAAGAATAAAGTACTTCAGAAGGTGAAGACACTGCTATCAGATATGCTACCTATAGCTATAGTGTCAATCGATGCAGCCATCCACATTCAACTGGATGAACTCCTTAATCAAATAGAAACATCCAGAGTTGATGCATTTGAGTATTTGAGCAAGCTAAAGGACAAGGAGCTTACTGCAAAAATGATAGAAGAGGTACAGAAAGCTCTAGCTATTGGCAAAGTCAAACTTGTCAAATTCATTGCTGAGTTGTCCCCTCAACTCAAGCACATTCTTTATTTATTTCAGAAACTCTATACATTTTCTATATTCATTAAAGACATTAAAAATAAAACTGATGTAATTGAGAAAGAGATCACTGATCTCTCAAATAAGTTGACCCCAGAGCCCAATTCAGTTTAGAATTTTTATACCAAGCTTCAACAGCTCATGGCTCAACAATTGGAACTCAAAAATGAAGAACATAAGATCAGGATGGATATAATGACACTCCAGACATTATTCCTTCCTCATCTTTCATCAGTTCAAGAATAGATTAACTGAGCCACACGCCTATCTACTACACAAGAGGGAAGCACTCTTGATGGCTTAATATCACTATTGGTTGATATTGAAGCACAAAATTCTTTAATGGAAAGTGTAAAGGATGCACTCTTTGTCACTCTCACCAATGCCCAGAACAAGTACAAATCCATTTTTGACTAGTTACCACCCTCGGATGGAAATTAAGTTTTTGATGTTTGTCAAAAAGGGGGAGTAATACAATATATTTGGGGAGTGATACTATATATTTGGGGAGTAATACAGTTTTGGTGATACAGTTTTTGATATAGTATTCGGAGTATTGTATACAGGGGGAGTATACTGAGCAGAGTATGCAGAGTATCCAAGGACAGTAAGTAGAGAACTCAAGCACAAAACCGAGCATGCAAAATCAGAGTTATGTACAGTATAATGATAAGGGGAGTATATCTAAATATTCTATTTCATTGACTATTGTATATACTGTCAAGTATAGTCATTTTGCAAAGTATATAGATTTCTGAGTTATGACTGTGAAAGTAGTATTTGTCAAACATCTCAACTAATGTCAAAAGGGGAGATTGTTACTACTTATCAAATTGCCATTAGTTTTTATATTCAAAGTCATACTATATACTCTAGTCGATTATAACTACCGAATCATACAGTCAGTATACACAGAGAAGTCGGTATGCACAGTCTAGTCGATTACAAAGGAAAGCAGTCACAGAACGCAGTATACACTAAGCTGTCTACCGAGTATCTTTTCATGTCTACCAAGCAGTAAAGATGATACACCGTGTTGATATACACTGAGTGAAACGTGTTACCAGATTCATTGAACTTGGACATGCATATGAAAACATGTTACAAGATTGAGGCACATATAATCGTTATCACATTGGAAATTACACCAGAAGATTGTGTATGATTTCGAGATCAATCTAACCAATGAAATATTTTGTATAGTTATTCATTCGATAAATCATGTTTGTAAGATCAAAGCAATGAATTGGATCACCATCTTAAGAGATCTATTTATACAATATGAGTTAATGGTGTATACATGAATGTAAGAAGACTGCTACAAAGACATAGAGGTCACCATGAAGGTTTTCAGAGAACAGTCGAAGAACAGAGTAAACATAAGGGTTTACCAAGTTACTATATGGGTTACTGAGGTATGCTATAAGCAAGGTAATCTATTCTGAGCACATAGAATCTTCTATAACATTTTAGATGTAAAGTTGCAGATATTTGTAATGATTTTATTGTAATATTGTGAAGTAGAAAGAGAATCCTTTAACAAGGTAAAAGTCTCTAATCAAGTCTATAAATTGTAAAGCCTCTAACCAGGTGTAGCATTTAGATTAAGTGTTGTAAAATCCTTTAGCAAGGTAGATCTAACAGATCTTGTTACTCCTAACAGGGTAAGCTATCAGAAATAGCTAATATGTAGCTCTAACTGAGCACTCTTTATTATTGCAATAGTGAAGTTGTGGGTGCCATCCCCACCCCAATTTTTCTCTCTAACCAAGAGTTTCTGCGTAACCAAAATATATGTGTTATGGAGTGAATCATGTATGATTGTTATCTCTCTGTTTTAACTTTATTTTATGTTACTACACTATTTATTTTATGCATAACAGTAAAGTTATTATTCAAGAAAATTTTTGGAGTACTGATTCACCCCTCCCCTCTCAGTACATTAGCTTTCCATATTGGGCCTAACATTCATAACTTACAAGTCAAGACAAGAAAGGAAAAAAAATATAATTCCAAAATCAATATCAAAATATTATGCAAAAATATGCAATAAAGCCTGACTAAGGGAACATGCGAATAACTCCATCAGGGCTATGGATGCCTGCTGGCAATGGAGAAATGTTTGAGAGATTATAGTGCATAACCTTGGTGGAGCCCTAAAATATTGCTGGCAATGAGCCTCTATCCAGGTTGCTTTTGAAGTCAGAATAACTCACGTAGCTAGCCACATAGGGTCTTTAAAGTTATTAAAGTTGGAATGAACTCAATTGCACACATATGGGCAAAAGAAGATCAACGTTTCAAGATTTCATGGAGAATTTTTCCGCGCCTCCATTCATAAATTTTGGTTACATAGTGTGTTAGGTAGGATGGTCTAAGTCTTTTGAGAATGGATTGAACTCCTATCTTTGAAATGTGTCATACCTTTAATCCAATTAATGCATTTTATAATGAAAGACACACACACTCATCCTTGTTCAAATTGGAACTGCATTTTTGTCATGCAGCCTGCATTAACATAACTCATATAAAAAATTCATTGTCTCCACCAAATTATGCATCATAGTGTTATCATCATAGGTCTGCATACTTGGGGGAATAACTGAAAAAATCCTAAAAATTAGATAAAGTCCTAAAAAAATCAATCAAAAAAAAAATTCACAAAATGTCATTAAAAAAATAAAATAAAATCAAAGCAGGAAAGCATGGGCCATCCATCAAAATCAAATCAACAATAAGCAAACTCTCAAAGTCTACAATTAAACTGATCACATGTCTTGTTAATCAATCTATTAATCAAACTCTATCAAACATCAACATGTCTTATACAAGGAAGGGTATACTCGAAACTAGACAGATAGGTCTTATATGGGGTACTCACTCTTTGAAACCATACATTCCTATCAGTGATCACACAAATCAAAACAACGACATAGATCAGTATGACTATTGAATTTTTTTCAAGTTAGTCTTATCTTTATCAATTAATGGCAATTCATGTTTCATCAATAACAAAAACATTTGAAAACCATAAAAATACCAAAAAATTTTAAGAAAAAATCCTTAAAAAATCAAACAAAAAACATCAAAAAACAAAATACCAAAAACATATAAGGTTAAAAAAAAACATCTAAAAACACCACAAATACAAAAACATTGAAAAATCAAGCCTAGAAAATGGAAATCCGTAATTGATGTCAAAATCCCATGCAATTTCTAAAATTACACCGCAATTGATGTTAAAATCCGTTGCAATTGATATCAAAATTTGTTGCAATTGCTAAAATCCACCGCAATTGCTAGAAAGGGGCAAAAGCACAAAAAACATCAAATGTTGATCCATAAAATCCAAAAAATTCAAATATCAATTAAAAAACTAGCAATAAATTGTCTCAGAAGAATCCAATATCATAGCTACTATCTAGCAAACACTTCACATGAAGTTAAACAAAGGATACAACTATCTTGTCAAAATGTTTGTAATCAAGCTAATCAACTGTATAATCTATCGAATCACTATCAAACTATCAACATGATCAACATCTTGTTTTAAACAAAATCAGTACACTCAAAACCAGATAGGTCAGTCTTAAATGGGGACCAAAACTTCTAAAAAGAGACATTATCAAAATCACACGAAGACACAAATCAATATGGCTGCTGCATTTTGTTCTAGTTGGTTTTATCTTTTATCAATTGGCAAAGATCATTTCTTTTAGCTACTCAAGGATTTCCAAAAAGTGACTAGAGGAGTCGTGATGGGCATGATCCTTTTCTTTGTTTGTTGTTTGTGGTTTGAACCAATGAAGTTCTGGGGCAATTGCTTTAGTGGGTGTCTCTGATAGGAGCATTCAGTTTATGAATGCCACACATACCTCAACCCCTGGTGCTATTCCCAGAATGGAGGGTTCATTCCTTGTCTTCTACATGTTTGTTTCTTTGTAAGGAGATATCTATGCATCTTGGTTCCTTATACCCTGGTATACACAGCTTCATTGTTACATAATAAGGCTCAATGATGAAAATATATTACACTATGAATAAAGACAAGAAGATTTCTCATGATCAATCATGTCATTTCATTTTTCTAATCTCATCATGTTGATTGTCTCTTCATATCATTCTCTCATCAAGAATTTTTCTACTTGATCATTCTTTCCAATCATTATTTCATCTAACATGATCTCTCTTATCACTTTATTTCAATTTTTTCATCCATAATTCTATCATTTTCTCATATCAACTATTCTATCTATCGATCAATTCTTCCTCACCTTCATCTATAATTAGCTTTTATCTACTCAAGGATTTTTATCTATCTTTGTCTTATATAGGATGTATCCTTCCTGAAACCAAACATTTTTGACCTATCATTTGTCTTATACAGGATGTATCCTTCCTAAAACCAAACATGATCATCTATCTTTGTCTTATATAGGATGTATCCTTCCTGAAACCAAATGTTTTGATCATTTTTTGTCTTATACAGGATGTGTCCTTCCTGAAACCATACTTTATCTTTATCTTATCAATCCCATCAATCTTATTATTTGATAAGTCTACAAATCATTCTAACCATTTATTTTCTATAATCAATCTCATTCATGTCATCAACTAACCATTCTTCCAACTATCATCTAACATCCTTCTTCTTTCGAGAGATCATTCATGCCTTCAATGCACAAATAATCTCTCAAGGGGGCATTATACCCTAGTGTCACTGGGGCATACTAGGGCATAATTTTTTTCATTTTCTTTGAAACAATGTCATTTCAACATTGTCTCAAAGAGGAGCAAATGTAGACACCTAAAAATGTCTCATTAATTGTACACAAATTATTTGTCTAATTAATTAATTAATTCTTTAATCATTTGATTAAACTAACTATTTCTTCTAATCATCTCCCTTCAACACTTTAATTATTCTATTTCTATTCTCAAATCATTTTAATCAGTTCTCAATTATTAATTAAATATCAATTTTTTAATTAATTACAACCTTTTCCTTAGTTAAATAATCTATATTATTTAATTAATTTTATTTCCTAAGTTTAAATAATTTCATTTAAATTATTTAAATTAATTAATTAAATTCCTCCAATTCCCCAAATTATAATTCCACTTAATTCCATCTAATTTCATTTCATTTTCTCCCAAATTCAAATTTCATATCATTTCATCTAATTTCAAATCATCAAATTCACATTTCCTCAAATCTGAATTTCAGTTAATTTCATGTGCATTTCAGTATTTGAAAGACCACATTCAAATATAAATTGAAAATGAATTTCAAGTTCAATTTTAAATTCCTACAACACATGCTAAAATCAGAATTGATTGATCAAATCAATTGTCTAATCAGTTAACTCACCAATCATCCTTTTTAACTCAAAATCAGCTTTTTATGACTAATCCATCAATTTAGTCATCTCCTTGGTCTATTCAGTTCACTACTCAATCAAATGACTTTACTCTCCAGTCTATTAAGTTCATTCTCCAATCAATTGATTTGACTACTCAATCAAATGAGTTAACAAATCAATCAATTGAATTCAGTAATCAATCTAAATTAGTTATCTATCAATCAACACTTGAGTTCAAATTCTCAACTCCTTTGTGTTGAAAATCTATTAATTAAACCTGGTTTCTCATTTCAATCTAGCTTTTTCTAAATCACAGAATCATAGTCTTCAATATTGTTGTCTATATTATGTAGGAAACCAAGTGCAATACCTAAGAGCCACCTACATCAACAACAATGGAGAAGAGCAATGGAAGCCTTGCTATGTCAATTGAGGGAGCTTTTAATTAGTTTCATTTCATAATTCAATTGATTTTAGCTTTATTTCATTATAATTTAGGAGTAATATTGATGAGAATTAGAGTTGTGATTCACTCTTTGATATCTGATTATGCAATTTATGCTTATTTATTGCCTAAAAACAATTATGATTTTAATGCAGAATCCAAAAAAGTAGCTGATTTGGAAATGTCTAGATTAGTCAAATTGGTAGTCAAAGGTCGAAAAATAAAAGGATTTTTAAAATTAGGGTTTTGTTGTTGAACCACTAAATTTTTAGAATCAAAATGCAAATTTGAATTGCAATTTTGAAATATAAATTAGATCTGAAACACGCAATTAAAATTGTGCACTTCACAAGCTTAATTTCCTCAAAATGAAAAATTAGTGTTCCGATGCAATTAACCTCTAAAATTTGCAAAAAGATCAAACTTGGAAATGAAATTTTGAAATTCAAATTGCACTTAATTAGATCTAATAATGATAATTCAAAATTAATGTGTAAGACATCGGGTTCACCAAAATGTAATGTGGAAAATTGGATCCTAGTGACTCCCTACCTAGGACAGACAAAGGTAGTCAATAGGATGATTTTCGCTTGGATGACCTTTACATTCAAAAGAGGGGCTTGAAACCACTAGATCCAAATTCAAGGGAAACAAGGATGTGAATTCCAAGTGGATTGCAAGGGTTGAAGTGTGATTTACCCTCTTTTGTAATGGAGAAAGTTGACTTGTTGACCATGTAGGAAAGAGAGATAAAATGAGTGAAATGAGGAGCTACCAGTTTTGGATCATGATGTAACTTTGGATTAAGATATTTAGATTGATACATACCTTCCCTGCAATTTTGGAGAAAAGTCATTGGGACCATGTTGAAAGTGCACACAGTCCTCTACAAAATCCGTGAAATGAAAAGGGTTCTTTCGCCTCTATAAATGGAGTCCAAATCTAAAAATACAGCTGCACACCTATAACCTACAGACACATAAAGAAGGGGAGAGGGGTTGTGATAGGGGCCTGCCTCATTCAAACCTTGGTTGAGGAATCAAACTTGAAAGAAAGTAATTAAATGCTTGAATGTAAACAATAGAAATGTTTACCTTGTAGATCTGTGATTTGTTGATGATAGTTTCTTTGCTTCTTGAATATAATCACAAATGATGCATGAAATAGCATGTAACATGAAAAAATGCTAACACACACATATGCTTGCAAATGAATGTTGTAAATGTTTCTCCAATGGATGAATTAAGAAGACACGTGAAGAAGAAGACTTGATGGATGATTGAAGACTTGAATGCTTTAAACTTCACCTATCATGTATTTCGTGTATATTTCGCCCCATGCAAATGAGAAGACCAACTCCCTTTTATACATGGCTCAGAGAATTAATTCATCTCACCAAAGGCTGAAATCGGGGAGATTTGGAATCCCAAAATGCAAATAGGACCGGAGGGACCTATCTTGGGGCCACCCTAAGAGGGGGGTATAGGGGTGCCACGCCACTGTCCTGCCCTATCTTGGGGTTCGAACAACATCCTAAGGCCATCTCAGGGCTTAAACAAGGAGAGGTTGAAGGTGAAAATGCAGAGAGAAGTCTCAGTTGGGAAGGAATATGTTGTTGCCAAGGTGAGGACCTCAAATATGGTTAAAATTTCTAGGGTCACAATTTTATGATAGTACAACTATAAACACATCCAAGAACCCGGTACTACATGCAAGGACTAAATATATTGAAATTAAGTATCAGCTTCTGAGAGAAAGCATATAGTAAAAGAAAGTGAGATTGGAGCATGTATCAAGTAAAGAGCAGTTGGAAGATATATTCACAAAGCCATTGCCTAAGGCTACCTTTGAATATCTCAAAGGTAAGTTAGGGGTTATACCCCTACCCAAGATCAACTAGGATGTTGTTGAAGCTTCAATCTAGTGGACTCGTTGAATATCTTTCACTATGGATTGATGAGAAGTGGGTTGCTCCTTAAGGGGAGCCGCTGAGATGATGACAAAAGATGCCTTTGCACCTTTGGAATTATTGTCAAAGGGGGAGAAGAAATGTAAGAGTCATGGGGAGAAGAACTCATGACTGAATAGTTATTTGCAATAAACATAACAGGTTTCATGATGAGATTTTGGTGTTCCTGTTTTTGGTGTTGCCATCAATGCCAAATAGGGAGATTGTTGGAATGTTGACATAACTGATGGAGATGAGGATATATTGAAGGGCTATTGGTGATGATATATTGATGGAATATTGGTGATGATATAATTATGATATGGGGCTTGATGATCAGTTATTTGTGTTGTCATTGATGGCAACCATGTTTTTCCATGTTTGTTTATGCTTGGTATGTCATTTATGTCTATTGGTTAAGTCTAACCGGTAATGCATTGAAATGGATTGAGTTGGAAAGCAAAATTGTCAAGTGATAGTGAACTGGTAAGCAGGAACAGAGAAGGAGATGATTGTGGTAGTGATCCATTTTGAGTCAGGTGTTGTGGTTTGGAATGTGTGCCTATGACATCATAATGAGTCTATGACATGAACCACATCATGTTTGGAGAACCGAAAGTCAAGTTTCTAATTGACTATTGTATAATCAGCTAGGGTTTGAGAACCGATATCAAGATCTTTGACCGGTGACGATTTATGGTTTGGCGGTGATTTCAAGTTCATAAATTGATGATGACGTGTTAGAATCCATGTGAAAAGATAAGATGTTGTTTTGGTGCATACAAGGATTGAATTTATTGGAAAATAGTGAAGTGCTTAGCAGAATGTGTTAAGGGTTTGACAATTTATCAGATGGATGTGCGGTGATGAGTTATGATCATTCAATGGCTATAATAGTCTTGTAATTTGTTGTAATGATTTGTATGATGATCTATAATGATTTGTAATAATCTGATATGATCTATGATGTAGATTCATTGTAAGTTAGGGTTTTGTAACCAACCTAATTATAAAGTCTATTTAGGTCGAGTTTTAGAAGGTTAAGAGTGTCAGTGATCATAGAAGTGCGTGTGTACTGAACAAGATTGAGATGTTTGCATGAGAGAAGTAAAATGGAGCTGACAAGGATCTGTAATAGAAAGCTACAAAGTGTTGAATCTAGATCATTTATTTGTTGTTTCCTAAGATTTGTAGCAGCAATAAAATCTGTTAACCGGGTAGGTCCTAACATGCCTAATTATATAAATCCCTTAACTGGGTAGCTCAATAACTTGAGTTTAAATCCTCCAGCGAGGTTACTCCAAACCTAACTAAGTTGTAAAATCTCTTGACTAGGTGAGTCCTAATAGGGTCTTCTCTTAATCGGCCATTGTTGTAAAGCTCCTAACTAGGCTAGGCTCCTAACAGGGTGCATTCCGAAAGAGTGCATATTTTGTGGCTACAAATTCCCACTGTGGTTTTTCCCATTTAGCTTTCCATGTGAAAAATCCTTGTGTTCATGTTTTGGATGGATTGATGAGTTATATATTTGATGTCTTTACTTAATGATGAACACTTAAGTTGCTATCGGCAATGTTTTGGTAAATTTGCATTAAGTGATTGTTTGATCAGCTACTAGTATTGGTTATGAACTATTTGGTGAAGTATCAATTATTCAGATTGGTGAAAGTTTGTAGTTTATTGTTACCACTGATTCACCCCCCCTCTCAGTTTTAACTGGATCCTCACATTAACACTTATGCCTATTTTTGTTTCTGTTGACCAGTACCTAATGTCCTCTGTGTGATATTTTTAGCAAAACCCCTAATTTTGGCTTGTGTAGGAACAATATTGTTCTCCTCACAATTTTATAGTACTAAAATGTGCGAGTCATTGAGCAGTGATAACTGACTCATTTATGTTGGAGATGTTGCTCCAATTTTTTTCCTAGAAGTATCATTGGCATTAGAAGAGGAGTTCAAAGAGTTTTAAATCAGTCATAGCCAATCTAGGAGATTTCAAAGTCTAGAGAACTAGAAGAATTTGGTAGAGTTTTATTTGCTATTGCTAGGAGTGTTTGAAAGAAGATGGCAAAGAAATCAAAGTTGTTCAAATGCTAGAACCCCAAGTTTGATAATATAAAAAAGGAACCCCAAGGATATGGGTTAAAAAAAACTACTACAGTAGTTACAATCAACAAGAAAGCAAGATGAACTTTAATAGAGGGGAGATGTTGAAAGTTGATAATGTCATTGTTGAAGCCATAAGTAGATTATTACAAATTGGAAATCATCCCAACCATAGATGAAGCCAAAGGGTTGTTGCAAAGTTGTCGCACACTAATTTTTCAATATACCAAAAGAGATGCGAAAGGAGATTGCATCAAGGATAAATTTAAGAAAGCACCCCCCTAGCAAAACTGTAAAACCTTGGTGAATCAAGCATTATTTTTGGGGGGAAATTTTCATATTGATGATGATATTTTTTTTCAAAGTAGAAAAAAAATTAATTTTTATTGCCGATTTTTTTCTAGGGTATGAAAAATTCCATAAAATTCTAGTGAATAATACCTTGCTCTGTGGGGAATATATATATTGTAGGAGGTGAATATTTTTTCGTTTAAAGGAACAAATATATAAGTGTATGGGAAAAAAATTTTACTCCAAAGGAAAAATTATTTAAGTATATTGGCGATTTTTATCCATTACTTGAAAATTATTTAATTTGTTTGGCTAATATTTTGTTATTTTTGGAAAAATATATATTTTATTGACGATTTCATGAATTCATTGCCATTAATAGACAAGGCACATCACATCACATCAATACATCACATTGTTCGGACTTTGCATGATGTATCAATAAGCGTGGCCTCTT
Organism: Cryptomeria japonica; assembly: GCF_030272615.1. Lineage (NCBI taxonomy): Eukaryota > Viridiplantae > Streptophyta > Pinopsida > Cupressales > Cupressaceae > Cryptomeria > Cryptomeria japonica. The sequence goes on from NC_081412.1 coordinate 642,583,777, forward strand.
TGACATGTGACACATAGCTAAAATCCATCAATGATTTTAAATTGTTCAATGATAGTAGATCAATGGCTGAAGTTTTATTTCGGTCCAAATTTTTAAAGAGAACGTAGTTCACCAGAGTGTGCCTAGAATGGAATTGGGTTCAATAGACATGTATCAAATATCACGGTCAATAATGTTGGTCATTTAATATATGTCTAGTCACTAACTACAATCCACTCTATCCCCACGACTTCCAATGTGGTATTTGGTACTAGTTTATAGTTGTTTCCAATTTTGCACACTAGTGCAAATATGGGAAAGGTTTGCAGAGATATACAAAGATTTAAAAATATTTAAAGGAATTAATACGGTTAGAGAAGGAATTATTACAATCAAGAGCTTCATCTATTTATAGACGATCTCTGCTTCTTTCATCTTCAATTAGCCTTTGGTAGATAAATCATCGAAGCTCACGATATTTAAATTTTGCCTCTGGTTTAGGTCTATAGGCTCATGCTATATAATTTGGTATTCTGATTTTTGAAGATGGACACACCTATCCATTTGAGAAGCATTTCTACAGAGGACCAGAGGGACTTTTTTGGCTTTGTTAGAGACCCAACCCTCTAATCAGTCTATAAAGAGGTTAGCATGTTCATTAATGAGGCTGTGAGGATGGTGATGGGCAGAGAGTTTCTATGTAATGAAAATAGATATCATGTTAACATGAACGTTACGTCCTAGTTCTTGGTGTCTCTTCTAGACCTCAAAGGAGACAAGGTAGATATGTTGATGTTGTTAAGGAAGGTGTTTAAAGAAGACTTCCTTGGAGATGATGTTATTGTTGTCATCTTTGCAGAAGTAGGGGTGGAGATCCCTCGGGCGAATGAATTAACCAAGCTTCTCCTCCTTGACCAAATAGTTGCCAAGCAACCATTTCTTTTGAATCTTAATACAGAGCAGTTGATGCATCATAGAAAATGAGCATGGATTGGTAGGGACTTTCTCTGGAAATGGTTCCTCTTGGATGACTTTGTAGACTATAATTGGCTTGAAGAATTCTACATGGAGGGAGGGCAAGATTCTTAGGGTAAACCATGAATGTGTCCACTACCTATGCGCTAGCCCCAACCCCCTAGTAGTTTTATTTCCTTGTAACCTCACTCTTTTTGGCTTTAAAGTTTTTGAGGGACTCTGACATGTAGAAATTATAAATTTGTGAAACATATATGTTACGATAATTTTGCAAATTCCAATTCGTTTCAGTTTGCCTCTTATGGATATAAAAATGCTTTTTATTTCATTTTATTATTTGTTGCTGCCATCATGCCATGGCAAGATACTTAGCATAAGCATTATGTTTTGAAATAGCTTAAATAGTTATTAATTTTTGTGGATATAAGATTTAATTTTCACCATAAAAAAATTGCAGGTCTATTCTAATTTATTCTCTAAAGTTAAAGAACAAACTCAGTGTCACTTCTGAGATGACCTTTTCTAAAAGATATTTGAAGTGCTTGACAAAGAAGTATTTGAAAAAACATAATGCCAAGGATTGGCTACAAGTGATAGAATCCAATAAGGATCACAATGTCTATGAGCTACATTTTTTTTTTGTCTATGAGCTACCTTATTTCAATATTTTGTTAAACAATGAAAATAAATTTAATACTGTGATTTTTTTTATGTAATAAAACAATCTAGTTCGTTCCATTAATTATTTGTACATTGATTATCATTGATTATAAATATAAAAAAAAGATTTTTATCTCGCAAAAAACAAGTGAATTAAAAGTCCAACTTACTTGTAATTTTTCCTACATAATTTCAATATAAACAAAAAGTCCACCTAACTAGATACATGGACATTGAACACCGAAACAAAATATACGCTATGGCCCATGAGACAATGAAGTGTCTGGTGATGTGGCATTTGGGTGGTAGAAATCCTATGTATAATGGGACCCATGGGAACTGACAATGGATATGTAGTGATATTGCCTTATGGACCTATGGTACACACATCATTGTCATGAAAGTGAATGGTTAACATTTAGCCTTTATGCGGCTTTAATGTCGTGCAGATGAATGATGGAAAAGTTTGTGATTAATGCCAATAGTCGCCACCATTGGATGTCAAAAATTAGAATTGAGTGAGAGGTGTTTAAATCTTGGGTGGATTGGAAGTCTTGGTATCATACTGTTTGCACTTGCAGCATTGTCTGGTTTCTTAAGCAACATGGAAGCCAATTTCTCCTTCCATACTGATAAGAAATTAGTCCCATTTCTTGAATGATTTATAGACAAGAGGCTGAAAGGTTTGTTCTTGTTTAAGGATGACCGATTGTACGAGAGTGTGAAAATGTTGTTAGGAGAGGAAATTGTCCATGTAGGTTATCACTATAGGAGAAACATGGAGGCATATTAATTGATTTCCACTTGGGGTTTCCAATTTGAGGATGAGGTGGACAAGGTAAAAAATATCTTGAGAGTTGTAATTCATGGACACTACCTATTAAATCTGGATAGTGTGTGTGCTCGTGTGGTCCCAAAGATGGGCATTGTTCCTGAGGAAGGGGTGGCTGGTCCGATGGCATCGCTACCACTCATTTGATGGGTGGATGATGATTTGAAGGAAAAATACAGAGCTCTTTCTTGGCATGGGTGTAAGGCCTTCAAAATGTTTGCAAGGTTGATGTAGTGTGATGAGGTTTTAATTGTCCTTCATGAAGTGGCATGTGCAGAGGTGGTTTGAGAGTTGCAGCCGAGACCCAAGCCTACCCAAGAAATGAAGTGGCTCTTAGAACTCTTTGATGACCTAGAGTACAAGTCATTTCTGGATTAATCCTGATATGGCTGGTGGTGTTTGGTATTGTCTATTTGTATATTTTTGTTCCATGTCCGTTTTCTCCCCAACCTTTTATGTATGAGGGGATGTCTAGTACAAATTGTGGTACGCCGAATTGGAATTGTGAGGTTTTTGCATGTAGTAGGGTTTTAGTTTTTGTTGGGAATGGTGGTTTTGGCCCTTGGGGGTGTTTTTTGCGGTGGCAGAACTCTAGTGGTTTTACTATACCACCTATACTTGCATATTTGTAATATTTTATTTCCAAGTAATACAATACAAAAATTATTGATAAAAAAAAATGAAATGTCATGCAAGTTTTGAAATTATATATTTAATTCATTATAAATTTATATATTTATTTCATTTAATTCATATAAAAATTACATTGATAACGGGATGGGTGACAAGTGACAATGGATATTGTCATTCGTTGGATGAGAACGGATCAATGACTTAAGGTGTATTTTGGGCTAAATGTGGGATCTCTTAATTTTTTTTCCAACTTTCACTAGAAACACATGTCATTGAATACCAATAGGAAAGAAAGGTTATGGCCCATGGGATGATGAAGTGTCAAGTGATGTGGCATTTGGGTGGCAGATATCCTATGTATAATGGGACATATGATAACTAACAAACGATACTGTCATCTAGTGGATGAGAACAGATCAATGATGTGAGGTGTATTTCAAGCTAAATGTAGGAACAATAAGCATTTTTTTCAAACTTCTAATGGAAGAATTCCATAAATGATAAACATTTAATTAAGTATAGTTAAATTCTAAATTTATAATTGTATACTTAATTAAATTTAATAAGCTCTATTTCAGGCAAAAGTTGCAAAGGATTAAAAAGTCTTCAAAACCATTCTCAAAAAGTCACTCGTGTTTGTTGATGTGGCCGAAAAATGGCAAAAGTCCTAGGACCCACGACAACTGACAACAGATACCATCATTCGTTGGATGAGCACAATTCAACAACTTAGGGTGGATTTCGGCCCAAATGTGGGAAGTAAACACATTTGTGAGAAATCCGCTTGGAATTGAACGTTTTACATTTAATTAACTATAATTAACTCTAAAAAGCTCTATTTCGGGTGGAAGTTGAAAATGATTAAAAAGACTTTTAAAAAATTCTGGAAAAGTGACTCGAGTCTGGTGACATGGCTGAAAAATTACAAAATTCATGGGACCCACGACAACTAATAAAAAATACCATTGTCCATTGGCTGAGAACAAATCAATGGCTTAGGGTGGATTTCGGCCCGAATGTGGGAAGTAAACACATTTTTGAGAACTTGACCTGGAATTGAATGTTTTACATTTAATTAACTATAATTAAGCTCTATTTCGGGTGAAAGTTGAAAAGGATTAAAAAGACTTCAGAAACAGTCTGGAAAAGTGACTCCTTACTCGAGTCTAGTGACATGTCCACTCTCCTCAAAATTTAGACTGAAGCAATGAATGTTTTGTCCTTCAACGATGAATAGATATTAATAATAATTTATAAAATTACAACAGGATTCTATAAATTTTGCCCTTTAGGTATTACTTTTGAACTTTCCTGTGTTTTCAAAATAAGTGACTCATAATCGTATTTCATTTCATGGACAAACTAGTAAATCCAGGGAGATTCTGAAATGGCTACTAGATTGAGGAATGCAATAGAGTCTGTCTAGTGAAATAGAAATCTCGAGTAAAATCTAGAACACCTACATCTCGCATTTTTTATTTTTTTTAATCTCATGGTTCAATTTGAGGGTTAGCATTTTCAAGGTTGTATCTAGCATTATTTTGAATTATTAACAGTAATAGCAATGGGGAAACCAAGAAGCAGTAGTTCAACAAGAATCCAAGTGAATAAAAAAATATACCTAACCAAACTGGTTAAAACACCAGGTTTCACTAATGAATACCATGATATTTATGACCCTGCTATCCATAGTGAAAAGTGTATCATAGAAATTAGATATGCATTGTCTAATAAGGTGGAAGATCCAAGCAGGGCAAAAAATTTTGTTTTCAACACAATGTTAAAACAAAGAACAAATAAAAGTGCATCGTGGGATGTTGGATTGGGAAGCATGGTGTTACTTGAAGTATTCCCTTGCCTTTAATTTGTCATGGTCTATGCCAAAAATTATGATGAAGATAAAAAATTAATTGTCAATAAAAATACAAAAGAGGAAATTATATCCATAAACGAGGGAGAATTTTCTTGTTTGTTGAACCTAGGGTTTGAAGCAAAAAACTCAAACGTCCATATTGACATAGGAAAGCTAGTATAGAATTATGTGAGTCTTGATCCAAGTCATAGAGATTCATTTATCAGAGCTCTAATAATGGATGGTACTCCATTGGATCGGAATCATAAGCCTCCTTATGATTGTAACATTTTGCCTAGGATTGGAAAATTATAGAGAAGTGGGTGCTAGCCTTCATGAAATTATTTTTAATATCCACTGTGTAAGTCCCAGTAAGATATAATTTTTTTGAGCATGTTGTTCAATCCATGCAAAACAATTACTAATGATCAAAAAAGGTTCCTGTAAGACATTTAAGTTCTCATCCTACTTGTGCTATCTTCTTCTATCCAAGTATCGTGCAATATTAGAGACCAACAATCTTCACATTTTAAACTATAAGATTGATGAGAAGACTCAGAACAAAATAGTGTCCAATATATGAATGGACACCTAAGATAAGGATGCATGATAACAGAAAGAACTACAACCATTTTGTAGACTTCTTTTTGGCACCAATATATAATGAAATTACAAGCACTCCAATGCCTATATTTATTGTGCCTTGTAGAGATTGCATTCAACTCGGAAGTCAAATACAATTGGCTGACTGGTTCTTCATGGAAGAATACACTGTGTTAAGGTTTTATGGATCAACAGTAAAACCCTATAGACTTCCAATACATGTGATAAAGAGGGTATTTTCATTGGAATATGTACGGAAGTTGGAGAGCACAGATATGCACTTTCATGGTTAGCAAAGGAAGAGCATATTTCCTTCCTTGCCTTTCTCATCTAAAGGGTTCACATTTGAGAAAAAAGCATTGAATGTGGCACATGATTTTTTGACAGTTTTTAGCTTTGGTGATGAGGGTCTCTAGTAGTATGATCTAATTGGTGTAGTTCAAGCAAGGCTTAAGAAAAATGGGAACTCTTCAACGTTATGTCAACATGAAAATAAACCATTGCTAGAAAATCTTCGAAACATGGACTCCTGGGATGAGGTAAAAAAAGACATGGAGAAAATTGTCATTGACAATAACATTTCAATAGAATAATTGTCATCATAAATTATGGCATTGCACACATAGAGGACAATAGAGGAGGGCATGCAAAATAGGAGGTCCCACAATTTCTACCAAAAATTTGCTAACCCATCTAACAAATCTATTCCCAAAACAATTATGCAAGAATGTAAACACAATTGTTGGACTCAAACCAAAATAAATGATTTTGGACTACGAGGAAGAATCTCGGTGAACCAAACACCAATATAAAATTTGAGTCCATCGATGAGGATGAAGAGTAGAAAATTGTGGAATATGGAGCATCCTACAACTTCATATGATAGGAGTAATGATGAAAATGAGTATGAGGTTGAGGCCACTTCAACAACTACTATAGTCCCTACAAAATTTGGTGGAGTCAATGAGTCCATGAAAGAAAAATATAGCAAAGGGGCAAACCTTGTGGAAAAAATGAGTTTTGAAGGTGGTGGTCTAGGTCTCAGAGGAGAAGGCATTTGGTTTCCACTTGAGGTACAAATTCTATTGGATTCAAAATCAAAAGCTCTTATTAAACCAATCATTGGACTTGATTCATAAGATTCATCACAGAAAGGTACTACTCATTACCCTCCAGCTCCACTTGCATTTGTTAGAGGTTCAAATCCACAACCACCACCACATCATGGTATTCCCATTGGTGGTGAATAAAGTGCCACTGTCACTGGTGGGGAATGTGGGGATAGTATTCTTATTAGTGTTCAGTCAAGTGCCACTATGATTGATGGTGTTGGCATGGGTATTACTACTGATACTAGTTGTCTTGGTGTTGGACAAGTGCAACAACAAAATATCTCTTGCAAGAGGCCACTAGTTTTAGATACTCATATTATTCAGAATCCTATATCAAGTGCCACTACCACTACAAATCTATCATTTATAGCTTTAGAAGAGACCCCTCAAAAGAATATTAAAACTACACATGCAAGTGATAGTGGAACATGATCAGGAATGATTGTTGGTACTCCTCATAATGCATTAGTTAAAACCATAGGCATAGGTGGAACTGGAGCCTCTTATATTTCACCTTTCAAACATTCAATTACTTCAACAAGCCTAGATTTTCAATTTCGTGATTACTATGAAAATTTTGAACACACAAAAAATGCAAATAAAAAAAAAAAAAGAGCATTGCAGAGGGTTGCCCTGACTAAAGTTTTAGACGTGTTACCTTGTCATTCATACCTTATAACAAGAGTGAGTTGCCTTGCAAAATTTTTAGTTGAGTCCTTATCTTATTAAAAATTTGTTGGTTCAATCCCTAATCCACATGTAAATCATTTCTAAATCCTTAGCGTTAAATTTCAATGGTTTGTTGAACCTCATGAACCTCATGAACCCCTTGAACCATCTTGAACAGAGTTCACAGTGTTCATTTAGGTACCACAGGTTCTAAGTTGTGTCTAAGACATTTTTGGGCTAACGTTCACTTAAGTGTTTTACAACAACTCTATTTCATGGTTGCAAGTGATATTTCATATATTCTTTCTCCAAAATGTGAACCGTTTGAACCTAGTTCAAACAGTTCAATGATGTTCAAACTGTTTGATGAAGTTCAAGGTTCAAGCTCTGTAGGTCTGATTTTATGACAGTCATATAGACCCGCACACAGTAGCTCATATCTTTTTACTTAGACATTATGTTTGACATCACTCTGGTCATAATGCAGAAAACTTGGTTTTAGAGAACATATCCAAAATTGAGAAAGATCCAACGATGGAAACAAAAGTTATGGCCCTCGTACTAAGACAGACTTTGACTGTCACAAATATTTTCAGCCCGCCCAACATAATGAATATTTTCATTTTGGTTTAAATTATTCAAGTGCCACTTGTCCAAATATTTTATAAACTTTAGAGAATTATATTTCTAATGTTTATAAATATTTGATGTTATAAATAAGAGTAATGGGGAAAGTGAAAAGTAGAAGTTAAAAAGTTTTTCAAGATTCGGTTATAAAAACTGAATAAAGATTTCATGTAACTATTTATTGTGAAAGGATTGAAAGAACAAGGGTTCTTCTTCTTTTTCTTTTCTTCCAGAAGCCTATGGGTAAGGGAGAGTATATTTTTATTTGTAAGGGAGGAGTTGAAGCTTTTCTAAGCAATGCTTTGTACAAAAAATATCAATCTTTGAGTTGATTTTCAGACATGAATAGAATGCAGATGATATCTTCAATCTTTGTGTTGTTGATATTCTTCTCATGACTGTAGTTGGTCTTTGAGCCTTTGTAGTTGTTTATTAATGTCTTTTTTGTTATAATCAATTGTGTATGTGGATTTATTACAAGTCTGTGTGCTTGAAAGTAAGCCATATTGGAGCAATGACTTTCTCTCTTAGTTTTTAGTCCAACTACTATCCATAAGTGTAGAAAATTAAACTTTGATTTAATGGTCTTCATTTATATCTATTTTGTAAGTCTTTGGCATTCATTTTCATGGCTATGGATGAATTTTATTTTCCTTTATTGCTTTCTGGTTAAAACCATATCAACAATTTAATTGCTTGTAAATCTTCTAAGAGGGAGTTGTACCTCTCAATTCAGAGGAAGATTATCACTTCAATGATAATCTATCCAACTATTGGTACTTTTTGTCCTTCATTCTGGGTATTTTGAGTTTATTTGTATAGTTATCTTCGAAGGACAAATCTGTTCACTAACAAGATGAACAACCTACAAGGAACTAGGTATTTCCAACATATGACCCACACAAAGATATGATGGAGTTCATGGTTGTTATGCCCCCAAATAAAGATAAAAGTCCACCACATAGTCAGATAGATCCCTCCAAATGGATTTTCCCAAAGTACAAAATGTGGGAAAAATTAGTGTGTCAAAAAGGACTAATGAATTGGTCTACACTTCCCTTCTAAAGGTGGAGAGAGAACAAAATAAATTGGAGAAACAAATAGAAAAGTTACAGGCAGACTTGGCAAACATAAAATCAAAGAGGAAAGCAGAAGATAACAACTGCAATGATTTACAAAAAAAGGATAAATTTTTTTTGCTCTGCCGTAGAAATTGCAGAGCAGGAAAAGATCGAGGTAGAATTGAAGGAACTGAGGGAAAAATTGGCTAAAAGTAGTAAAAAAATTGATGATGAAAGAGCTAGTTTTAAAAAATTATACAAAAGTTATGAGTTTGCTGTTAGCAAAATAAGAAAAATACAGGACCTATTGGATCATGGGAAGGAAAAAGAAAAACATTTGGAAGAGGAAGTAGAGGAAGAAAGAAAAAAATGTGCACAAATGAAAGAAGACCTACACAATGCAAATGATAAAATTAAAACTTCGAAGGATAGATTGAAAGATAATATGAAAAATACAATGAAGTATATGCAAGAAACATTTGGGGGCAAATAATACAGAGGAGTGACAAGTTGTGTAAATGGTTTTAATTGAATGAAAGTCTGAGATTACTTTATATGAAAATCAAAGGGCACACTGAGAAGAGCATACATGTTTATTCAAAAGAGGATATGGAAAAAAAAAAATTGGGAAGTAGTCTACAGTACCAGTGACAGCTATTTGGCATCCAAGGGAATTAACAACCACATTGATGCCATAGTTAAGACATCATCTATCCTTCAAAAATGCCAGAAACTAAGGGAAACATCATAAGTTATGGATAAATGTGGCAAAAAGATATTGAAGCTAGAAGAAAAGACAACTACTTTGATTAAACTTAGTTTGCCTAAGTCCGTTGACCCGTGAAGTAAATTCATTGGAACAGAAGCTTACAAAAAAAGCATGGAGAAAAAAATGAAATTTGATTTAGACTTGCTTCCTAAGAACACAACTCCCCAAAGCTTTCTAGAATTCATCAAACCATTTACAACTCTAAATGCGGTATTGGGTGAAACAGTGATTTCTATTCACTCTTCTAAATATAGATTGTTGATGAAGTTGCAGTTGACTTTCCATAGTTTAAAGAATATTGACCTTCCATCAGATGAAGAGTGGAGCACCCTACAAAAATTGGCACATAAATCTCAAGATTCATAGTATGTATTGCACAATTTTGTGCTTTTACTCTTAATTTCAAGGTTTTATTTTTTTTCTCTTTGGAATTTGGCATCACTTGAAATAACTCTATTTTCTGAATAGGAAAAAACCAACACTTGCTATTGCTAATCTAGACTATGAATCTATGATGCATAGTGCAAACCTTCAACCTATAAATTTGTATTCTCAAATTCTTCCAAGTTTTAACATTTCTTCATTTCTCTATTTCTAATTACTATATTTTGGACACTGCTATTATCTATATTTAATTTGTCATGGCTTGAATTAATATTTAATTTTGAACTCTATTTTTTGAACAAGAGACATGTAGCAGTTGTTAAATTGCTAAATTACTATTCAGACTTGTGATAGCCATGCAAATTTGTGTTGAGTTTGTGATACTGATGGCAGTCGAGATGATATATTCAATGTCCAGTGCCTTAGTAATTGATTTTGAAGTTGATTCTTCACATGTTGTAAATCGACTTGAAGCTATTGTTGCTCCCTTATTTCTATAAAAGGGAATTCACGGTCATTTGCAAAGGGTTCTAAAACTTTGTATTGACTTTTGCATGGAGAATCACATAGAGTGGTGTGTTGAATGAATTATATCATATGGCTATATTTTGAAGGAATTAATGAAAATCTAAGTTCTCAATAGTCTAAATAAACATATTTGTATCAATAAACACATTATGGTCTTTTATTATGTTATTTTAAATCTAGAAATAGAAAGTTAAAAAATACAATTACAAATCAATATTAAATTCTAATTGCAAAGAGTTGACAAACTCATAAAATATCATCAAGTTATCAACCATAATAATATGATTTTTTAATATGAATGATGAGATACAGTAATAAGATTAATAAATACCAATCTCTTATAGTTGACATTCATCATCATCAAATTTAGAGCTTTCTTGATTCTTGTCTTTGTTTTCTTCACCTGCCTACCTTCGTTGAACTACATCTCAATGCTACGAGTAGGTCCAGTACATGAGTCAATATTCTCACTGGAACTTTGGTTTGAAGTGTTTCCCAAACCTCTTCTTTCATATTTGGACCTCCATATTTTCAATGCCCTATTGTAAGGAAAAGTGTGGACATCATACCTAGATGTATAGAGCCTCAAGAAATTTTCCAAATTTTTGTCTAGTTTGTTTCTTAGCTTTGATTTTAGGAACCCTAAAGCATTGAAAACTCTCTTATCTTGCACCGAACCCAATATCATGGTAAGACATAAATCAGCAAGCTTCAAATATTATGGTATTGAATCATGCAACGCTACGTTCTCAACTATATATTTCCAAAGCCTTGTTATTGATCCCTCTTCGTAGGGGTTCTCCATTCTGCCATATTTTTCCGTCATAGTGTATGCAAAATGAGATGATTTCTCTGTAAGATGAGTTTCATCTAATATTTCATTTATAGTTAGTCCATTCAATTATATGGATATGCAAAATTGTTTTATCAAAGTTAGTAGCTTACTTCAAAAATCTATTGCACTATTGAGGCTCCATTATTGAGGAAACACAATAGACATGGCTTTGAGTAGGTTTTCAGGAGGGAATCTTCTTATAATCTATGAGGAAAGATCATAGGCAATTTTCTTCATAGAAGTAGTTAAAAACTCAACAATCTTGTCGAAATCTTCCCTTGTAACTCTTGCTAGTTGTTTCTTGGGGCATTTTCTTGGTTCCTCAGGGTCGACCATGGAATAGAAGTGCATTGGTATCTTTGATGGTATGATGAGATAATAAGGATCCAGTCAACTACTGAGAGGGAGGGGTGTGAATTAGTAGATGGAAAACTGACATATAAACTTTCACCAATCTCAAAATCAACCTCTCAATGAAAACTCTAAAATGACAAGTTTAAACACTAAACTTCAAATGCAATAATACTAACAAGTTAAACTGGTTGACTGTTATAACAAACTAATAGTTAAACATCTTTGAAACTCTCAAAACCTTTTAACCGGATCATTCATATACTTTGTTGACATAAGTAAAATATATTTCAGATTGTTGTTCGTTAACATAACATATCAAAGTGGATTTAGTAGTTAAGCAATTCAACCATAGTAAACATAACCATAAAAACATTCACCACTAGACACAATATTTTTGATGTGGAAACCCAAATGGGAAAAACCATGGTGGGGATGAATACCCACAAATACTCTGAACTCTTCAAAAGTTCACCTTGTTAGGAGTCAAACCAGTTAAAGCCTTACAATAAGTCCTGTTAAGAACAAATCCTATTAGGGACAACCCAGTTAAGGGATTGACTATAATTCCCTATTATAAAGAATACCCTATAAGGAGTAACCTCGGTAGAGGATTTGAAATCCAATTTAATGGATCACCTAGTTAGAGGATTTGAATAACACTAAGCTTGTTAGAGCTTACCCGATTAAGGGATTTGACTGTTATAATTATTAGAAAACAACAGGGGTTTGCTGATCTATTTGAATAGCACTACACTTGCTTGTTTAGATCCTTTCCATTCTCCTATCTTCCTTTACATAAACTGCAAATACATCATCTGGTTTGGCAACCACACTCTCAACTACAAATTGCCAACACTTCAACAAAACAACTAATCAACCTTATAAACAAAACAATAGGTTGGTAACACATCACAAAACAAATTCTCTCATAGAGATTACAAACAAATAGGTTCAAGTATGACCATTGGATTACATAACAATCACTGTACATCATTTAAGATAAACTTGACTACTCTTTGATCACTACTTCATCGAACATTGTAACTCATCACACGGTTTACATTACATGCAATGAACTTGCTCATTCCCAAGATAAAAACCATTATCTCTATGCATCAAAAACCATTTGAAACTCTTATGATACAACATGCATACGTGTCATAATCATTACCGCTCATCATCATATCATAAACCAATACAACTGATTCACCAAACTTCATCCATTAGGGTTTATCATATCAACAAGTAGGGTTTACCAGTTCACCTCTCCATTTCATAGAAATACCAATTTCCTCCAAAAACTCACCTACTGGTTGTATTTCCCTTCACTAGCTCTTTCTACCAGTTACAAAATAATATTATAACAACATCATTACCAGTTAATTGACATCAATGACAATATAATATTTCATTAATGCAATATTCATGTAGATGCCAACAATCTTCCCCTTTGGCATTGATGGCAATACAATTATCAAGACCCTTGATAGCTATGATTGTGAATAGGAATCCTAGTTTACATTTTACCATGTACTCTCCTTCAACTGAGTCTCCATGTCTTTAGTTGGTAACTGGCTATAGACCATCTCTCTGACAATCATACAATTCTTCTTCCCCATTATCACATAGTTCTTCTCCGCATTTGACAACAATGCTAAAGTCAAAGTTAAACACACAATGTCAAACTTCACTATTCAGCATCATCAACCTCCAACTTGATGTTCCCCTTGTGGAATAACTCCACTTCTACACCAATCCTACTCTAAAATTTTGCAAGTAGCTCCAGGACTGATGTAATCTACATCATGCTCAATTGACCTCATGAAGGGGTACAACCCCTAGATGACTTCTAAGATACTCAAAATTAGTCTTAGGCAGAGGTTTTGTAAAGATATCTACAAGCTGCTCCTTGGTAGAAACATGCTCCAATAACACATCTTTACTCTGCACTTTTTCTCTCAAGAAATGATACTTAAATTCAATATGCTTGGTTCGTACGTGCCAAATAGGGTTCTTTGAAATATTTATGGCACTGGTATTGTCACATAAGACCTTTACTAGGTCTAAAATCTTCAACTTGAATCCTTCCGAAATGTGCCTCATCCAGATAGCCTAGGTACAATTCATATAAGATGCAACATACTCAGCTTCAGTAGTAGACTTTGATATACAACTCTACTTCTTGCTACTCCCTGAAACAAGTCTTCCTCCAAGAAAGAATGCTCCACCGTTGTACTTTTCCCATCATCAACATTACCTGCCCAGTCTACATCTGTATACACCTTCAAATCAAAGTTACCTGCATATGGATACCATAATCCATAGTCAATAGTACCTTTCAAATATCTAAATATCCTCTTGGTTTTTACCGATTGTGTTTCCTTAGGATCCTTCTAAAATCTAGCAACTAGACCAACTGCATGAACTATATCCAGTCTGTTGTGAACAACATAGTGCAATTTCCCAATCATTGACATGTACTCCTTTTCATCAACAGATGTGGCTTCATCTTCTTTAGACAAACAACGTGTAACCATTGGTGTCCCAATTGGTTTACAGTTACTCATTCCAAATTTCTTCAATACCTCTTTCACATATTTAGACTATGTGATGAAAATACCACTCTTCATTTGTTGTATTTGCAAGCCTATGAAATTTTTTATCTCTCCCACTAGAGACATTTCAAACTCATTTTTTATTTCATTTGCAAAGTCATTACTCATATTTTCATTGCCTCCAAATATGATATTTGTTGGCATATGCACACTCCAATGAGAAATTGTATGTGATTGAAGGTTTTGTCATTGATGGCAACCTTACAATCCTATGGCACTGACAAGGCATTACACCGGCATCAACAAAACACACTCTACATTGGCACTCAGAACACCGACACCGACATAGAGAAAGGAAGCATACCGGCATAGAGGCCGACATGATTTTTGTTATATTACATTTTGTTTATTATTGTAAAAACCTTGTAAGCCAACTTGATATCATTGTAGAATGACTTATATATATAAGAAGTCATTGTAGGACATTTTTGTGAGAAAGGAGAAAAAGATTAGGTAGACCTATTATGCGAAATATAGGTTAAGGGGTATATGTAAAGAACAGAGCAGAAATCGGTACTGAATCTGGCATTGAAGATGCTATTGTAAAGCAGTACAAGTTATTGGATTTGTATAATCCACATTGTAAGTCAGTGAGACTTCCCATTTGAGCGGTGAGCTCTAGGCACTTGGCCTTCCTGCATGTGCAGGCCCCTATTGTAATTAATATTCTCTTATTGGCTAGTAAGTGAATATTGTGGGTCACAAATCCCACCGAGGTTTTTCCCACACTAGGTTTCCTCGTTAAATCATTGTGTTATGGTGTGATTTTCATGTTGTTTCTTTCATTTATGTTTATTGCATTATTTCTTGCATACTGGTACACTGTTACAATATGTTCTACATGTTTTAAGTTGAGAAATTATAATTACCGGTCAGATACTGATTCACCCCCCCCTCTCAGTATCTGTGGGAATCCTAACAATTGGTATCAGAGCTTGGTCCTCTATTTTCAGAAGCCCAACAGCTTGAGGAAGATCTTGACACCGGTAAAGATGGAAAATTTGATGAAGCAACTTGAAGTAGCTCTCTCAGACTATGATATAGAAAAAATGAAAAATATCAAACTAGAAGATGATCTAAAAGAAGCTCAGGATATCATTCAGGCACTTCAAGAGAATCTTACTATTGCAAGAAATAAGAGAAGAGAACTTTGTGAAAAGATGCAAAATGAGAATGATGAAAAGGAATCACTTAATGATATGTTAAGTAAGCTGAAACTAGAGAACATAACTACAAAGAATGAGATGCAAGATATGACTATGAGATTTTGTAAAGAGATTGAAGATAGGAAGAATAATGAAGAAGAATTGACCAGAAGACTAAGTGATGCAGCAAATGAGAACACAAGACTTAGCTATGAAAATGATCTATTAAAGATAGATCTGATGCACACTCAGAATGACTCCAATGAACTGATGAGACAGAAAGAAGTCTTAGAAAGAGAACTAGAAACTGCAAATCAACATAAAGAAAAATTCAAGAAAAGCTCAAAGGAACTTGGCACCTTGTTGAAGAATAAAAAACCTAAAGGTGACACTTCTGGAATTGGCTTTGAAGTTGGTGAAATCTCCGGTACTGCAAACACACAGGATCACTGCAAACTAGTAAGGCAACCTAATGCTTATAAATTCAATGGAAAATGCTTTAACTGTAATAAGTATGGTCATAGAGAAAATGAATGTAGATCTAGAAATTATCAGAATATCAACACACCCATCGGTCAATGTTTTAAATGCAACAAAGTTGGTCACAATTCTGAGAATTGCAGAATGAATGTGAAATGTTATGTTTGTTGAAGATTTGGACATTTATCTAATCAATGTAGAACACAAACCAACATAGGTTATGGGACAGCTATTTAGAAGAATAATGTAACTTGTTATGCATGTAACAAGATTGGGCATATTGCAAAATTCTGTAGAAGTAAAGGACCACCGGCAGACAACAAAAGTTCTAGCTTGAAAGGTAAAGAAAAAGTTGAAGAGGTTAAGCAAGAATTCTCAAAACAATGGATTAGAAAAGCTGATCTAAATATTGGGAATACTCCTCCACTGGTAGAACCAGTCAATACTTCACCGGTAGGACAGAGTGATGCTCCACTAGTAGGAAGTTCTTCATTGAATTGAAGAAAGTTTCCTTGAGGTTTGGCGATCTAATTACACATGTGCTATTATTCCCTCGGTTAGAGATGAGAAGTTGGAAATTACTTCATTACCGGTAGACAATGTTAAGTGAATACTTAACCGGCATGCATTTAATGTGGTAGATGGCAAATTAACACTATAAATTTGTGGTTTTGGCTCCATTTCATTTCACCATGATTTCAAACATTTGTAGAGCATGAAACTTGTAGAGCTAAGGGATTTTGAGCAAAGAGGTGAAGCACTTCAAGCAATCAATCCATCCAAAGGTAGAAAAGGGTATTTATCATCATGGCATTCATCTCTGCACTTGAATATATAGCAAACCCTATTGTAGTCGAGGTTATAAAATGCCCTAGGCTCGTGTTTCAATTAGTTCCCGAGGTAGCAAAGAAAGATGATACTTTAGGTGCTTTCTCACAAATTCCAAAACGAGTTGTTTATGTTGAAGACCCCAAAATTTACATTCACTACAACATAGAGGAATTGGGAGATGAAGAGATTAAAACTATGTATAAAACTATCATATGTGATAACTCTAGAAATGTGAAATCAGAACATAAAATCATTGAAACCTTAGGATTTACTGAAATCCTCTGCATTCTTGAATTTCCCAAGGATGTGATCAGGATAGTCTTAAGCAGGGTACATGGTGAATTTTTTTAGTTAGATGTAATTCACAAAATCACCAAGGAAGCTATGAAAGCTGTCACAGGGTTACCGACCACCAGTAAAAGGCCAGACAAAACCAAGAAGGTGTCAAATGACCTAGTTACTTAGCTAACTGGTGCCACATCTGATAAAAGGTCCTTAAGAGTCAATGATGTAAAAGATACTAATGTAAGATTTATCAGCATGATATTAGGATATAAGGCAACTCATGCAAACAGACTCAATTTAGTCTCAAGTCTGTGCATTAAGAGTGCTTATGACATGGTCATAGATAATGCAAAGATTGGTGTATGTGAGTGGTTGAAGGACGAACTAATTGACAACTTAGGCAAGACGAAGAAGGACAAGAAAGGAACTTTTAGGTTTGGAAATCTGCTAGTATGTCTAATGTTACATATAACCAAACAGGTTCTCGGTATAAGCTACAAAGAACTTGGATATGATATACCGGTAAGTAAACAACTAACATAACTATTCAACAATATGGGAGAAGATAAGGATCAAAATATCCAAGACTATTTTCAAGCACCTAAGGCCAAAATGAAGAAAAGAATTAGATTATCACAAAAGATTGTTGACAAATATAAGGATAACATATGCTTTGTAATTAAGAAGGATGAGATCTGGATGGAAGTAGTCATCCCTAGGACAGTTTGGGTAACAGAAATGGGTTATGAAATAGATGACCTTATCATTGAAACATATGCTAAAGCACTTCTGGAAGCCCCTAAACAACCTAAGGAAGAAGTATTTGGTAGTGCAGAAACTATTGAAAGCCAAATACAATCCCATAAAAGAGTAAAAAGGGTTGAAGTAGTAGTAAGAAGAGGTTCTAGGCAAGCAAAGGAAATCAAGGATAAAGTAATGGAACAAACTGGTATAACTGAGGATGAGTTAGCAGCTCCACAACCTGAAACTCACCTATCACCGGTAGGCACATCTTCAGAGAATGACATGCCTACAACTTTCAAGAGAGTTGTAAGGAAAAGAGATCCCTCATCGGCAACCACACCCTCACCTAGGAGGACAAGACAAAAACAACAAGCAGTGAGATCTCTGGTAAGAAAGGCTACACCAAAGAAGAAACTGACACCCAAGAAGAAGAAGAGGACAAATAAGGACATGGCCCCTCTTGACATATTGTTGAATGAAATTACAGAGGAAGGGAAACTGAAGAATATAGAGAAATTATATGACACTCTGACAGCTGATGAAAAAGAACAAGTAGAAAACAGTGTTATATTACATATGGATATGTATAAGAAATTTTTAATGGAAGTAGTAGATGATTTACCTGAAGAACTGTTTAAGAGATTCGAAGCAAGAAGACAAGCAGTAGTAGAACTTGACAAGAAAATAAAGAAAGAAAAGCTACTTGCTGTATACCTGGTGAATTCACCCAAAGAAATTGATAACTTAATTGATGAAGCCAACTAGTCAGTATTTTCTACTGCACACCGGCACATTGTTTTAATGGTTGGAAGAGTTAATGAGGTGATTGAGGAGACAGAAAATGCATGGGACATTTTCCTAGTGGAAAAAGAAAAACAAGAAGAATACATGAGCCACAAACCTATAAAGGTTTGTTAGAAGGATAAAGATAAGGGTAAAGGTAAAGTTGGTGGACCACCTAGTATCAAGGTTAAAGACAACTTACCCACACCCCCTTTGATTACTCCACTGGTAAAAACAACAGCTACAAAAGATCAACTGATAGTTGAAAGTATGGATGTAGAGGATGTCAATCCTAATCCTAAAGTCTTATATACAGTGGATGTTGATACTCAAAAGATCAACATTGTGGTAGACAAAGATACAGCTGATAAGACTAACATGGCTAGTGAGTCTTCGATAGATGAGCAAACTGAAAACACATTAGAGAAATCGGCAGATGTTAAAGAGAAATAGGTAGAAACTCAAACTCAGACTGAGACAATGCAACAAACAGAGAAATAGGCACTAGAACAGGAACAACAACAGGTATGGGAACAGGTTCATGAGGAAACAGTGCAACCAGCAACTGGAGAAGTAGAAAAACCATTGCTTAAGGAAATGCAAACACAAACAGACCTACTAGAGGTCAATACAAGCTTGGTTACTTCCACTGGCGGTACTCAGAATGTAGTTTCCTCATCATCAGGCTACAAATCAACTAATGTGACTGAAGTACTCTTAGATTCAATCAAAAGGATAACAGATTGTAGTCCACAGGCTTACAAAGCTATAGATGACACAATCCCAATTTTGAAGGTAATTGCTCCTAACTGTAATATAGACAATAAAGATTCTTTAGGACAACTTGATACTTTGTGTAAATATATCACAGAGAACATTGAGAAAATAAAGGAAGAGACATTGAAGGACAAAGTAGAAATTGAAAAGAAAAAATTCTTTGAAGATCAAATAAAGAAGTGTACCAAGGATTTTGACACACTTCTACCAAAACTGTGTAACTTATTGAAAGAGTACAAAACTTTGTACAAAGACACCTGTAAGACAAACTTTTTGACTGTAGACATAGATAAGAAAATAAGCAAGGTACGGGATGAAATCAATAAACTTGCTGATAATTTTGTTAACTCACCTGATACATTATCAGTTTTTGAGCAAAAGATAACAAATTTTGAGGAAGAATTACTTAAATTAGAAAGAGAAAAGAAAAGAATAGTGAATAAGGCAAAGCATCTGAGATTAAAACTAAGTCCAAGATTGGACTATCTAGCATCATTATGGAAGGAAATATCTAAGGCACTGATACAGGGACAGAAAACACTGGCAGAACATTTGCAGCACCTCACCAGTACAACTAAAAGAATAGAGAAAACAATAAGAGATAGTAAAAAGTTTATGGAGAGTATAAACTTGATTTTGGCAGATCAATTTCAAATTGTACCTACCCAATTACAAGGTTGAAACTACAAACTCTACTGACATCTTAACAACCTTTGTCATTGATGCCAAAGGGGGAGTAGTGGTATGAAAAAATTCAATATCATAGGAATCATATGCTCAGTGGGAGCACACATTTTTGGTAACATTTTTGGACTTCACATTTTTGGATAAACTTCTGAAAATTCTCATGAGTGTTGCCATCAATGCCAAAGGTGGAGATTGTTGGCATATGAACACTCCAATGAGACATTGTATGTGATTGGAGGTTTTGTCATTGAAGGCAACCTTACAATCCTATGCCACTAGCAAGGCATTACACTAGCATCAGCATAACACACTCTACACCAACACTTAGAATACCGGCACTGACACAGAGAAAGGAAGCATACCAGTACAAAGGCTGACAGGATTTTTGTTATATTACATTTTGTTTATTATTGTAAAAACCTTGTAAGCCGACTTGATATCATTGTAAAATGAATTATATATATAAGAAGTCATTGTAGGACATTTTTGTAAGAAAGGAGAAAAAGATTAGGCAGACCTATTATGCGAAATATAGGTTAAGGGGTATATGTAAAGAACATAGTAGAAACCGGTACTGAATCTAGCATTGAAGATTCTATTGTAAAGCAGTACAAGTTATTGGATTTGTATAATCCATATTGTAAGTTAGTGAGACTTCCCATTTGAGCAGTGAGCTCTAGGTACTTGGCCTTTCTGCATGTCCAAGCCCCTATTGTAAGTAATATTCTCTTATTGGCTAGTAAGTGAATATTGTGGGTCACAAATCCCATCGAGGTTTTTCCCACACCGGGTTTCCTCATTAAATCATTGTGTTATGGTGTGATTTTCATGTGGTTTCTTTCATTTATGTTTATTGCATTATTTCTTGCATACTGGTACACTATTACAATATGTTTTGCATGTTTTAAGTTGAGAAATTCTAATTATCAGTCAGATACTGATTCACCCCCCCTCTCAGTATCTATGGGAATCCTAACAACATCATCCACAAACACTTCACTAACCAGTATCTTAACTCCTTCAGATTTGAGATATATGTTCTTGTCTTCACTGCTTCTCTGATAAACTATCTTCATCAGGTGTGAATGTAACCTTTCATACCATGCTCTCGATGCTTTCTTTAACCCATATAGTACCTTGTGCAACTTACATACCATGTCTTTTTCATCAGTCAAAGCATAACCGTCTGGCTACTCAATGTATACTTCTTCCAGTATCCCATTGAAAAATATTGACTTCACATCCATCTGATATACTTTGAATCCCTTGTATTTTGAAAATGCAAGTAAAGTCTTGACACCTTCTAGTCTAGCAACTGGTGCAAAAGTCTCACCATAGTCTTCTCCTTCTTCTTGTTCATAACCTTTGCAAACTAATCTATCTTTGTTTCAGACAACTACTCCATCTTCATTTAGTTTGTTTCTGAATACACACTTAGTACCAATCACATTTTTATTCACTGGTGTAGGTACTAGGGCCCATGTGTTGTTCTTCTCAATTTGATCAAGCTCCTCCTCCATATCTTTAATCCAATGATCATCTCCAAATGCTTCCTTAGTGGTTCTAGGCTCAATAGTGGAGATCATGCAAGAATTCTCTTTAATTCTTCTTCTGGTTAACACTCCAGCATTCTTATCTCCAATAATCTAGTGAGGATTATGATTGAGTCTCACATACCTCAGAATAACATGATCATTATCTTCAGGTTCTTCTTCTTCATTATCATCATCTTCTTCTAAATCTACCTTTTTTGGTTGAACTAGTACAACAACATTCTCTTTACCAGTTTCAGGTTTCATCAGTTGGGGTTCCAAAATCAAAATGCAAGGATCTTCATCCTTTTTCTCCAAACGAGTTTCCCCTGAGACTTCAGGATACTCATCCACTCCAACATCAACACTCTCAATAATTCTCTATGTCCGGTTGTTATAACATTTGTAGGCCTTACTCTTGGTGGAGTAACCAAGAAATATACCTTCATCACTTTTAACCTCAAACTTGCTGACATAGTCACCTCTCTTAATAAAACATTTACTGTCAAATATCTTAAAATAACTAACATTACATGATCTACCATACCAGTATTCATGAGGAGTCTTATCCTTACTTCTTTTTACCAATATTGCATTCATAGTGTAGATAGTTGTGTTGAAAGCTTCTCTCCAGAAAGTTTTTGCTACACCTCCTTGTATCAACATCATTCTAGTAGCTTCAACAACTGACCAGTTGTTCCTCTCTACAATACTATCCTGTTGTGGTGTCCTTGGTGCAGAAAGCTACTGTTTGATACCATTTTCTTCACAATATCTAGTGAATTCCACATAAGTGAATTCACCACCTTGATCAATCCTTAGACACTTTATCTTCTTGCCACTTTCCTTTTCAGCTAAGGCTCTAAATGCCTTGAACTTACTAAATGATTCTATTTTATCCTTCAAGAATGTGACCCACATCATTCTTGAGCAATCATCAGTGAAGATCATAAAATATTTGTCACCTTGAATACTTTTGGTCCTTATTGGTCCACAGAGGTCTATATGAACTAAATCTAATAGATGTTCTGCTGAAAAAGATTTTCTCTTAAAAGTTGAGGATGTCATCTTTCCCAACTGACATTCCTTACACAAAGAATTAACTAGTTTGTCCAATTGAGGCAAACCTCTCACTATCTTGGACTTACTCACTTTAACAATGCTATCAAAATTTATATGACAAAATATCCTATTCCAAGGCCAACTATCATCTATTTTAGCAATAAAATAGTTGTTGACTTTAGGATTTAGGTGAAACAAGTCAACTTTAGTCAGCTTGCCGGTTGCAATTAGTTCTCCTTTTCTCCCATAGATTTTGCACATTCTATTTTTAAACTCCAATGGATATCCTCTATCATTTAGTTGTACAACACTCAAAAGATTGTGCTTTAATCATTCAACCCAGTAGACATCATCTGCACTGCTCTTTCCACTAAGAGAAATAGTTCCCTTACCTTTTACCATGCAGGGTGAGTCACTACCAAATCTCACAACTCCTCCATCAAATTCTTTCAGGGTAAGATATTTTCTCTGGTAACCGATCATGTGGTGTGAACAACCACTATCAATGATCCAATCATCAAAATTATACATGTGAGAAACTAATGCCTTATGATCAGATGTCTCTTCTTTAATGGCTAAAAAAAAATGTTTTGATTAGCCTCTCCCTCAGATTCCTCATCAGTGATACCACCATCAACTGCAATGAGACAATCTCTTTTTCCTTTTCCCTTGTACTTCTTAAAATTCTCATGCTTGTGCTCATTGTCACCATCAGGATAGTTAGCTGCAATGTGTCCAATCTTGTTGCATGAAAAAAATTTCAAAGGTAATTTGCCTATGTACTTACTGGTACCTCTAGGCAATCGCTTGGCCAACAATGCTTCAAGCTCAACTAAACTATCTTCATCATCAACTTCTCCTATGGATCTAGATTCATAGTTGTGACTAACATCTATACTTGTCCTCATAGAAGGGTTAGAAACTTAAGCTCTAAATGTAGATTCAGATTTCTGAACACTACCATCATAAACATTTAATTCAAAAGAAGTAAGCTTACCAATGATGGAGTCAAGGGTTACCTTAGTTTTTTCAATTGACTTTAGCTCCTGAATGGCTGCAACTCGGATAGCATAGATCGATAGAAGGGTTCTCAACACCTTGCTAACCACTATGGCGTCTTCCACTTTACCACCAACACTCTTGATCTCACCAACTGTCTCTTTGATCCTCTGACCATACTATTGTATATTCTCACCTTTAGCCATCCGCATGTCATCAAATTTTCCTCTTAGACTCTCTTCTTTGGAAATCTTAACATTCTCATCCTTGCTATAAATCTCTTCAAGTTTCTTTCATACCTCATATGCAGTCTCCAAACCATAGACATCTACATACTCTGCATTAGACAAAGAACTAATACTAGCCTCCAATGCTTGATTATTTTCTTGTTGCTCTTTCTTCTGATCATCAGTCATAATCCCACTAGTTGCAACATACTGAGTACCAACATGTTCCCAATATTGACTTCCTAGACTCTTGATATAAATTTTCATTCTATCACTCCATATTCTGTAGTTATCTCTAATAAACTTCAAACCTTCCTTCTTCATCATGTTCTACAAGATCTTTACCTCAAGTTGTTAGGATTAGACCTTAGAGGACTTTAAATGCTCTCATACCAATTGATGGTATGATGAAAGAATAAGGATCCGGTCAAATGATGAGAGGGGGAGGTGAACCAGTAGATGGAAAATAGACATAAACTTTCACCAATCTCAAAATCAACCTTTCAATGTAAACTCTAAATTGACAAGTTTAAACACTGAACTTGAAATGCAATAATACTAACAAGTTAAACCAGTTGACTGTTATAGTAGACTAATAGTAAAACATCTCTAAAACACTCAAAACCTTTTAACTAAATCATTCATATACTTTACTGACATAAGTAAAACATATTTCAGATTGTTGTCAGTTAACATAACATATCAAAGTGGATTTAGCAGGTAAGCAATTCAACCATAGTAAACATAACCACAAAAATATTCATGACTTGACACAATATTTTTGACGTAGAAACCCAAATGGGAAAAACCACAGTGGTGATGAATAGACACAAGTATTCTGAACTCTTCTTAAGTTTTCCTTATTAGGAGCCAAGCTTGTTAAAGCTTTACAATAAGTCCTATTAAGAACAGATCCTGTTAGGGACCACCTAGTTAAGGGATTGACTATAATGTCCTATTAGAAGCAATACCCTGTAAAGAGTAACCTTGGTAGAGGATTTGAAATCCAAGCTAATGGATCACCTGGTTAGAGGATTTTATGAACACTAAGCCTGTTAGAGCTTACCCAATTAAGGGATTTGACTATTGTAATTGTTAGAAAATAATAGGGGTTTGCTGATCTATTTGAATAGCATTACACTTGCTTGTTCAGATCTTTTTCATGCTCCTATCTTCCTTTACACAAATTGCAGATAAATCATCTGGATCGGCAACCACAATCTCATACTCTCAACTACAAATTGCCAACACTTCAACAAAACAACTCATAGACCTTATAAACAAAACAATAGGTTGGTAAGACATCACAAACCTAATTCTCTCATAGAGATTGCAAACAAATTAGTTCAAGTATGACCATTAGATTACATAACAATCACTGCACATCATTCAAGATAACCTCGACTTCTCCTTGATCATCGCTTCATTGAACACTATAATTCATCACGTGGTTTAAATTACATGCAATGAACTTGCACATTCCCAAGATAAAACCCATTATTTCTATGCACCAAAAACCATTTGAAACTCTTCTCATACAACATGCATACATGTCATAATCATTACCTCTCATTATCAGATCATAAACCAATACAACTGATTCACCAAATTTCATCAGTTAGGGTTTATCATATCAATAGATAGGGTTTACTAGTTCACCTCTCCATTTCATAGAAATACCGGTTTCCTCCACAAACTCACCCATCGGTTGCAGTTCCCTTCACTAGCTCTTCCTACTAGTTACAAAACAATATTATAACAACACCATTACTGGTTAATTGACATCAATGAGAACATAACATTTCATTAATGCAATCTTCATGCAAATGCTAGCAATCTCAACTCCCCATACATTGGGACATACCTCCCCATTTGCATTGAATTGTAAAAAGTTATCAGGATTATTCAAATCTATGAGTGTCTACCACTTAACAAATTTTTCATCAGATAGTGTTGGTTGATTTTGATAGAGATTGTTGAGGCCCATGCATGTCAACTTATGCAACGTAGCATATTCTGCAATATACAAAGCTCTTTTTTGGGCGACCTTCATAATATTCCTCATTTTCTCTAGCATGGGAAAAAGAGTTGCTAAAGTTAAGAGTGTCTCTAGATTACTTAACCTCCAGAGAAGGTCATGAAATTTCGGTTGCTCTAATTGGTCGTGATTTGTGTGAAATAGTCCAATCAAGGATAGATATTATGAAAAAAATCAATGTGTTGGACCATCCAAAGAGATCCATCTAGTATCATTATCATTGGGAAGCTTGTTCCCATTAGTTATTCTATCGACAAAAGTGTGAGTAGAGCTCTCTGATTAAAATTTCAATTTTTTTTACTGAAGCATACTTGCTCACAATTCCAAAAGCTAGATTTATTTTGTGATCCATGCAATGAATTGTAGTAATGTACAGTTCAACAGAAGTTTCAATCTTTGTATAAAGACTATTCATGTGACCTTGCATTTTTGAAGCTCCATTTGCTCCAACAAACACCAATTTTTTGGCAACCGTCATGTCATCCATACCTCAATATTCAATTAAACATCTCTTTAATATTTGAAATAATTTTTTTGTTGTTGCACTATCCTTCATTTAAGCAACAGATGGTAGATGAGGTTGGAGGACATGATTCTATATAGTATAAACATGCATGCATACCATGAAGTATTGTCTATTGCCATAATTTTTTCTAAAGAAAATGCAATAAAGTTTGACTCTCTTATTTTTTCCTTTACGTCTTCTTTTTCAACCTCAGCAAGACAACTTGCCCATTCCAATCTATTGTTTACTAACCAGTGACTATTAGGATAGTTAGGAACTTTCAAAAAGTGTAATAAACCACTAATTGATGGGAAATTTGTCATAGCACACCCTCTGCTCAAGATATAAAAAACAACACTTAAGTAAACAACTTTTGCAAGTTGTTCTATTTGCATTTTTTTTCCAAAACTAGCTTTAATAGAACCTTTAACTTCAGAAAGCCTCATCTATATTTTCTCATGAAAATAATACTCTTCGACATTCCTCATATGCTTACATTCCTCCTTTGTTTTCCATCTTATCACTGATTTTTCAACTTCTTCTATCATTTGTTTCTCATAAACTTTACCCATATGCTTTTCTATGGTGTCAAATTTTAGCTGCAACCTAATTTCCTTGTTATGTTTCCAAGTGAAAATCTTACACCTAGATTCTATTGGAGGGTCACCTTCAATTGGATTATCTACTAGTTCAATGAATGGATACTTTGATGCCCAATTAATTTAAAAATTCCTCATTGACATGTCCCACTCCCGATCTTTTTTTGATTTTGGTTGATCCTTTTTTGATTTGGCTTTTCTTTTCCCCTTTCATGCATTATCATCTATGGTATTATCACCCAAGTCGATTGTATCATTCTAGTTAACTTGGGTATCTACCAGATAATATTCTTCAAGATCATCCTGATCTGAGATATTAGGTTTATCATCATCTTCAACATGTGGTGTAGGTTGTGAATTTTGTACTTGTACTTGTGATGATGTACCTTCCTGATTTTCACCATAATATTTTCCAAAGACAAAGTATGAAGACAACGTTTAGTGTTTTATTGGCCTCTCATAGCCTTGCCCACATTTAGGTTTCCTACCCTTCTTCCTGTTCGACATCTCCAATGAAATAAAGGCTGCAAAAAAAATATCAATTTGTTGAAGAAGAAATAATAGACTATAAAGTATAATATATGTTTCATTGGCGCTACGACCTACAATCTAGATGTCTGAGGTCTGAATCTCTTGGCTGACCACTTGGCACTGATGAGTCCCCATTGAATAAGAATGAATTCAACAGTGCAAACAGATATAGATAAATTTAGAATTATAATATAACACTTCAAAAATATGATCACTCACCTTTAGGTCACTAGCAGTCACCAATGCACTCAACAAAAATGATTTTCCTTGGTTTGAAACTTCACTATTGATCCAAATTCAGAGCCTAGAACCAACTAGATTATGTAGAGATATATCTGATCTTTGAATGTATTTATACCAATCCTTATATGGCAAATATCATGGGAATTTAATATACAAATATTTGGTGAATCTCGCTTAACTATAACATGACTTATGTAATTTTTGAGGCAATTATGGGTCAGCCAAATAATTAGAAAATACAATATTGCTGGTGAAAATTGGGGTGAATGGAGACACACATCGGAAAAATACTGTGTGAATTGGGTCCTCCTAGCTAACAAATCTTGATATACCTATAGGCGAATTATGGTCATCTATTAAGGCAACCTCAGAGAGTGTAAGCGAAAAAATTAAATTTACCATGTGTCCATTGTATATTCTATTGGCGAAATCCTCGCATAGAAACATTTAATTACATAAAACAAATTGCAATCAGGTTGTGAATTTGACAAAAATTGATAATGTTCGGGTGACATGGCCACCCCTAGTTGGTACAAAATATTCACCATTTCCTAGGTCACCGACATAAAAAATTTGCCATTGGGGAACATTCACCACTAAAGTAATCTCTAGATTTCATGTTTTAAGGATGTCAATTGCCATCCAACTTGAAGGAAGTGTGTAATGTCAAGAGGGGAGATCTACAATAGGAAAAAGGACATTGCAAGATTCAAATCGACCCATTGCAAAAGGAGATTTTATTTTGAAGCTACAAGGAATTGTTCTTAGGAAAAGGAAATTGTGGGCAAGAGGAACTTGCCAACATAGTCTTGTTAAGCTAAAGTGGGAGAAGAGAAGCTAGAGAGAGGGATGAGTTAGCCAACTTGGAAAAGTAAGATCACATTACACACAAAGAAACAAGAGAAAGTTTTTCAAGTAGTTTGTAAACAAATGAAAGTTGTTCCAATTGTTCTGAAGGAGATAGTAGAAGGTGTCATGAGAGAAAATGAATTTTGTTAGCATTTAAAGAGTCAAAATAAGAGTGTTGAGGATAACATCCATTTTAAGCATATGCCACTGAAATTAAAGGTAAGTCACAATTTTTGAAGAAGTTTCATTTTGTTTAAGAGTCTAAAGAAGTTTTCAAGGAGTTGTGATGTAATTGTTTGTCCATATTCTAAGAAAAGATATGCTTTATGGTTGTTGAAAGTTTCAAAAGGGTGCATGAGTCTATGTCTAAATTGAGAGCGAGTGTTGAAATTGTGGAAGTGCATTTTTAATGTTTGTAGAACAAGTAAGAAAGAGGAGTTGATAAAAGAGTTCAAATGAGGATAGCATTATCAGGAGTCATGAGAATATTTGTGAAGTTGTCAATATATGAAGAAATAATATGAGAAGATTAGTGAAGTTGTTAGTAGATGAAGAAATAATATGATTGAATACAACATCATTATGTATTTGTGTAAGCGCGTTTGAGGCCAATAGAGCCCACTAGTATCCCTGAGCACCTACAGTGTGACTCAATGGGAGGTGTTGATAAAAAAAGGTGAGTCACACTTGAACCTATGATGGACTGGTTACCAAATGGGCCAGAGCTCATGGTTAGATAATACCAACAACAATATGAGATTTTCTATGTTTGATCTCTAGTATTTGAAGATTTATGATGCATAAGCATCAATGATTAAAGTGAAAAAGAAAGTGGAATTATAGTTGAGATTAAGAGGGAGTGTTGGAGATGTAATCTCAACTACCCCATGTCAAATCCTCTATATGAACATTAATATTTGTCACTACTTTTGCCTACTTCACATCCTCCATATCCTCTAGTTTGCAGGCATATCTACAAAATTAATGATAACGGTTGAAGAATATCTTCATTAGATTGGAATGGATTTAATCTTACCTGTCAACTACCCCATTTGTAATCTCACATGCTATGTGGGTAAGTTTGATAATCAAGATTTTATGTTTTAGTATTTGAATATACAAAATTCTGAAAGTTTCTTCCATCTACCTCCTACCCATTCCAGAAATATCTAAGTCCTCTATATAAATGAAGCACTTATAATCAATTGAAGGATGAATAATTTTTTTGTTTCTTTTGTTTAGCTCTAATTTTATCTTCTCTGTTGTTCCATGAATTTAAGGGACGCAACCCTATTCTATTTTTTCTCATATAACATGGTATCTTGATGCATGAGTAAGCTATGAGATAGAATTTTATCTCCTCTCTTGCCTTGGCCTGTGCAAAAGATGCAAACTTCAGCTCACTCTTATGGTATCCTAATGTGTGAGTAATCTCTATGGGGATACTTCAAGAATTTCTAGAGTGTGATGAAGGATAGCAAAAAGATCCCTAAGTCATTTTTAAAAAAGTATCAAAACACAATATGCTTCATGGTTGACACCGATCAATGCCTAATGGAATCAGTCAAACCTAAGATAGTCTTGATCATGCCTATGGGGAATGAGGTAAATGAGTACATTCTTGAGTTGTATACTCAAAATCTCTTGAGAAAGCTAATAGATACTTCTCAGGATAAGTTTAGTACATTTGCAGAGAAATACTTACGATTGCATTCTTAGTTCAAGAGACCTGATATAGTATAGAAGGTGAGGAATGAAGTTGAGGAGTATGCAGAGAGTATTGGCATCACAAAAGAAGCAGTCCAAGAGGCAAGGAAGAGCTCTGAACAAGCTGAAAATGAGAAATCCACCAAGGATAAATCTATTGTTACAAGTGGGAGCCCCTCCTAGCAAATCAAGGCCAACCAAAAGATCTACACCCTCATCTAGATTTGCCAAGCCAGTCAGCTCATAAAAATCTCAAGTTAAATCATTCGACAAGGAAGGTAAAAGGAAGAAGGCAAAGAGTTCAAGAGAATATGTGACTGTTGAAGATGATGAGGCAACAAAATCAAAAGAAGCAGTGAAGGAAATAAAGATAAAGGGCACCAAAGCAACAAAAGTCTCAAAAGCCAAACCATCTAGTGAAGAGAAGGCAAGCAAGAAAATGAAGACAGATAAATTCAGTATACTTGTTGCTGATGTAGAAAAGGGTATCACTATTGAAGGTAACTTAAAGCCCCTTTTTGAGTTTTATGATAAGTTTGATGATGCTGAGAAGAGTGTATTGGAAGAAGCTATTGTTAAGTACTTGAATACATTTAATAGGACACTTATAGAGATCATGTTTAAGTTCCCAAAAATCCTATATAATCTCTTAGAGATGAGGAGATTTAATGCCAACACTAAGGAACAAAGATTGAGAGAGAAAGTGTTGATACACCTATGCCTTGTTATATCAATTGAAGAGATGAATGGTATACTTAAGGAAGAAAAAAGATAATGCAGAAGCAAAACAAGGGTCAATAAGCTTATGATTGGGAAAAGAGATGAAGTGGTGAAAGAAACATAGAAGATATTAAAGGGAATCCTTAAAAAGCATAGATTTAATGTTGTCTCTGGAGAAGAGAAATGTGGTGATGATACATCTATTCTAGATGTTGGGCGAGTTGAAGTCAATCCATTCTTTGTTCTAGAAGAAAAAGTTGGAGATGAGGTGAATAAAAGTAATGAAGGAATAGTCCAAGATGCAGGTGAGGATACCAATCCCATGGATCAAACAAATGTGGTGTTAGTGAAAAAGGAAGAAGCAGAGAAGGTGACCGGGGAGAAGAAAATTGAGATCTGTTATGCTCGATTTCAGCGCGGCCAAAATCGTGAGGCAACCCTACAAAACTGGTCTATTTTGTACCTTACGACCTCTAGGAGAGCTTGATCGACTCTGTCGGTTAGCTCATTTAGCTTTTCAATTTTTATTTTTATTGTTTTCTAAGTTTTTAAGATTTGCAATTTTTCCTCCAGGTCAGATTTAAAGTCCGACCTGTAGGGTTCCTTCTTTCCAAAAGGAATTGCACATCGAACTTTAAACTCTGATGTGCAAAGGTTTGTTTTTCCCCTAGAGATCGGACTTTAAAGTCCAACTTGCAGGTAATCCTTCCCCTATAGTTTGGAATTTAAAGTCCAATCTGCAGGTTGCTTGGTCAAAAAGTTGCATGTCAGACTTTAAAGTCCGACTTGCAATGGTTTTATTCTTTCATGTTAGACTTTAAAATCTGACATGCACAGTGTAACTAGTAATTAATGGTCACATTAATTTCTAATTTAGGGGTTATTTATTAATTTTTGGAGTTTATTTCTTCATTTTTGTGTGCGATTTCCCCTCTATGTGTGCCTCCTCTTTTCTCCTCTATTTTTTTCTCGTCAGCCTTGTGGATTTATCAAGGCTCCATCAAATTTTTATCTCACCGTGGCAGATTGAGGTAGGCTTCTGGTTTTAGTTCTATTTATTTTGGGTTTTTTCCCCTATGCTTTGTTTTCTCTTTCCTTCTTCTCCGCCTTCTTCCTTTAGGTTTTCTGTCGATTATAGGCACATTGGGCAAAGGAATCCGTTTTCTTTTCCCTTTTTCCTCACCTATGTGAAGCGTTTTAAAACCCGATCCGCAGGATGTGTGCGAAGATCTCTTCGCATATCAGACTTTAAAGTTTGATATGCAGGAGGGTAAACCTCACATATTAGACTTTAAAGTCTGATATGCAAGGGCAGATTGTTAGACCTGGCATGTCAATCGGTTGTTCTTCCCTAACACATCGGATTTTATAGTCCGTTGTGTTGGTCTTTTTGCAATGTTCTTTACCTTCACATCAGACTTTAAAGTCCGATGTGCTAATGATTTTTCCCAACTTGCACATCGGACTTTAAAGTCTGATATGCATGTATAGATGTTTTATCTTTGCACATCAAACTTTAAAGTATGATGTGCAAATTTTGGCTCCTAAGGTGCAAATCAAACATTTTTCCCTGACCTGCCATTTTTGACAGTTTTGCTCCCAAGCCTATTTTGAGTCTGATTTTCTGATCCGATTGATAAAATTTGATTTGATTGATGATGATAACAATCAAAGAGGCTAATCCTCAGTGTTGAATGCAGTCATTTGCAAATCTCAAATCCCTCTTATGACAAATCAAAGCCTTCTTCGATTCAGTTGGAATCTTCTCCGTGTAAAACATCAACAAAATAGATGAAGTACAAGCATGATAAGTACTTGAATTTGTACCTGGAAAGTTATATAGACTCAAACATCAAGGAGATCAAAGATACAGAAATTGGACATGTTAGTATGTAGAATTTTATTGATTGAGTTGAGAAAGCTCTTGCCTGCCTAACAAATGTGATCAAATATGAGTTGCAATTATATGCATCCTTCCTAGTTGTAGCTCATGATCCTAATTTTGTACTTGTAGTAGCGGATCACTTCAATCTGAGTACAAGATAGGTTAAGGATGTTTATCAAAATGTCATCATGACTCTAGATAGTGTTTTCTTCAATAGTGTTTTCAATGGTTCTCTAGTTGAGGAAGTAGTTGACATTTCTCAAGAAAGTGCTCAAGAGTACTATGAGAAAAATAAGGTCAAATACAAGAAAGTGATCAATATTGTGTACCTCTCTACTGCCAGAAATTCTACCACCTTGCAATGGCCCAAGTATTTTCACAGGAGTGACTTTAATGAGGAGTACAACAATATGGTCACCATGTTATCAAGAGTGAAGGGTTTAAAGGAATCTCACTACTTTCAAAGCTAGATGTGTTATTACATAAATATAATCAAGAAAGGGGCTGCTAGGATTGATTGGGGTGAGAAGATCAGTGATGCACTCCGCACATAGTTGAAAGAAGTCAAAGTGACATTGAAATTTTATATAACTTCTTACTTGGTTTATGCAGTCGCTTCCATGAGGCAATATCCAGGTTTGTCTACTAAAGGTGATAGAAGATAAGAGGTCATATAAAATGTTCTTCTGAGTCGCTTCCATGAGGCAATATCCATGTGAACAATTGACTAATGTTCTTCTGAAAGTTACCCAATCCTCCTAGGAAGTTGAGCCCATAGGATCCTCAATGAACACTGAAGCTCTCAATAAAATAGAACAGATAGGAGCCAAGGGCTGAGTGGTGGATGAATGGATTGCATAGCTGAAGTCAGAAGGGTCTCATCTCCTAAGTTCAACAATTGGGTTATTGATGGATTTTGAAGTGATCCAAAGTCAGATGCAAAGTGTCAAAACTTCATTATCTCAAGAGATTGAAAATATTGAGAAAAGTACAACCCTTTGGAGAAAAATGGAGGACTTCAGAATACATGTCCTTGTTGAAAATAAAGTGGTTCCTTCAAGGGAAAAATATATCCAAATCTTGCCGCTACTATCTTACAGGAAAGAGACAATAAAGTTGATGATAGTAAACCTGGATCAAGAATGGAAGGAAGGTGATGATGAGATTGATCTCATTTCTACCAGGATTGCTGACCTTCCTTGTTATCTGTATCATGACAATCAGAATCTTGTTACTAGTGATGCCATCATATAGGAATTTATGTCCTTAATAGATCACTACACTAGATAGGACTTCTCACTTGGTGCATTCAATAAGTTATTGGAAACCCAAGTCAGTTTTTAGGTCCTCGCATCCATGCTGAAGGACGGAAAAAATAAATATGTAGAGGCTGAGGATACGATCTCCTATGTTCGTGTGATCATAGATTCTACCTAGATGTCGAACCAAGAAGAGATGGAGGCCATCCTAGCTAGATTCGAGGAATTCCACAAATCAAACGAGGAGGAGAAAAATGAATAAAGTGTCCCTTTTTGGCATTTTCTTTCCATGTAGTTGCATTGTTAGATGTTGCAAGTTTTCTCCCAGCTCCATATTTTCTTTCTATTGTAGTTGTAGTCAAGTGGGACTGTGCAATTGAATTAGTCAATTGTGCCCACATTTTTCTCCACTTTTCTTATATATAAGGGGGACCCTCATTTGTATATTTTTATCTTGGATTATGCTAAACAAAACTCTGCTAAATTTTTGCCTCAACTAAGACTTTGAGTTTTCTTGTGAAAATTTGATCAAGCAAATAAAGAAAGTGATTTTATTTGATCCCAAACTTTGTGTTGTGTTTAAAAAGAATTTCTTATATGAGTTAATGTTCTTACATTCATAACTTATATATGTTCTTGAATTTCTTGATATAGGAAGTATTGTTAAGTAGATTAAAGAGCTCTTGAATTGTGAAAGTAGACTCTATGCTCCTTGAATATTTGATAGATTTTTTATTGTTAAGTGATTAGTAGTAGGCTTTGTATTGATACTATTTCTTTTAGTTTTTAGGATTAAGGATTTATACTTGAGGAATTTGAGCTGCAAGTTGAATTCCTTATCATTGTGATAATTAGTTTAGTTGGTGTTATATTCGAGAAAGACTTTGTGCTTCTTGTTTATAAAATATTGATATAATTTGTTGGATAAATTCGTTAATTTCCTTAAGTATCAAAGTGATAGGGAAATTGTAAGAAAGTGAAGGGAGAATACATTAACTCTGAAAAAAGAGAGTTATATGCCCAACACAAACCCACAGATTTTAATTTCTTATTAATTAGAGAAGAAATTTGAAAGGGAACCTCCCCTTGATGAGAGGAGAGATTAATTTCTCAATATAGCTGTGAGTGAATCATATATTTTGTCATTGGTATGCTAGTGACAAAATATTCACCCAACAAGTTTAAAATTGAAGCAAGTGACACTGTAGGGGCAGTAAGGATATTTTAGAGAAAGATAAGATGGATTTGGATGATCAAAAATTGACACAAGGGCCTATAAATTTGGTCACACTCTCTAGTCCAAAAGCTGAAGTTTTCATCTTTTGCATAGGCCAAGGAAAGAGAGGATATCCTAAAAACTCACATGGAGGACAGTGAGCTGCTAGGTCTTGCATCCAGTATCTTGGAGAAGATCATGCCAACATTTGTTAAGAATGTATCTGATTCTCCCTCCAATTAGCTGAAGAGCCTAATCAACTTTGTAAGTTCTCACTTTGATTCCTTAGAAAATTTATTTGAGGTTAAGGTTAAGAATGAATTTAATGATAAAATATTTAGTGAATTGAAGATGATTGCCAATGATAGGATTTTGTTAGACACTTCTGTAAAGACTATTCAAATGCTTTATTTCAAGGAGGCAATGTCTACAAATATTGTTTGCCTTATTCCAAATTTATTGAAGACATTGAGAAGTAGATTAAGGAGAATGAGAATAAATTAACAGACATTTCCTAGGCCTTTGATCCCTTGACTAATTTGGTGGCCAATCAAGAAGGTCAAGCTGTATCATTACTTGGCAAGATCAAGAGCTTAATGCATGATAAGAATAAGATCATTAGTAGAGTTGGTGAACTTTGGAGTCTAATTACTCCTAAGTTCGATACAATGCTTAGTGCCTTGAAGGAATCCCAAGATGCCTTGACCACAAATGACCCCTCAAATCTTCAGTCGGTAGCGACAAGCATTTCTTTTCAGTAGTCTCATCTCAGTTTTTGAATACCTCAAGAAAGGTTGGGACAATCATTTGAATTCATTAGAAAACATTTTTGCATATATATTTAATTTCATGTAAGATAGGGATGTCTATGTGTACATATGATGTTGTATATAGAGTTTTTTTATGAATTTTGGCATGTGCATCCCTACCTTTTCCATTTATGTCAAAGGGGGACTATAGGGAAGTGAAAAATGTTATGTTCATCTTAAGGGGAGTTCTCGAGTTTTTAGTTTATGAGTTTCACAGTGTATATTCATGTTTGGTACTGATTCTGACACTTGGTCATTTTTCACTGTGTTGCCATCAATGTCAAAGGGGGAGGTTGTTGGTAAGAGACACTGCATAGGTTATCTGGTGTTGTCATTGAGGGTAGCACAAGTCAGTATTCCCATTATCAATGATAGATTTTTTCATATCGAAAGTCAGATTGATGATTGATATTTGGTATTTTGGTTGGTATTTTCTTTTAGGTTAACATTTTGTATTGTGGATCAAAGGAAAGCTACATGGATGTTTGGGATACCTTATTCTAGAATTTTAGCCTTTGGTGATTATTGGTGTGTGGCTTAGAAGGTCCACTGTATTGGGTTTTGGTTTGGTAGTGCAATACAGCCGAGTAGCATAATAAATCTTTTATGCGGATTAAGAGGAGTAATTTTGGTGACTATTTTTGTGATCGAGGATGTGTAGCCAACATATGTGGTAGTGTGTGATCAATTGTTTTGGTTTGCATTATCATTTGAGCTTGAATTTTGTTGACAAGTTGTACACATTTGAATAAAGTGTTAATATTCTTGAGTCGACATGTAGCCGATATGATTTCTTGTTGCAGATATATAAGAGTGACGGTCTTGATCATTTTGGGTGTGCAAAAGATATTGGTGATCGATTGTGCACAACTTCATGTGCACAAGATAGATATTGATACTGTGGATTCTAGTAGAACAGTATAACAAACAAGGATAAGATAGAGTATGAAAAGTGTGCTTAATGTTCTTAACTGGAACTATATATAATCAGGCATTTGTAGATGCTATTCTTAGTTCATTCACTTTTTGTAATCTATTTTCATTCATTTGTAGGTAGTGAGCCTCTCTTTCTTGTGTAGTGAGCTTTAGGAAGTGTGCCTAAATGCATGTGCATTCCCAAATTGTAATATTTCTATACTTCTATAGAGTATACTTATATTGTGGGTTCATCCCTATTGTCGTTTTTCCCTTAACCAAGTTTCCACATATAAAAAATCTTGGTGTTATGGTGTTGTGGTTATTTGATTTATGTTTTTGCATCTTTCATTTGTTCATATGCATTAAATGGTTGAAATAATAGTTTAGTAAAGTTAAAGATTGTTTGTCTTTGGACACGTAGTGTCACAGTTAAGACAATTCATTGGTGAAGCAGCCACCAAGGTTCAAATATCTGATGGGTCATTGTGCTCATAGGCCTTGTGTCTTTGTTGGGCCATTGTGCTCATGGGTTTGAACAAGTGAAGTGTGGGAATGAGGTCCCCTAGTTGTGGCCTCACAGGTTCATAGCTCCAGGTCAAAATTGTTTCACATGGAGGTGGAGGGTGTGTCATGCTAGCGTCGTCGGTCAATTTAAAAAGTTTACCAGGCATTATTTGAAAAAAAAAAGTTAAACATTATAGAACACTAATTCACCCCCGCTCTCAATGTTTCTTGATTCCAACAATTGGTATCAAAGCCTTGTTCCTCAGAAGAAGTCTAACAACTTGAGGAAGGTTCGGGAAGGTGACTCAATGGATCTTCTTAGTCTTTGTCAACAACTACTAGTTGCGCTAGAGGATCTTGATCAATCCAAGGTTGAAGTCTGGTCGTTGCAGGCGAACCTTAAGGATGCTAAGAATTTCATTCAGTCATTGAAAGAGCAACTGAACAAGTCTAGGGAGAAGAGAAAAGAATTCTATGATCAACTAAAGTAGAAAGAAAACAAAAGCATGGAAGATGGTCACCTAAGTCAAGTATTGAAGGAGAAGACAAAAGAATGTGAGAAGCTTGCACAAGATAATGCAATCTTGAAACATGAGATGGAATCTATAATGATGAAATGACAAAGGAAATTGAAGGAAGGAAGAAGAATGGAAAGAATCTTAACCAGTCCTTTAAAGAAAGATCTGATGAATGCTACAGACTTGATTGTGAGATTGGGCAACTGAAGCTTGACCTGCAAGAATCCAAACACCATGAGGAAGAGCTTGAAAGGAAGATTGTTATTCTTAGGGATGTACTTGTGACTACAAATGAGTACAAGGATAAGTTCAAGATTAGCTCAGCTAAACTGGATATGATGCTTGAAATCCAAAGGAAGGAAGATAAAAAGAAAGGTCTTGGATTTCAGAAAGAGGAAAGCTCCGGATATGGTCAAAGCAATCCCAAGTCAGAAAATTAAAAGAACAAACCTAGAAGGTCTCTAGTAAGACAACTTAATGCTAAAAAGTTCAATGGTAATTGCTTTGTTTGTAAAAAATTTGGTCATAAATCTATTCAATGTTGAAGTAGAATGAATCAAAATGGTCCATCTTTCACTGGTCAATATTTCAATTGCAATAAGTATGGACATAAATTAAATGAATTTAGAAGTATGATGAATAACTCTTTCAATAGAAGGAATATTAGATGATATGCATGTGGTAGGATTGGAAACATTGCTAATCAGTGTAGATCAAGAGAAAATCAAGGGAATTATAGGTTTAGAAAAAGAAATCTGGTCACATAATCTGGTCACATTGCAAGATTCCGCAGAAGCATAAATGTGAACAAGAAGGGTTTGACACACAAGAACAAGAGTGTGTAGAAAGATGATAAGGGAAAAGCTAAAGTAGATGTGGATGGGATCAGGAATCAAATGAAGGAGACATGGTTAAAGAAGAATAATATTGATGCAGGAAATGGGTCTGCACTAGAATCTGGTGCTGGAAATTCCTCTAAGAATTGATTTAAGGCCTCTAGCCTAGGGAGACTTTTCAAAAAAATCTTATTTCCCCCTTCTAGCGATTGGAGCCTAAATATGAAAGGATAATGAAAGTTGTATCAGGCTATTGTAGATGATTTGGATTGGTTTCCAAAAGAAGTGGAGTGATATTGAAGATCCGTAGATGAATTTTTGTATAGCAGTCTGAAAAGTAAGGTTGTCCAAAAGGTTTAGGGCAAAAGTATTTATTGCACTAAAAGGTTAGGTGTATAGATGATAAAAGGAAACTTAAACTTCTCATTTGTCACTTTGTGTTTGAAGAGAAAGACGTTAAGAGTGCTCTGCAAGAAGATTTTTGAGACATCAAAGTGTGAAGAAGATTTCCATGCGATACCCTAATCCAACGAAAAAAGTATTTATCTCTATAACTTTTCAAGTTGAAAATTTATGAAAATGGACACTCCTTTGGTCATAGATATCACCGAGAGATCTCATCCTCAGTTATCATGACTAACATGGCAGTTTTTGGTGACATCACATTTTTGTCTCATCGACATGTTCCTTGTTGATGAGACATTGTCTTTCGCTAATACTATTGTAACTTCCTATTGACCTTCATGTGTTATGTTGATATGTCCCTTTTTGGGTGTGATAGAGGTCTCTTCTTAGTGACAAGGCTTTGATTTTGGTGTGAGAGGGTCTGCTAGAAAGACTGACCCCTTATCAGTCTATTGCATCCAAATGGAAAAGAGGAAGTTGCTTTTGTTTAATGTCAAGTTCCGACTAACCTTCGACCCTCGATAGCTAGGCCCATGTCAGTCGACCCCTTATCGGCCTATCTCGTCCAAATGGAAAAGATGTAGTTTGTTTTGTTTCATGTTGAGTGCCAACTAGCCTCTGACCCTCGATAGTTGGGCCCACGTCGACTGACCCCTTATCAGTATATCACATCCAAATGGAAATGTGGAAGTTTCTTTTGTTTCATGTCATGTTTCGACCAACCTCTGACCCTCGATAGTTGGGCTCATGTTGTCCGAGTGTCTACAGGTGTCCAGGTGGTGAGCGTGTGTTGGTTCATTCAGAATGAGTTGTGGTTGTGTGGGCCTTTTCATTCATGGTTCGATGGTGCCATTTAGTAGCCACAAATTGGATCTCCCAGTCTATGTGGGCCCCTTTGTGGAATGACGACAAGTCCCTTTTATGTAGTAATTTACCTTTCAGCAAGACCTTATCTCCTCTTGGCCACCCCTTTTGTCTTTCACCAAAATATCCATTTTTTGTGTGATAGTTCCTTTATCCTCGAAACATATGCTCTATGTCAATGCACTATGGGATATAGCAGTAGACGAAGGAGGTTCTTATCCCGTATGAGTCCAAGGTGTGTGCAAAGTACAGTGTGGGATAACATACAAAAATAACAATATGGGCTTCACCACCTCATAGTATGAAATGTGATAAGAAGATGGGTTGCAAGGTAACATGGAGGTATAGCAAGGGAATTCCCCCACTATCTCACAACATCTAAAGCTAAGGTCAAGTGCTCCTATGGGGTAAAAGGAGAATGGGGAGATTTGGTGTCTCTACTATCCTATGCTGCAAGAAGGTGAAAAGAAATGGTTGCAATGGGAGACAAAAGGCAATGAGGATATACATCCCACCAGCTCACATGAGGATTATTTTTATGAGGGCACATAACGCGCATGTTAGTTGATCCGCAAAGAGTGCCAGTAAGCTCTCTAATGGTCGAAATGTTCATGTAGGGAGGTTGATTGAGGTTGACCAAAGGACAGATGGGAAGATTTTGAAGAAGTGGCATGGGTTGATTGGGCCACATTTCCACATATCAAATGGAGAGATGTTGTCGACATAATTGTTATGTCGATGCACTATAGATAGAGGTTTGTTGCCAAATCAAATCATATTACAGTGATGAGATCAAGATGGAAGGGGGTTTCATTTAATGGAGAACTGGTAGAGGATCGGGTGTATAGCTCAAGAAGATCTAAATATCTTCAGTCGATAAGATCTCATGACCTCGAGCATATCAAAGGTTTTCAGTTGACAAGATGTAAGGATAGGGGTAGGTGAAGATTACTAAATATAGTAATCTAGACTCAAATGATCAACCCAAGACATGACAGAAGATCAAATCTATGATAGAGGTTGATCAGCAAGTGGGGCAGTTTTTCTTCACTTCTTGAGAAGATTGCTGAGGATGATTATGTCATATGGCTCATGGCTCACAACTCTAGAGGTTGTCCTCATAGGCATTTGCATTGAATGCCTTCAGGAGGATTGCATGCAAGGTGCAATGATTGGTGCCTTAGGGCATATTGTAATCTTATGCAAGCAAATTATGACATGTGTCTCATCTAGCCTGTAGCTTGTTTTGCTCCCTTGTTGTCATAAAAGGGAATTTAGGGCCAGTGAGAGGGGGTTGGATTTTGATGTAATTTTGAGTGCAATTATAGAGGTAAGGCTTCCATGTATAGTCAAAGGTTAGGAGTAAGTTAGAGTTTCATTTTTCAGCTTGTGGCCATTTTTCCATTTCGATTAGTGTATAACCAGAAAGCATACATGTCTTCAATTTTTTTATTGTAACTGTCTCCACCATGTAATCTTAACTTTTTATGAAATAGATGATCAAGGATCTTTTATTTTGTCCTTGCAAGCTTAGGTGTTAGTCTTGTTTCTTGCTTCTCTTCAAGGAAGAGATTAAATTGTTTTTAATAGGATAATGAAATGGTGTTGTGTGCATGTAGGATAAGTAAGAATGGTTGCAATAAAGTTGTAATAAGGGGTCTTAGTGTAATGCATTAATACTAAGAACCCATTGGTTATATGTTAGTCTATTAGCTGTAACTTGACTCTGTTGCCCTGATGAAGGCACTGGTAATGGGGTTTCCTCCCATTTTTCAGAATCAATTCATTCTCATAAACTCTCATTTATTTTTTATTGTTTATTTTCTATTGTAGGGGTTAGTTTTAGGAGTAGGTTTAGTGCAGAATCCATCCCAAATGCTGAGT
The DNA here is from genome assembly GCF_030272615.1 of Cryptomeria japonica. NCBI lineage: Eukaryota > Viridiplantae > Streptophyta > Pinopsida > Cupressales > Cupressaceae > Cryptomeria > Cryptomeria japonica. Next base: position 642,626,107 of record NC_081412.1, read on the forward strand.
GAGAGTTTGGAAGCCAAGATTGTAGCAAAATCTAAAGATTCATAAACTTTCCTTGGCATATATACTTTAGGATATCCACTATAACTATGATGCCTTGAGTATTGGAAGCTAAGAGTCATTTAAGCACTACTTAGGTACACCCACCTTGTTCTAGCAGAGCCAAAAGTGCAAGAGATTTAAGTCTTGTGACTAAATCTCATTCATTGGCCAAATATTTTTTTTAGTTTGTTGATGAGTTAGTGGCTATTCCTCTAGGACTTAGAATCTATTGATTTTGGAACCAATAGATTGGCAACTCTGATGGGGAGTTGACATAGAATCTCCAGTTAAAATTTATTGAACAAATTATATGGTTGAGTTTTTGTTAAATTCTACTAGAGACTAGCCCATCAGATTCTAGGAAACCAACAAATTGGCAACTCTATTGGGGAGACAAGCCATAAATCCATTTGGGAGAGTCAACAAAGTGAAGAATCTGAACTTTTTTGTTTCAGATGTTAGAAGTTCTCAGCCTGAAAGAAGTTTCATACTAGCATATGTAAAGAAGATTCAAGTGATTCTACTGGTGAAAGAAGGACCCAAAATGTTAATATGTCTTGAATATCTCCCTATTGTTCAGAATGTTCCTCTATAAGGAGGTGGTGACTCTTTCATATGAAGAACCAGAAGGAAAAGTTGTTGTAGACCAAAGAAGATTCGTATCCTAGTCATTTTGATTTGTTACTGGTGATTTTTGTCATTTTTTTTCTTTTAGACAAAGTTTGAAGACTCTGTTGGAAGAAATCAAAAGGCTTTTGTGCATCTCAAAAGGTTTCTCCATTCAAGGTTGTATCAGTTAGGGAGAATAGGCACAGATAATTCTTCTTGTTCTCATTTCCTGATCCTACTATGTTGAATGTAGTTGTTGTCACACTTAGAGTATTTTGTCCAATATTCTAGGATTTGTTAGTTATGGCTGATTGTAATGGGTTAATTTATCCCATGGGTTATCCTTCATTTTCCTATGATTCAAACCCCGGGTATAGTCATACTAGCATGTACCCTAGTAATGCTTGTTTGGATTATGGTTAGGGTGTTCCACCTTATGTAAATATAGATATGCAAATGTTTGTGCACAACAATGATAGAATGGTCAAGATGCTACAAGCCTTAGCCCATATTAATAAAAAGATTGAGGAACTGGATAGGTATAAAGTGTGGGGATTCTCAAATTTAATGCATCCAAATATGTGTACACATGTGTCAAGCCAAAGAGAAGAAGCAATGTTTGATAAAAATATTGCAGATTTGAATAAGAGGGTGATGTCTCCACAAGCCTAACTGAATGTAAACTATGGTATGCCTCCCATTCTATTGGAAAATTGGAGGAATTGATTATGTGTTGCATTGATGTTTGTCATTGATTTCAACACTACCTATTTTGTTATCTACCGACTTCTAGTAGAGTTGTTGGTCTTTGATGTTGATCTGGAGATTTTTCTCTGGTTTTGGTCCGACTGTTGGAATTGGTTTCGATTGGATATTCATGTGTTCCTAATGTATATCACATTTAGATGGTTCAAGATTTGATCATTTGGATGCTATCATATGTTCTAGTAAGTCTTTTGGTTACCAATAAGGGTTTTACCGACAATGCTTTGATGAAGATCTTTTGATGAATCTAATAAGTGGTGTTGGTGTGGCTTCTAGAAGCTTATTGGGATGCTGATGGTTATCATGTTCATGTTCCAGTTGTTTGTATTGTTTCATTTGGCTTATTGCAACATATTTTGGGTCTGCTGGTTATTCTGTTAGGTTATGAACTAGTTTATGTAACATGTTGGTTGATGCTCCCGATGCATCACCAGTTGGATTTATTGTTTGGTTTATGTTGTTTTGGTCTTAGGATGACTTGGTTTATCATTGGTTTATGAGTTTATGTAATGGATCTATTGTATTATCTTTTAGGTGGCCGACCTAATTGTTTAGGTCTTGGGTTGGTATAAATATAATGTATGATCTCTTTGAAGATCATATAGTTGGTAGAAAAAGGTTATGGGATTATCGATGTGCGAATAAAGTTGTAATCATATGCAGAGGTTTTGGTTGATCATAGGTGATCAAATTGGGTTTGCAAAAGAGGTTTAAGACCTCTGGTATTGATCTTAACTAGAACTGCACTCAAGCATAGGAGATGCTATTCTTGCAGTTCATTCTTCTTTTCAGGTTGTAGTCTGGATTTATTTTGTAGTCAAGGAGGCTCCTTTTATGATGAGCAGTGCACTCTAAGATGTTTCCCTTCTTGCATGTGTATGCTCCTCTTATTGTAATCACATACTTTCTACAGATGTATTATCTGACTATGGGTAGGATTCCCACCTTAGTTTTTCCCTTTACCGAGTTTTCCACGTACAAATCATGGTGTTATGTGTTATGGATGGTTGGTAATTGTTCTGGAATTTATGTTTATGCTTAATTGTTATATCTGATATTTCGGTATTTGGTTTATGCATTCTGATAAAAGGTTTTGTGTGATTAAAGTTGTATAATCTATTGATAGTTGATTCACCCCCCCCTCCCCTCTCAATTGTCCACCAGCTATTCTAACACATTCAAGCTATTCAAACCCCCATTAACTCTTTTGATCCATTGTATGATCAATTGGACCTATCATGGCTAGATTATAATGTTCAAAGTATGCCAAATTATATTTATAATTAGATGCCCAGGTTTGATGGATTCAATGTATGTGAAGGGGATACACATGTCCAAAGATTTCATAGTTTCACATGAATAAGTATATTTTTAAAGAAGAGGACATGTGGATGAGATTTTTTGTTAGGTCTCTTAATGCCAGAGATAAGAATTGGTATCTAAGATATCCTATAAAATCCTTTTCTCATTGGGAAGAATTAGTGGGTGCATACAGAAAAGAGTTTGCAAGAGAACCTGTTGATCTTTTAAAAAATTTATCTTAGATTAAGAGGCAAGATGAAGAGACCAATGTTGCTTTCAACCATAGGTTTGCAAGTGCATTGTAACAAATCCTTGAAGGTTTTAGGCCTAATACTCCATCTTGCATTAGTATGTATTTTGAAGCATTTGAAGAAGGTTCTAGTGCACTAGTGGAAGATTTTAAAATAGTGAATATGCAGATGGCCTATGACTCCTTGGACATCATGGATAGAATGAGATGTGAATACATGAAGAATTTGTTGTTCACAAATCTCAGTAATGATGGCAAGTGTGTTGAAGCTACAAACAACAGTATGGTTGCATGTAACCAAGTGATTCTGCCCTCAAAAGAAGGCAAGTGTGTAGTCTAGAGATTAGAGGATGAAGATGGAGAAGGTGCAACCATGAGACTAATAGCAATGACATTATTTATGCCTATTCTCAAGGAGATTACTTACTAGAAAATAATGCTAATGAGAAGCCTAATGATAACACTTAGTGTAGTGTTGAAGAGAAGAAAAATGAGGAGTGTAATCAACCCATAGAAGACCAATGTGCAAGTGAGCCACAACCATGCAGACCCAAGTGTAGATCAGCATGAACACATAAAAAAATTTCTTTCTATGGAAGATTCTGACCCTTTTTCTGATAAGGTTGTTGAAGATTCAATCTCCTATGATAGTGATGCTTTATCTTGTGATCAGACCATTGAGTTGTCACAATCTGATGATGCTAGTAGTGCAGTTGATAGTGATTTGCATCCTAGTAACAAAAATGACAGTATTGAGGATCAAGAAGATGTAGAGGTAGAAGACATAGATCAGAGCAATGGTATATCAACAAGTGAGCAGATTTCAAATTTCTTGTCAGTTGAGTATCAAAGATATTTGAGCAAAGGTGGTCTTGAGACCTTGTGTTTTTCTCATGCCAAGGATGAAACCCATTGTGAAGCAATATATGATACTTACATCTCTGATTTTTCTTCTACCAGTAAGTTGGTTAGTATGCAGAATGGTGATGCAATGAAGGAGAGATAGCATTTGATTGCCATATTCAAAGTGATGATGGCATTGATGAGAGTGATGATGAATCCAATTTCCTCAATATATACTAGACTTCAACTTAATGCATTGAGCCCTATGATGATGAGTTCTTCTATGAGTTGGAGCCTTATTCTGAGAGTCTTCATATGGATGTGGGATCTGATTTCAATTATGAATCAAAAGTTTCTTGTGAGATAGAATCACACTCTTGTGAGTGTATATGGGATACTAATAGTGTTGCTACATCATGTGAGAATGATGAAGTAGGTGAACTTATGAATGTGTTGAAACTTCCCATTGATCATTTTCTCCCAAGAAGTGAGTTTTTGATTGAGCCAGTGCATGATTCTTTATATCTTCATGCTTTGGAGGGTTGCTTGTATGAATCATAAGGTTTATAGGAGAAACTTCATGAGAGTTTTTAGTTTGATGTGCAAAATTAAGATTAAAAAAATCCAAATTTTACGAGCTATATGTTAATGCAAGAGTTTCTCCTTTTTAAGTTAGATGGTAGGTTCACAAATGTGACAGTGATGTGAGTCATGATGGATATTTTTTTTAGCTTGATGGTGTTTGGTTTGATGAACATAATATGATTTTGTCACACAATAATCATAATTTTTAGTTTGTGCACTAGTTTCACATATTTAATAACAGTAAGTGCACTTATGATTATCAGTAAGGTAGCTGGATGAGAGATGTCAGCATGTTTGATTAGGTGCCTTCCAACTACATCTTTAGATTGGCAATGATGAAATTGGAAGATAATTAGGTCTATGACAGAGGAAAAATTTTCTAGACACAATGCACCACTGAGAGGGGGAGGGGGTGAATTAGTGGTTCTCAACTTTTTCCCTTTAGCTATCCTATTGTGAGCATATCGGCTAATGGATCTAACTCAATTCAGACTTACCAATTAGTGGGGAGACCAACACAAATGAAATCACACAAAGGAAATCACATAACACCAATATGTATGAGGAAAACCTAAGATGGTAAAAACCTCAGTGAGCAATGATGCTAGAGATTACTGCTCCAATCCAGCCTCACACTGAAAAACTCTATTACAATGTTTTGGGCACCAACCCAAGGAGCACCAACCCCTGCACTGAGCTACAACTCAGTGATCACAATGATAAATTCAATTACAAAAGTATTTTTCTTGTTACAAGTGAATTTTGTAACCATTTCATATACCTTACTCTACCAATGAGATACCTTCTTTACTACACCAATTCACTCTTCTATTGCTCTCTTCTATTGCTTAATTGCTAGTAAAATCTACTGGTACACCTCTCCTCTTCTTCTTCTCTATTGGATCTCCACCTTACTCACTTCTCTTCACTGGTATAACACGTTTCTATTTCTCTGTTTGCCTTCTCTATAGCCTCCTTCAATTCCACTGTGCTAGTATGATCACTATCGATTTTGCTCTGCTATCGGTTGAACATTTCAACCTGATTCTCACTCACTCTCACTCTCTTCTAAAATATTCATTGAGCATGTTAGCACATATTTTTTTTTAAAATTTGTGCTATATGGAGGCCTTATTCCTATTATATGAGCATTTACTATTGGTTTGCATGTGTAGGAACCTTACTTGCATGGGCAAAGTTCTCTAAGGACCAGTTGTTCAAGAGTGTCAGGGTATCACTTGGGCACACTAAGGGAATGCACTAAGTATAGACTGCACAAGGAATCTAGTATAGGAGCATTTATAAGTGGAGAAATCATTATGGTATAATCTAAGGTTGTTTTATAGTATGTATTAGACCCTGTGGGATAGCTGGGATCACTACTATTCATGGTGGATAGCTCATTTTTTCAAAACTACAAAATTTCAATTATCGACATAAGTAGTCCCGATGAAACAATATTGGAAATAAAAAGAAGGATTATTGGCATGACATATACTGATAAATCAGAAGGGAGATTCATTGGAACACTTAAATAATATTTAGCACGGTGCACACTCTTGGAAAAGTCATACCATCGGGATAGGTTGTTCCGATGAGGCAGAAGGAGGGTGTTTTTCTATCGGCATGTATCGACTTATCAGAAAAGTGTAAAAATTGCTATACCAATAACCTATAAGGCTATCAGTGAAACTTGTAATGATGAAAAGGAAGCACAGATCATGGACTTATAGCATCGAGAGATCAAAAGTAATTAAAAAACACTATCCCGATACTCGATGACTAAAGGGAACTGAAGGCAGGTCGATCAGAGAAAAAGACTATATCGGGATAGTGCAAAAATTGTTAGGCCAATCCCCGATGACATGGAAACTAGGAAGGTGGAACCATCAGTATTACCTATACCGATAAAGTAGACTTGGAGGTATAAATCATAAAAGTGCATCGGAGTAACATTGGGACTTCGGGAGGAATAGAAAAAGGCTACTTTGACCCCCAATGAAGATAAAAGCGCATGAGGGGATATCGGTGTGAATTATACCAATAAAGTAACATGAAGTGAAGACTCATCGGGACATTGGGAGGGGAAGTTTTATGCTATTGTAAATCCTGATAGGATTGTTATGGCGGATGGTGAGTTGCAAGGAGTTCTTTAGAGTGAGTTATGTTGATAACGCAAGAAGCTTAGTCAGAATGCGGATCAAAATGTTGAGGTCATCAAGGCATCAGAGGGACATAAAATGAACTATGTCGATACCTGATGGGTTAAGTAAAAAAATACCAAAGGAGGGTGTATCGGGGAGAGTTATACCAATGAATCATGAAAACAAAAGCAAAACCAAAACTGAAGGAGTATCTATCGGGATAAAATGAACCATCGGGATAGGAGAAAAATTGCTATCCCGAGACCCGATGAGTCGGTCAGGAAAGCTTGTGCCGATCAGAAGGTAAGAAGCAATAAAGTCATAACAAATGGTGCCAAATAGTTGAATCATTGGGAAAAGTCTCGTCGATTAGCCATTGAAGATCTTGATGCAAAAAACTAACAAGATGGCTTCCATTAAATGCATCCATTGGGTAGGTCCGATGTGACACGAAGCAGATCCATCAAGATTGTAGTAATTAAGTGCAAGATTAGACTCCTTGGAGATATATAGCTGGTGTTGTACAGTGATATTTTGCATAAGGTTACTGCAGAAGTTATCAGGTGTTCATTGAGAAATATTTTGAGTTATTGAGCATAGAGAAAATAATTTGCAGAGATGGAAGGTTCAAGCTCAAAAGGGAAGCAAAAGGTCATTGAAATATCCAGTAGCATGTCAAAGAAATTGAAGGGTGAAGTCAGTGAGGCTCGAAGGAAATTAAATCAAGAAATGATAGATCAGATGGGCTCTCCAAGAGATAGGTCACGTAGAGCTAAGGTGGATTTTCCTATTCATGACCATCTGGAAGACAGATATAGAGAAACTGGAGATGTATGCACAACAGTGCGAGGGCATGAGCTGTTTCTTTTCCCTTACTTCCATAGGGATGAGCCCATGTTGATTTCAAACCCATGGAATACTGGTCTAGGTAAGCTTGTGGTACCTAACATCTTTGTAAATATTGATTTACTGAAGCTCCTGGTAAGACATTATGATATAAAAAAGTGGTGCATTCTGTTGCCTGACGGGACCATTTTAGTTCACTTTGTAGCATCCATAATTTAGGAGGCTTTTGCAGTGGATCTTGAGGCGAATGTGCCCTTATCTTTTATCGATTTCGAAGAGGAATATAGAAAAGTAGATACTACATACTGTAGCGTCCTAAAATTGTGACACTTGCAATTTCAACTGCATTTGGGTCTTCACGATGGCGGCGCAACATTGAACCTGAATGGAGACCCCGAAACCTATTTACAACACCAAAAACTGCATCTTTTTGCACCTTGGCCTGATCCTTCCTTGCACCCTGCTGTCCCGGGAGGTGGGACCATGGCACCCAGCGCCCTGGTCCTTCAAGACCATGGTGCCCAGCACCCTAGTCCCTCAGAACCATGGCGCCCAGCGCCCTGGTCCCTGGCCCTATTTTGGGCCCGGTCTCTTTTGGGCATCAGGTCTTTAAGTTTGCAATTCAGGAAATAATGTTTCCTGGTCGGCCCAAGGTCAGAAAAATCAGTCTATCAGCCCTAATTGACAAGTATATAAACTACATTTCCCCTCCCATTTGGGGAGGCAAGGAAAAAGAGGAAAAACATATGCAAGCAAGAGGCGGAAGCGATATTCAAACATTCAAACATTCAAGCATTCAAGCATTCCTTCAAGCAATTGAGCATTCTAAGTCTCCATTCAAGGCTAAGTGTTGCATTCAAGACAAGGATTCAACCATTGAAGAGGAGATCACTTCCAACATACAAAATACAACATTCATTACACCTTCACATGTAAGAATACAAACATTCTTACAACAAAGTATCAGTACTTGTTTACATTACAAACATTTACATTTACAGCATTCTCATTTCTTGGTTAATTCCAAAACTGGGGTTTGACCTAAAGGCAAACCCCTAATCCCTAACCCCCCAATCGTCCTCTCTTTTCTGTGTGTAGGTTGCAGGTACGCGACTATAATTGAAGATCTGGAACCCTTGTGCAGAGACGAACAGATCCCCCTTCGTTTCGCGGATTTTTCAGAGGACCATGTGCACGTCGGGCGCCATCGTCCCATCAACTTTCACTTGAATTTGCAGAACAACATCATCTCAACATTTTACTGCTAATTCCAGGTCCGCAGCTTCATCCCGTATCCCTATCTCTGTTTATAAGCAAATCTTTCTACTTTACATGCATTCCTAGTTCAATCTTTCTATCTACATTCTTTACAAAAGAGGGTATCCTTGATGTCTCAACCCTTGAAACTCATTTAGAATCCAGTCTTTCATTGTGTGGGATTGGATTTTGTAGGTTTCAACCCCTCTTTTGAATGTAAAGTCCCTCCTAAGTGAAAACCGTCAATCCTAGTGACCCCCTTTCTCCTTGGAGTGGGGGAGAACACCTAGGGTTCGATTTTCTGCTTTACATTTTGGTGAACCCAACGTGAACATCCTAATTCTAATTATTCATGGTTAGATCTAAAAAATTTGCTTCCTTAATTACATTTCCATGTTTTAGAGGTTAATTGCACAAAACCCTAAAAAATTTCTTTTTTAGTAATTGAGCTTGTGAAATGTTTAATTGTTAATGCTTGTTTCAGATCTGCCCTCCTACTGCAAATTGTCAAATCATATCTGTGCTTTAATTTTGAAAATTGAGTGGTTAAGTGTCAAAACCCTAATTTTTAAAACCCTCTTAATTTTAGCCTTTGATTGATGATTTCACTGATCAAAACACTTCCAAATCGGCTGTAACTTTGGATTCCGCAACAAAATCATAATATCTCTCATCCTTGAAAATTTGGAAAAAAGTTGCGAGGACCGTGTGTACCCCGAGCGTCATTGTCCCCGACATTTTTTTCAAAATTTCGGGAGCTAGATCTTACTATATTTTCCTGCTAAAATCCAGAATTTTGGCTGATTTCATCAATTCTAACACTTTCAAAATTAAAGTCAAAATTGGTCTAGCGATTGCTTGGATTAAGGCTTATAATCATTCAAAAATTATTGAAACTGAAATTCATGTCAAAATTGTGTTTCTTACTATCCTAAATCTGAAAAGTGTGTTGGCATTCATTTGAAATTTCAGTGCTTCATTCAAATTTTTGTAGTTTGTGACTTTTGAAATTAAATGTTTAATTGCAACAACCTTGATTTCCACTTTCAAAATTGAATTTTGTGTGAAATTGAGTCAATTTTTAATTTTCAAAACCTGCATTGCTTTTAGTATTCCCTCTAAAATCATAAAATTCAAAATTTCAGTTTCCCTCTCTTTTTCAAAATTCAAATTTTTCATTTTTTTCGACAATCTTGGTAGGGTTCAATTTTGAGATTGCAACTTTAATTTGGCCTATCTTCAGATCGTACAATCACTCAATTTTTTTAGATTAGCTTTAAAATCATCATAACTTTCATCCCTGCAAATTTCGAAAAAAGTTGCGAGGACCATGTGCACTCCGTTCGCCACGGTCCCGGACATTTTTTCTGAAATTTCGGGAGATTGTCCTGATTCTATTTAACAGCTTAAATCTAGGAGATTGGCTGATTTTACTGAAATTTGCTACCTCTAAAATTCAAAATCTTCTCTCTCTCTTTAGTGCATGAGTTTTACAACAATAAGCCCTACTTACACTATTCCCGTTAGACTAAGCCTTAGAATTAAGTCTTTCCAAGGTTTAATTACTGAGGAGATGGAACCTAATTTGAATGGCCTTTTTAACGAGGACATAGGTAATTCCTCTAATCCTCTTAATGATGAAGAAGCTCTCCATGAGATTTCTGTAGAACAACTTTCGAAATTGGATAACCAATTTGATGATTTTTGACAATGGATGTCTCAAGAATACCCCGATAGTCAAGCTCTTCCCTTAATTGAGGGTCTAAAATGTATGGTTCAAAATGATAAGAATGGAATTGATATTTTGCGTAGTATTGCAAACATTGTGGATTCGAATGTGATGCCTATGAAGAGTTGTGCTGAGACTTTGGGTTATACACAACCTCCTACTCAAGTCAATCATTCTATCCCTTTGACAACTTCTATTGCCAGTATACCTACTTTTACATCAAACATAATGACTACTTCAATACAAGACATTCCACCTATGATTACTAGTCATGGGGACAATCCTTCTTCTTCAATTAACCCTCTTCCTTCATTTAATCTGACTTCTTCATTCATTCCTTCAATGAGTGTTCCTATTACATCTCCACAAATGAACCTGGCGTAAGGGGGCAATTCATTTAACCATTCCATTCCTCCTTGTAGTGTTCCTCCTTTCCAATCATCTCCTATGACTAACTATCATAGTGTCCCGCCACCTTACTCTCAATCAATACCTTCTTTCAATAACATAATACCTCCTTCACAATCTAACACGTCTAATATGAACTCTTCGACTGAAGCGACCATTAACAATCTTGCACAAACTGTCTCTTCTTTATAGCAACAAATTGCCTCTATGAATCAATCTAAGTTTAGTGTGCCCACATTTGATGTTGCGAGCCCACTTTCTCTTGACATTGTTCGAGCTATTCCCCCTAAGCATGTTGAACTCCCACAATTGGAGCTTTACAATGGTAAAGGTGATCCTCTAACACATGTTAAGACTTTTCAAACAATATGTACTGATTTTGCTCATGACCAAAGATTGCTTGCAAAACTGTTTACTAGAACATTAAGAGACAAGGCTCTACAATGGTATTGCTCATTGCCTTCCTATTCTATTACTTCTTTCCAACAGCTTGCAAATGCTTTTATTCAACAATTTCAAAACAATATAAGTCCTAAAGTTACTTTGATTGATTTAATGCATTGTAAACAAGGTGTTAAAGAAAAAGTGACTGATTTCATTGGTAGATATAAGCATTTGTATGCTCAAATTTCTTTTCTAGTGCCTGACAATGATATTCAAAGAATCTTTATTTCTAATTTACAAAAAGATATTAGAGAAAAACTTCTATTTTCTGAGTTTACTTCTTTCCAATAGTTGTGTGCAACTCTTCACAATTATCAACTGACTGTGAGTCAAATGGAACAAGCAAATCCTATGGCTCCGAGTGATAAGGGTGATAGTAGTCAACAACCATTTGGGAAGTTTAAACCGAATAGAGAGTCCATTAAATTCAATGAAAACATCATCAACAACAATGTGAATGCAGCATCAGGTGTGCCTCCTATTTCTAAGTTTTTCAAGAAAGAAAGAAAGTTTACTCCTTTAAATGAATCATTGCATAGTATTATGAATAAGTTATTGGAAAAAAATGTGCTTACTCTTCCTCCTGTAAAGCAAATAGATCCTACAAAGATTAATTCACCCTATTTTGATAACAAGTCTTTTTGTCAATTTCATCGTCAACCTGGACATGATACTGAAAAATGTTTTGCTTTAAAGGGTAAAATTCAAGATTTGATTGATAATAATACTATCTCTGTTTCTGGTGTGAATGATAAAGGCAACACATCTGTAGCTCCTCCTAACCAAAATCTTAAGATTTTTACTGATCCATTACCTTCTCATACCTCTAATGTGATTGAGACTAATGATTCCTCTTTCTCACCTGATAGTCTTGTGTCTATGACTCCGAATGTGATTAACTTTGTGGAACAGCAGAAAATCCCTGAAGAACCTTCCATCACATTTGATTCTAGTGAAACTATCAGGGCACCTGATGGTCCTTTATATATAGTTGCAAAAATTAAGAATACACCTTGCCGTGGAGTGCTTATTGATCCTTCTTGCATGGTTAATGTCATTACTGAAGAATTTCTTTTTACTTTGCAATTGAATCAAGTGATCTATGACAAAACAAATGTGGTTGTGAAACTATTTGATGCATTTTCTTCTCCTGCAATTGGTTCTATTACATTACCTATTGAGGTCCATAACAAAGACCTTGATGTGAGATTTTCTATTATTCCATCATCCGAACAATTTCATGTGAAGCTAGGCTATCCTTGGCTATCTTCCATGAAATCTATTGCTTCTCCTATTCACAAGTGTTTGAAATTTCCCCATAATGGTGAAGTTGTTACTGTCAATCATAGTCTCTTTAAACTAGCTGAAAGAACTTCTAGCGTTCCTATTGATTATTTTTGGCCTAAACAATTCCAATCTCTTCCACCACGAAGTGATCATCTTTTCAAATCTTATCAAAAGTGGAAAAAAGATATGATCCTATCTCTAAGTGAACCTAGAACACCCAAACTTGATATTCCTATCATTCTTGAGAAGGAAGTTCTTCCTTTGAAAGATAAAACTAATGTCTTTCCTAAAGAAGATTCCCAACCCATTCCTATGGATGTGACTATGTCTATGCCTAATAAACTTCCTAAAGGTAGACCTATACCTCCTCATCATGATGGACTTGGTCTCCTTCCTAAACCAAATATTCCTCCTTTATATGGAGCAGTTCCTCCTCCTTCTTCTTATGGAGAGAAGAGACCTTCCTCTTCTCCTATTATTCAACATAAGAGACCACAACCTAAACACCCAAGTGATAAGGATGAGAATATTCCTCCTCCTCAATCTTCTCAACTTCCTACTAAGACTAGATGAAATCGTTCTGCATGTGAACGCCGATGAAAGTGTCATCTTAGAGCTTGTGCAACTGCTTCTCAAACTTTGCAATCCCCCAAAACACCTTCAGCTAGCATTATTCCATTTTCTCCTCAGCCGAAAATTGAGTCAAAATCTCCTAAACATAAGCTGCATAATGGTCTTGATCCTGTGCGAGTTAAAGATCCTATTTTTATAAATCTTGATGATGATATAGATGAAAATGTTACTTCTTTTCATTCTGATAGTGAATATGAATATGTTGATGTTGATAATCATTTATCTAACGAATTTTCTAAAGCACTTATCCTAGCTCATAGACAAGAACAACGTGGCTTGGAACATGAACATAGCCCTTGTTTGGATCTTGTGATAGCTCCATCTGTTGTGTTGGATGTTCCTCCTCTAGCGTGTTTCCTGCCTTCCCGAAATATTGATCAGCAAGATCGGGGGGTAGATGACGTGCTAGACTAGTTCATTAGCATAGCAGACTCTCTCCTCCTCTCTTGATCTCTTTTGTTACTTCTTCTATGTGTTACTGTCACTCTTCTATTTGTTGTCCTTAGTGTTGTCTACTTGAGGACGATGCAAAGCATTGGGATCTCTTTTGGTCTCTCTCATGTTGACTCAAAAGACACATGTGTTCCCTTCTTCTAGGTGACCTTCCTTGATTGGGGAATGAAGAAAAATTATGCATACATACATATGATATACATGAATTATCATACAACATACTGACCCCAAGGAAAGTGAAGTCACCTTGTGCTTTGTGTTTTGTGTCTATTATCCTTGGGTTTATCTCACACTTGGGGGCTAAATCCTTGTGATAACGTGCTCCTTTCCCTTCTCATTTCCTATATGTATCACTACCTTAAAGAAATCACCCCTGATGAGGCATGTGCAATCGCTTTAACGTAGGGGGGCATACACCCTGTTCATATCTCTTCAAGATACTTGAAAATTTCTTGGTGAACTTAGCTTTGCCTTGAAAGTTTTTGATATCTTTCTTGCATGACTCATAGTGAGGGAACCTTACTACTGACAGTCATGGTTCTCCCTCATGATCTTCCCTTTTACTTTGTCAATCAAAGTCGTAAGATCCTTAGTCCACTGGGGGCTTGGTATATCTTGCCTTCTTGACATGGTGAAAGTCTTTCAATATTGTTCCCTTGTACTTTACCGGAAGTATGGGCGTATGCTTATACTCCCACTAAAGTGGGGGCTCAATGTAGCGTCCTAAAATTGTGACACTTGCAATTTCGACTGCATTTGGGTCTTCACGATGGTGACGCAATGTTGAACCTAAATGGAGACCACGAAACCTATTTATGACACCAAAAATTGCATCTTTTTGCACCTTGGCCTGATCCTTCCTTGCACCCTGCTGTCTCGGGAGGTGGGACCATGGCACCCAGCGCCCTGGTCCTTCAGGACCATGGCACCCAACACCCTAGTCCCTTAGGACCATGGCGCCCAGCGCCCTGGTCCCTGGCCCTATTTTGGGCCCAGTCTCTTTTGGGCATCAGGTCTTCAAGTTTGCAATTCGGGAAATAATGTTTCCTAGTCGGCCCAAGGTCGGAAAAATTAGTCTATCAGCCCTAATTGCAAGTATATAAACTACATTTCCCCTCCCATTTGGGGAGGCAAGGAAAAAGAGGAAAAACGTGCAAGCAAGAGGTGGAAGCGATATTCAAACATTCAAACATTCAAGCATTCAAGCATTCCTTCAAGCAATTGAGCATTCTAAGTCTCCATTCAAGGCTAAGTGTTGCATTCAAGACAAGGATTCAACCATTGAAGAGGAGATCACTTACAACATACAAAATACAACATTCATTACACCTTCGCATGTAAGAATACAAACATTCTTACAACAAGGTATCAGTACTTGTTTACATTACAAACATTTACATTTACAGCATTCTCATTTCTTGGTTAATTCCAAAACCGAGGTTTGACCTAAAGGCAAACCCCTAATCCCTAACCCCCCAATCGTCCTCTCTTTTCTATGTGTAGGTTGCAGGTACGCGGCTATAATTGAAGATCTGGAACCCTTGTGCAGAGATGAACAGATCCCCCTTCGTTTCGCAGATTTTTCGGAGGACCGTGTGCACGTCGGGCGCCATCGTCCCGTCAACTTTCACTCGAATTTGCAGAACAGCATCATCTTGACATTTTACTGCTAATTCCAGGTCCACAGCTTCATCCTGTATCCCTATCTCTATTTATAAGCGAATCTTTCTACTTTACATGCATTCCTAGTTCAATCTTTCTATCTACATTCTTTACAAAACAGGGTATCCTTGATGTCGCAACCCTTGAAACTCATTTAGAATCCAGTTTTGCATTGTGTGGGATTGGATTTTGTGGGTTTCAACCCCTCTTTTGAATGTAAAGTCCCTCCTAAGTGAAAACTGTCAATCCTAGTGACCCCCTTTCTCCTTGGAGTGGGGGAGAACACCTAGGGTTCGATTTTCCGCTTTACACATACCAAGATTGGAACCTCGCTATCCACAAAGAAGAGAGGGCGAGGTTAACAGAGGAGGATGGTCCTCCTTATGATATGATCATTTTCAAGAAATATTTACAGTATACATATATGGCATGTGGTCAGGTTGGAGGAGTTGAAGCTCCTGATGTAGCAAACATGGGACTGCTAGTTTTAGCAGCAAATATTTAGAGACATGAGCCTAGAGCTTTTGATTTGACTTCATACCTGGTGGATAGACTTAATGAAGGCTTCCTGAACTTGAAAGAAAGTCCAGACAAGCACTTCAAGCATTATTCTCTATTAATGCACATTGTGTTATTTTATGGGAGATTGAGAGGGTTATGGCCAGGGGGTTTGAATGTAAATATAGTTGGGAAGAATCGACAAGATCAACCAGTTCAGTTATGGGTTTCTCTCTAGGATTATAAATATGTAAATTCCCATTACATCAAATTTGAAGAATTCTTTGTTAATCCAATTTTCTTGCTCTTTGGTGAGCCTCTACAGGGATCATTTTTTGAGGATGTAAAGAGGTTTCTTAGGCCTCATGAGCACAAAAATCCGAAGGTTAATCACAATTGGGGTGATTGGTAATCATGCCAAAATTTCACTTTTGTTCAGTGCTATGGATTTGAAGGTTACCCCTATGTGCTACCAAAGCCTGCACCAGACAAGATTGCTTTTTTGGAAATTGTAAGGCAACTAAGTGTCTCTAATGCCAAACATTTCATAGGTGCACACAAGAAATCTTTTCTCCCTGGCACACTTCATTTCTTGGATTTCAAAATTGTATCTACTAGAGCATTCGAGGCTATTGATAGAAAGTTGGTGGATGAGTACAACATGTTCCAACACACATCCAGAACAAATTATGATCATGAGGGATACATCCACATATGCAGGAAGAGACAAGGGTTGGGAGATTACCTTCATCAAGAGAATGAATTTGAGGCCATGTGTAAAAATAAGGAAGTGGAGGAGCTTACAAAGGTTATGGAAACCTTGGAGAAGAAACTAGAGGAGAGAAGACAAAGATTAGAAAACATCGAGGGAGAGCCAACTCAAAGTGATTCAGAGGAGAACGAAGTAGTTTCCAAGCTCTATGCACTTGAGAAAGAGAAGGAGCCAAAAGCACATGATAAGCTCCTCGTCATGCTAAATGCAGAAACAAATGAAACGATGACTAGCACACTTCATTTGTCTCAGATGATCAATTCATCAATTCTAAAGAGTTTAAGTCATTCTTATACCACTACAAAGGGAAGAAATTGAGAGAAGCAATGCCTAGTATCACATCAAAGAATGAGGAGGAAATGTTGTAGAAGTGGAGACAATGATCCCATAGAGAGGGAGGAAGTTGTTAGTGGAAGCAGGTATTATTCTTTTCCCAGGGTGGGATTTGAGTGCATCATTTTTTTTTTGTAGTCTATTACATGCAGACAATAAGGACTTCAAGTTGGATGTCCAAGGGGTTAGTGATATATTCATTGGATCAAGATCTGATCCAGATGAACAGATAATGTTGTTATGGGCATTGTACCCCCCAAATAAAAGGCCAAAAATCATAGATGTGGATAAAGCCTTTGGTCATATGATGACCCTGAAAGTTGGAGAGGTAGATCCTATGGTCACTACTGACATAGGTATTGATATCTTAAGATTCAATAAGGCTCAGATGAAACACAATATAGCAGAGAAAAATAAATATAAGGCCTTATATGAGGAAACCCTTAAGAGTGGGCATCCAATCCATCAGATTACTAATTCAGGAAGCCACTGGAAGAAGAAGTTTAAAAAATTAGTTTATGAGCACACTAAGTTGAAGAAGGAGATGAAGAGAATTAGGGCTGATACTGCTTGTGTATTGATTATTAAAAGATATGATAACATGGAGAATGAATTGGATGAATTTTGGGGTGTATATCAGATAAACGTGGACAATATGGTTTCTAACACCAAAATTTGAGATAGACTCAACTTGCTGTTACAAGATGCATCAACTAGGGAAAAGGTAAATAAAAAGGTTCAGGGTTTTCTTGTCACACATGATGAATTTACAAAAGAGTTGAAATTTGAATTTGACGAGTGCCAGCAAATTGTTTAGCATGGGGTTCCCAGTTTGGTGGACGATTCAGGTGTAATTAAAGATAAGACCGTATGGCTTTCTGAGTGTAAGTCTTTACTTAGTGCAGCCCAAGCCGTTGCCATGACAGATATTTTTGATATGAATGACATAGCCGATCAGTTTGAGAACTTCTACATGATCAAGAACGCAGCCAGAGATGCAATATTCAATGCTACAACTTACAAAGATGCGGGCTATTTGCAGCACTTTCAAAAGTGCGGACAGCGACTAGACCGAAAGTCTTAGTTTATTATTTAGTTTTATGTTTGTAATGTAATTGATGTTTTAGTTAAGTTGTTTAGTTATTGTTTAGTTAGTTGTCTAGGATAATGAAAGGGTGTGTCCTTTCATTCGTGTCCCTTGGCATATGTATTTGTATTGAGTCATTTTGTATCAAAAAGAGGATCACAATTGTCTACAGTCTTAAAAAGGCCAAGGGACTATTAGTCTTATGTTAGAGGAGGGTAAATGAGAATGAAAAATCATTGAGAAATCATGTAATCTCTATGAGTGCAGCTTATGTATTCAATATTGTTTTTTTGGGATCAATATATAAAACTTACTGCTTCTAATTCCTTTATCATTGTGTTATTATTTCATGTTGATGTTTGTTTGAGTCCCCTAGATAAATCTTATGAGGGTTAGCTGTAATGTGATATCATAAGCTATTGTGACTAAATATAAAATTAAGTTTTTCACTTTTCTCCCAGCACTTAATGAAACCATTTCAATGATAGTTTCAAAACTGTCTCTAGGGTTTGATCAAGATTTATGTCCATACGTAATACACTAATTATCGGATGAAGGCACTGGTCTAGTGTTGATTTTTGGGGCAATTCTGATACATGTCTAAGGTCCTTAACTGAGAAGCATCTTTTAATTCTTATGATCTCTGCCCTATTCATAATACTAAACAGTCCTGAAGTATATATTTTTCTCAACATTTTGTTTACAAGCATTCAGTAATAAACATTCTTAAAGCACATAAGTTTCAATAAAAATTTTAGGGAAATTTTCGTTCCTGTTAAACATTTATCCTCAAGTTTAAATTCACTATAAAGAAGCAATCTCTATATTCTTGGAGATTGAGGTACACCCGCCCAGGTTTAGTGAAGCCTAGAGTGGTGGGGAATTTGGTCTTTGACCATTCCTGTTCATTGGCCAAGGCCGATTGTGGAAATATAAAGAGGGTTGGCAGTCTCTTGTTTTCCCAATATGTGGTTTTGGGCACCAACAGAGCACATAGCTGATTTTCTCTTACATCCAAAAGTAACACACTTCGCAGTAGCATAATATTTTTCTATCTAGCAGCAACAAACAATGTCTTTGGCCTGAATATATATAGGTAGGTTTTCCCACTAAAAGCCAATTCAAAATATAGGTAGTTAGGGTTTCCTCATCATCCTTGAGGAAAACCAAATCCAATTAAATATTGCTCAATCTAATCTCCCTGGTGGCAAACTGTACATCTCTGCTATTACCATGCCTTCTTGATCACTCCTATCTTTGGTGATCTATTTTTACCCTATCGACTGGACTTATCTTGTTGTTTCTTTCATCCACCTCGATCTTCTCAATCACTCTTAGCTGGCTTGTAGTTGTCCTCTAGACCTCAAGCCACAAACCTCTACAAGGAGTCTGCAACACGTCTCATGATTTGTGAGATCTTCCATTAATATTGACCTACTCTGCAACTACTCCATTTGTGTACACTCCTTCGTTATTCAAATGTAGGTTCACCACCTTGACTCTATGTGGCATCTGT
Organism: Cryptomeria japonica; assembly: GCF_030272615.1. Lineage (NCBI taxonomy): Eukaryota > Viridiplantae > Streptophyta > Pinopsida > Cupressales > Cupressaceae > Cryptomeria > Cryptomeria japonica. The sequence continues at coordinate 642,645,569 of NC_081412.1, forward strand.
GTTGACCATCTACCAGCATGGCTCTTCAAGTCAGTCTAGATAGGATCACCGACCAAACCCTCAACCAGTTCCTCTTTCTTGCCAGTTTACAAACCCTATCGGTATTCCACATTCTACTGGTTAACACCTCATGTCTGCACTTGTTGAACTATCGATGGAACACCTAGACCGGTCTTTAGACATGTCTATCCCAAGCATGCACATTCCCACAAAGTGGGAGGACATCTGCATTTGCACCTTGCCCATATTCCCAGTGGACTTACATACTAGTAAACACTTTTGATCTATACCAGCATCTCAATCATGCCTTCTAAGTCGATTCAATGCATATCCCTAATTTCATGCACTTGAAGCACACTTCTTCTTCATTATCTCACAACACTATGATGCACACAATGCATAATAAGAGACAAGTTCCTCTTGCCGGTGGAGTGACACCTTAACTTTTGCATCCTACAATATACTCATGTGACTTCCCTGTTTGTGCAGCATATCTTCAGATCGCTAATACATTTGGCCTAAAATTCTGACGGAGAAGGTATATTGTGATCAATTTTTTTTTTTTTTGAAAAAATGCCCAAGTTCATCAGAATTCTGACGATAATGCAAGATTTGGTTTCGACAGAGAAGGAATTGGCAATGACATTTGTGTTTTTTAAGAAAAAGTGCCTGCGTTCATCAAAATTTCGATGATTGTGGGCATTACTTTAAAAAAAAAAGAAATGACCAAGTCATTTCATAAATCCTTCCTCTTCATCCTGCCTTTGCCATTACAAAATCCCACCTCTTCATCCTGCCTCTTCCATTACAAAATACCAGCTATCCTAACTATACTACTATGGCCCGATCAGGATGCATTCAATTGATATGTCGATGCGCTCAACTGAACAAAGAGATCAGGTCAGGCACTCTTTCTTGTATGAAAAGGGATAGGTCATTTATGCACTGATTGGATGACTGTGGGACAAAGAGATTGGATCAGGTCGTTTATGCACTCGAACGACCAGGGAGAATGAAAAAATCTAATTCACACTATGTCAAGGCTCGACCTCCTAATTGCAGTCACCACTCAGATGTCTGAAGGAGATAGCTTCTTATCATAATGCATTGTGTTCCTTGCCCACTTTTCACTTCTAGACAAATGCTTCGATACTACAATGGAATAAACCAAATCGAGTCAAACGATTGGTTCCCGGTAGGACCTTTATGCCACAAATGCTCCAGCCACAGAATGAAGTGGTTCCCCCCATGCTAATTTGAGAAGTTATTGTTGGGCCATCCCCCAATGAACATGAAAGAGGGAGGTGGACATAGGTTCCCTGTGCCAGTTTAATCGCTGCAGGAATGTGTTTGTCAGGGCGACCATTTTAATTATCATCGTTTCACTCTAAATTGGGCAATACAAGATCCAGTTGAAGAAAAAAGGTAGGGTATAATCAACAAATTCATTGTTATACATATTCAAATATTTAGATTCAAAGTTTATTATAGATTTATTAGATTAATTGCCAATAGAAGAGATGGTGAGAGGTTTCTATAATATGATATGATTGATTTAAAAGAAGAATTTCTTACAAGACCTAAACCATTGAACAATCCTGCAATCATGTATTAATTAAACACTACATTTTAAATAATGAACAATATAGTTATCCTGAAACATATTAACAGTACTTTCCATATTTAAAATATATCCTAATTAAGGAGAGGGATGACCTAAACCTACGTGATCGAGTGCCATTATGTAAAATATATCATAATTATGGATGCTAGTATATATAGTTGTAACAGAAAATCCCTGATGCAGAACCATGAGAGCACTGTGTAGTGATCGAGTGCTATTTTTTGTCGATGTTTTGGAAGGGAGCATAAGTGTACCATTAGGAAGGTGGTATAAAATGGAAGGTGAAAGGTATAAGGTTATGAGGTGTGGGTTAGGATAAGATAGGGAGGTAAGTGATGAAGGATGTAATGGTGAAAGAGTAAGTTAGGATATGTTAGGGGTTTGGAAGGTAGGAAAGTGAATGGGGGGAGATAAAAGGATGTGAAGGATGGAATGGGGTTAGGTAGGTGAAGTAAAAGTAAGTGTGTATGAAGTTAAGGTTTAGGATAGGATGTAGGAAAGTGGAGGAGGTTAAGATAGGGGATATGAAAGGTAGATGGAAGGTAATAATGATAGGAAGTGAGGTAAAGGTTATGAGGTGTGGGTCAGAAAATAGGGTGTAGGAAATGGAAGGAAGGGTCATATCACTTTGAGAGTTTTCACCAAGATGAGTAGCCTGAGTATGGACCTCAAATCTTATAAGCCATGAGGATCCACTTGTAGTAGAGGAGCATATACTTGCATCTTGGGACCTTATTAGGAGTTTGCCTTGAATTTGGGAAATACACATAGAGGAGATAGAATATTGATCAATACACATTACCTAGCCTCATCATGCATAAATACAAGAGGTATAGACTATAGCAAGCACATATCATGAGCCAAAGGATCATATTCGAGAGTTGCTTCATCTCCAATCCTCTACATTTTTAAGATCCACAAATGGGGTTGAGGATAAGTCTTGGTTACTTAGCTTGGACTTATGCTTTGGGTTGCATCTATATGTGAGAAACTTAAAGGCATAATTTTCAAAGCAATTTTTGAGAGGACTTGATTCCACCTTGTGGTATTGGGAGGATAAAATACACCAACTCACATTGGAAACCCTCTCCAGATACCATTTTGGAGGGCTTCAAAGTGTGTTCTATTTCAAAATATTTTTGACAGAGATGCATAGATGAGTTTCACAATTTACATAATAAGGTTTCATAGTGGCTCAACATGAGAGTTAGTTTTTAGAGTTCTTGTATTTTGTAGATTACATTCAAGACAAGTTACTTGTCAATAATTTCATTAGGAGTGGAAAGCCTAAAATTTCAGTTTTCCTACACATGGCCAATCCAAATGACTTTAGGGTTGCTATGGCAAAGTCTCTTATGGAAAAGGAGGTACATGGGAGGACACAAGAAGCATAAGAGAAGTTTTTAACCTTGATGAAGGGACTAAAGTGTCCATAGACCTCCCCATCCTTCAAAGGATAATTTAGACTTAATATATAATTTACAAAGAAAAACCCAATAGTATCAATATTAGGGACAAAGGTCTAGAGCATAGTAGGGGCCATAGGGTAGTCACATTTGACCATCATAGACACCAAGATATTTTAGGTATGAGAGACTATAGGGCTATCAAGCTAGGCCTTATATGACTCAACAACCTTTTAGGGGAGAATCTACTATTTTTAGTAATTAGGATCTTTTAATTATGGTGGGGCCTAGCCAACATAGGGTTATATGAGAGGCACATGTTATGTATATGTTAGTATCAGACAGAGAGTGCCCACAAGGTTTTAGAGTAGGTGGACACCATCCTAGGATGTCAAAGTAGATAGTTGATATGTGGGTATTTACCCTCCCAACCACTCAACATATACCATCATGGGTCTTTACCCTCCCAAACACATAAAGGTCAAAGGAAGATTCACTGCTGCAACACTCACTTTTTGTGACAGTCTCAAGCACTGAGGATAGTCACTCCTTTTGTGTCCATTCTTCTTCACACAACACTCTCTAACATTAATTATGATTATAGTGTACCTCCTTAAACCTTCCACCAACACCTAACTCAATACCAAACTCTTTCCCAATCTCTCTAATGGACTAATTAACTCAACTCACTATGAAATTGTGATGGTCAATGCAAGGTTTAGGACAATAGCAATTAGGATCTTCTAATTATTGTGGGGCCTAGAAAACATAGGGTTATATGAGACAGGGGTAAGTTCAATAGTGATTTCTCCTTCAATTATTGATGAATGCTTGACTACATGTTCAGTTGGAATTGAATTGATTTTATAATTAAGAGATCACTTGAATTGTAGGTAGACCCCTTCAAATGATAGTGTAGGCTTCCTTTTATACCTAATATATGTCTTAAAAGCATTTTATCCTGATGAATTTAAATTAAAGTACTTTCTCTATAATCTGGTATTGGTGGAGCAGAGGTTACATTGCATCGTCCTAGGATACATAATTCTGCAGATACAACACAAGTTAAATGTATCCCAGGTCGATGCAAAGCAACCTCTGCTCTAGAGATCACCAGAAAATAGAGAAAGAACTTTAATTTAATGCCATCAAGATAAAAGTCTTTAATCAAGACAGATAAATGGTATGCAACTATATCTATTTGGAATGCATTACCCAAACATGGCAATCGATCAGTCGTCTTTGAAAAGAAAGTGGTATGATGAAATATTTAGGCATAAAATAGATGAAATGCGCTCCATACTAGTGCTGCACAATATTTTGGTCAATGATATTTTTAAAATAGTAAAGGAAGGTGTATGTAAAAACCAAATTCTTATCATTATAAACAATAAATATTTTAAGATCCTTTTATGATGTGTAAATTGAGAATATTTTATGAAAGGTCCCTAAATGAATACACTTTAAACTAATTTTAGCAATGAGTATCAGATATAGACAAAATGAATGCTTTTTGGATTAGGATGGTACATAGAATCTACTATCAAAAGGTTGCTTTGGAAAGTATATGATTCAAAACTAAGGAAATGCAATTATTTACAAGTTTTAACCTTCTTAGATGCAAAAGCCCTTATTTAGCCTCTCACAAACCCTTAAAAGTAGGGTTTCTCATATACCCTTCTTCCAAACACTTTACCATCCAAATGATGATGGATTCACCTTTCATTTGAAATGCCTAAACACCATCAATCATAAAATGTGCCCCTCCTTAAGGCAAATTTGCTACTGCTTCTCCTTAGCAAGCAATTTCTCCACTCTTACATTCACCATAATGGACCTTAAGACAGCATAATTGATTGGCTCTTCACTCCTAAGACCTTCAAAAGTATTTAATGGCTTCATTGAGTCCTTTGGTCTTCCAAATGCACCTGCACCAACTTGTATTCTCCTTCAATGCTTGATTGCATGTTCACTTGGAATTGAATTGATTTTATAATTAAGAGATCACTTGAATTGTAGGTAGACCCCTTGAAATGATAGGGTAGGCTTCCTTTTATACCTAATATATGTCTTGAAAACATTTTATCCTGATGAATTTAAATTAAAGTACTTTCTCTTCTATCTGGTATTGGTGGAGCAGAGGTTGCATTGCATTGTCCTAGGATACATATTTCCGTAGATACAACACAAGTTAAATGTAGCCCAAGTCGATGCAAAGCAACCTCTGCTCCACAGATCACTAGAAAATAGAGAAAGAATTTAATTTAATGCCATCCGGATAAAAGTCTTTAATCAAGATCGATAAATGGTATGCAACTGTAACTATTTGGAATGCATTACCCAAACATGGCAATCGATCAGTCGCCTTTGAAAACAAAGTGGTATGATGAAATATTTAGGCATAAAATAGATGAAATGCACTCCATACTACTACTGCACAATATTTTGGTCGATTATATTTTTAAAATAGTAAAGGATGGTGTATGGAACAACCGAATTCTTATCATTATAAACAATGAATATTTTAAGATCCTTTTATGATGTGTAAGTTGAGAATATTTTATGAAAGGTCCCTAGATGAATACACTTTAAACTAATTTTAGCAATGACTATCGAATGTAGACAAAATGAATTCTTTTTGGATTAGGATGGTACACAGAATCTACTATCAAAAGGCTTCTTTGGAAAGTATATGATTCAAACTTGAGGAAATGCAATTATTTACAAGTTTTAACCTTCTTAGATGCAAAATCCCTTATTTAGCCTCTCACAAACCCTTAAAATTAGGGTTTCTCATATACCCTTCTTCCAAACACTATACCATCCAAATGATGATGGATTCACCTTTCATTTGAAATGATGGGTTTGTAATGGTAATTTAATTTTCTTTCATATTTTTGTATATATTCTTTATAATAGCATATTATATTGATTTGTTCTATTATGGATAATGGTGTGGGTAAGACGGCTTTGCCGTCGGTGCATGAAAGAAATGAACGAGTTCTAATTTTAAAAATTACATGAAACATTGTTAATTTATTTGATTCAGTGTTATTTGCAAAAAATGATTATCAATGATGTTTCCTTTCTCCAAGAATTGTCTAGGATCTTTCTGTCAGATAATATGTAACATCGAATGACTAAATATTTTCTTTACAAATACTTATTTTATTTAATTATTATCTGAGCATGAATTAAAATTTATATCTGTACAGAAGAAGAACATACAAGCTGAAGAGTCATGTGCAAGCAAATTTTGTAAAAGAAAGCAAGCAAGCATTATCTTGAATGACATGGAAACAAGCTCATCAACTGCCTAGAAGAGAGCAATTGGAGAAAAGAAGAGGAAAGTGTTTAAGGGTGATAAATAGATAGAGAGTATTCAATATAAACAAACAATATCTGGAGTGTGTGATGTGACATCTCTAATTTATGTCCGGAGGGGCTAACTGGTTTTGGAGTTCCTGCGAAACCTATTGGGCCATGCTTGGAGGAAATCAACGTGTTCATGCAAGGAGCACCTTTTTTCTATTATGAGAATGATTCTTTTGCACCGAAGGATATTTGGAATTCAATATTCCAAAATTTCTATAGTGTGGAGCTAGATTTGGCAGACTCGAAGTAATTTTCAGCTTTCAGAAGACCAAGAGGTTATGTACACAATCTCCCAATAGAAGGGTGATTTCAAGCATTACCTCTCCCCCCCATGATTATTCAGGAAGCACTTCCTCAGACAAAGGACTATTAGCCTCCATGAGATCAAAGAAAAAAATTGAAGCATAGACTCTTGATGATGTGGTGGTGTCCTTCGTGAAGAACTCTGCACTATAATTGAAAATTCACGAGGGAAACTGCAAGATAGTGAAGAGAAATACAATCTTGAAAAGTGGGAAGAATGGATCTTGGTTTGGGTGGGGCTAAGTTAGGTGGCTCCTCTAGAGTTTGACAAGATAGAAATCATATTAGGATTTGTAAAAGATCACACTCATGGAACTTCATGTGCAAGTGATCGATTGCAGTGTTTGGGTAATGCATTCCAAATAGATACAGTTGCATACCATTTATCTGTCTTGATTAAAGACTTGTATCCTGATGGCATTAAATTAAAATTCTTTCTCTTTTATCTGGTATTGGTGGAGAAGAGGTTGCTTTGCATCGACCTGACCTGCCACCTATTTTAAATGTAATGTGTGTGAGAGGTTGAAGAGAATCTTTTGCAAAAATTTCACTCCTTTTGGAGAGGAAATCTTTCCTCTTAACTTCTTCATCACCCTTTTTCACCACATTACAATATTATTCTAGAGATGAGGAGAGTTGATGCCAACTTTGAGGAATAAAGACTAAGAGAGCAAGTGTTGATAAGCCTATGCTTTGTTATATCAGTTGTTGAGGAACAAAGTAAACCCCCTCAGTGCCATCATAGTGATGATGACATTTTCATGGGTGGAATTTGACAAGGATCCATTTTCTAGTGTTATTATCTACCATTCATTACCTATTCCATGCTCCCCCAAAATATCATAGACCAATGCCAAAGTAGTGACGTGAGGATTGCAAGGTTTTGTATAGTCATGATTCAAAGTTGTATAGTACAGGTTCTCGACACAATAAACAACATATAAAATGAAAACAAAAAAATATACACAAAGGGAACATGAATAATGATACCACCTTAAGTATCTAAACACACACTTTAAGGAAAGCTGCCCAACATGGAAGTAGATGGTTACATGTAGGAAGCAACCACTTGAATTATTTCAACACCTTACATGTAAAACGAAAGTAAATGATGTCCATCATTCATAAAATGATAGGACAAAAATAAAAGGTTGCAAGATTCACATTTATTTGAATGAGAAGAGTTGACTCAAGATCTCATTATTCTAGGAAATTATTGACCATGTGGAGAGATAATATCACAGAGTTTTATGTTTTAATCTATATTAAAATAAAAATAAGTCTACCCTTTTTTGAAATATTTAAAATTATAAATTGAAAGCATAACTAACATAAATAAATGTTGGTGTAAGTTCAATCCACTTTGACATGGGTTGTTTGAAGTTGTCTTTGTGTGCTATAAGTGGTGTTTTAAGGTTTGTGTTTGTTACCCCTTGAGACTTTTCTTGTAAAGGGTTTGACAACCTATTTTGTTGCTTATCTAATAAAAAACATAAATATATATAAAAATAAAACATATAATTAAGAAAAAATTAAAAAATCATATCAAATCAAATAAATTAAAAGAAAAAAAGAAACAATGAGAAAGGATGAAGAAATAAGTGACTTAAATTTCAATAATTCAATTTTTTCCTATATACACTTTTTTGTCAAACTCTACTCAAATGATTTCAAATGATTTCAATAAAATGCATCTTTAATATTGAAATAATTTAATTATTGTCTTTTTAAATAATTTTTATTTATTATTATTAAAAAATTACCTACCGATTCTATCTCTATGTAAATTATGGACTCTATTGATATATATTTTATTTTCATAAATATTTCTTAAAATTTTAGTTTAAAATATTTATTGATTAAATTTTTGAAGAAAATTTCAAAAGAAAATAATTATATTTTAGTAATTCCATGCAAAATATGTGAAACAAAAAAAGAAAATTGCATAATTCTTCTAATTATATAAATTTTGTTTTTAATTAATATAACATATGTCATTATTTGATATTTACAAGAGATTAGACAATAAGTGATAATATCAAGAACCCAATTTCATGAATGTATATATTTTTTATTAGTTAAATTGATAACAAGTAATTTTGTGAGGTTCTGTTCTTAAATTAATTTTATAATTTGTAATCGTATATTTTTTTTAATCATAAAGAAATGAATATGGCAAAAAAACAAATATCATAACTTCTTTTTTAAAAATATTTTGTAGGTATGAATTGATTAAAGGATGAATTTTAAAAATGAGAATCCATGAAGAGAATATCAAAGTGATTCTCAAAGACCGAAAAAATTAAAAAAAGATAATAAATATATATGAAATAAATTTGATTGAATAAATTTTTATGTGAAATAGACTCTCAACTTTGCTAATGTTTTTTTTTCCAAAATGCAAACATAAGATGTGTGTGTATGTGTGTGTGTGTGTTATAATAATTTCTTATTAGTAATAGGCCAGCATATGATAGTAAAAATATGCTAAATTAATATTAGAATAATTAAAAATAGTACTTTTGACAATATGGAAAAATTGAGAACTAAAAAGGTTTCATCAACTTCTCAAAAATCTGAATAATTTGAGTTTGACAATTAATGATTGAAATTTATTGATGAAAAGATAAAAAATATTGGTAATTTAAATATTGTGTGTTTCACAATTGATGATTGAAAGCTATTAAATAATAACAAAATAATATTAAATTAATTTAAAAACCTATTCTTAATAGCATTGCAACTAAAATAGATGGTGTTAGTGTACCAAAAGAAGGTCAAAAGAATGTTATTGATGTGTACTTATTAATTCATAAGGATGCAATGTTTATGTTAACCTCTAATATTTATATAGAAGTAGACTTGTAAATGTAGTTCTAATGTATAATCTAAAAAAAAAAGTCAAAATCTAGGAGTGCCCTACTAAAACTACCAACATATGTTATAGTTGAGTTCTATAGTTACCTAGAGGTACCATTTGAAGATGAAACCTACATAAAATTCTATTTGAAGACCAAAGGAACACACCAACCAACTATCTATATGGTTGGTTTGTCTATTGATATTATACAAATCACAAGGTTTCCACTCTTTCGAAAGTCAAAATTGACATAAGATAAAAAAAGAAAATGTATTGATTACACACAAATCAAGAGGTTTGACTCTTTGGATAGTCAAAATTAAGAATATGATTGATATTTGTGACTAAATTTCATGTAAATTATGCATAAGGACTTAGACTATTGCCACCATTTTACATGTGACCATATGAAAAGATGAATACTTAAGAAAGAGAATTACATACCATAAAATTGAGAAGAGAGTGTGAAGATATTAGAAGATAAATGATGATCCTATGGAAAGATGAAGATGGGAGAGTAACTTTGAAACTAGAAAATTTAGAAAGAGAGTTTGAGGTTATTAGAATATAAATGAGGCCTTGTACTTATTACAAATCCGTGTCAATGAATATGAAATAATTCATTATTTCACATCTTTTATAATGTTTGTAGCACATTTTGATGAATTTTAAACTATTCTTTATTTTTCATTTTATCTTATACACAATTGCTATTCAATTATTAGTAATAAAATGATTGATTCATTAAAATAATATTAGATATTCAATAAAAAATTTACATATTAGAACTATGATACTACTAACATACCTATTTTATATAAATCTAGATAAAAGACATCAAGAAATATAATTTTAGAACACTTATTTTTTGAAATGCTAGATTTATGTAAAAAAAACACAACATTAATACTTTGATAAAATGTTGTATATATGTGAAAAACAAACTTGCCATATCTATTTAAGAGGATCAGTGAAAGGTACTGTTTCATTCACTACATAGTCGACACCATTATTATCCCTTCAATCCACATGAAATGACATGTTTTGTGGGTTCCTAAGCTTTGTAGTAAATTTGTAGCCAAGTTAATCTGCTCTACAAGTGAGAAGAAAGAAACCTACAAAAAAATGGGGGGTAATAGGAAAAGGGTGGAGTTGAAAAGTTTTGAAAAGTACGAGAAGAACCAGAACGTATGGAATCAGATTGTAAAAGGGGGGCTAAAACCTTTCTTGGAAAAGCTTCATGGCACTAACCCCAACATTGTGAGGTATTTCATCAAAAACTGGAAGGACAAAGGCATCATTTTGTCTGGAAGAAAAGTGATTATCAATGAGGGTCTTCATGGAGAAGTTACGAGCCCCTTTACTGAAAGAATGCAATTCTTCTGTGACAGGAAGATATCTGATGAAGCAGTCGTTAAATTCCCTAAATCAAAGGAGGAGAGAGAAGCCATTGTAAAGGTTTTGAATAGCTACTTTGAAGCCAACACCATAAAAAATCTTTGGAGGGAGGTTCTTAGAGTGGTAATGGAATATATAACTGTGGACGGGAGATTCACAAGAGTGTATGGCTCCCACTTCATCCTTCTCAACCACTTTAGGTATAAGGTCAAAGTTTCTTTCCCCCATTATCTATTGTGTTCTCTTAAACACTTTATTTTGGAACACAATAAAAGTATTAGGAGTGCCTCTATTTTGCTTGTTGGTCTTATCCAAGTCATTCATGAGCACTTTACTAGCCTACCTGCACCATCTAATCCCATTTTGCCTCTTGAATCATAATGGTATGACACTGAAACCACTATTTCTGAGGGAAATTTCGATGGGGATTTAGACTAGGAAGAGGAAATTTCTCCTCCCCCTAAAAAAAATGCCTATAAAATCCTCTTTGAGTAGGCCTACGAGAAAACCTGAAACCTCTGTGAAAACCCTCTCCATGGCTAAAAAGAAAATGAAAGCCTCTTTGAAGAAAAAGCTAGTGTCTTACTTTAAGGAATCGTTGGGTGACCCTTCTGATACTTCTTGTTCCCCTGAAGATTCCTTTTCCTCCCACCCTGCCACTGACAGAGAGAACAGACCAATATTTCCAAAAGACCTCAAACTAGACGAACATTACTTTAAATTGGACAAGGAATCCCTAGATGATGTGTTGGCTATTGCTAGGAATAGTGTAGTGGACTTTTTTTAGGATTTTTAAATGGAGCTTTCATGAAATCAAAGACCTTAACCTAAAGAACAGGGTAGCTACTAGTAAACTGGGAGAGTTGGTTGACAAAGCACAACCTCAGAAGACCATATGGGCAATCTAGACCGAGGAAGAAAAGCTATCCATGATGGAGTGTCTGCAAAGAACAATGGAACTTATTGAAAAAATAAAATTAAAAAATGAGAAGAAAACCTTGCAGCTTGACGGGGAAGTTAGAAAAAGCAGGGAAACTTTGAATGCAATAATGAAACAAAGTCACAAGATCATCAAGAATTCTACAACCACGGTGAACACGATGGTGGATAAACTGGAAAAACCCTAGCAGGGCACCGTGATTGTGGACCTTGATGATAACAGAGAGAAAGGCCAGAAAGAGGAGTCTTGTCTGTCCAAGAGAACCAGAGCCAATCTGAAGAGAAAGGCAGAGTCCTCTAATCAGGAGCTTTAGGACTTGAAAGTCTTTTTGTCTGTTTGACAGTGTGTCCGCATTGATGAACTTAGAATGTTTATTTTAATTTTTGTGTGTAACTTGGTGGTTTTGGATCCTGTAAAACATGTTTTTTCCCTAATAAAAAACAAGCCTGCCATATCTATCATTGTTACTCAGTCTAAAATAAAGAGAATGAGAGATTACTAGGGAAGATGGAAAATGAAAGAGAAAATTTTACCCACATACAAAGAATACACGCAAAAGCTACTAAGAAATTATCATCAAGCAACAGCCACAAGCTTCAATTTTTGCAACTTGATTAAATAAAGATATGCTCATCTTCTCAAGAAAAAATTATAAGATGTTTTTCATTGGTCTTTTTCAATGATAAGATTCATGGAGATCCTCAATATATCACTGTCATCGTTGATTACCTTTTGGATGCATGTAGAGTTGTGCTTTTACCTAGTATTCATTTTCACTTTACATATAACCACGTGATGATAAGCTTGATATGGATGTTTTTTGGGAGAGTCCGCGGAATTTGGTTTAAAAGCTTTTAATTGCCACGCTTGAGAAGACTTCAGTGCTTTCTATCACTCTATACTGTAGATTTAGCAGGCTTGCTTCTAGATTTCCAAACATGATCCAATTGATTTAGATGGATTTTTGACCTTGTTCCATTTTAATGATAAGATCAGATTGTAAAAAGTCCTGGTTGAAATTGAAGCGCTTGATCTTTAAGCAGAGCCTGATGTAAAAACATGTATACAGATATTTGTCTTTGCCTGCTTTTGTTTCTTCTTCCTTCAGTTGACCTGTTCATCACATGTATTGTTATTCACTATCGTTTACGTATCAATTCAGAAAAAGTGATCACCACGAGATATTTTCTACTGTTTACTCAATTATTAAATACTGTTGAAAACGTAAACCCCATTTTAACTGCGCAAAAATTAGAATAAACAAGCATGATTATGTTTAGAATCTTTGCATTGATATAATGTTTGCCAAACACCATCCCTTTGGATGTCATTGATTAGGGTGTTTGCCAAGTACCAAAAGAAAACGTGTACGAATCGCTGCTACATGTTGTTTGCTTAAACTACCTTAATAATGAACTTGTAATAAATTGTAATTCTAGTTTATTTATTAAAAGTATTATGATATTTATTATTAGTATTTGTTGAGCAATATTATTGTAATGAGTTTTTTGTTTTTCCATTAACTAGTTATTATCCAAAATAATTAGTTTTAGTGGCAACTATATAGCCAGAAATATATTACTTATTCTTTTTCTTTAATTTTTTAATTTAATTTAACTTTATGTGTATATCTCGCAAGTTAATTTAGTGAACCATTATGTATTAGTATAAATAATTTAAATATATATTTTTTTTAAATGTTAAGAGATATATCTTGGAGTTTAATATTTTTTTTTTTATATTATAAATCGAGAGACCAAAAAAGATGTTTATACAGATGAGTTCAGGGGAGGCAAGGCCTCAACAGTGAAACCAAAAAGAACTAGACGAGTGTCATATACAATGCACTAAAAGAAAGCTCAAAAATAAAGTTGTACTTGCTACCATAAGGAACTAGAGTAGGATTTCATCCTGGTTTTCCAGCCATGTGGTCCACCCCTGTGGTCCTTCCATCCAGACCACCTTCTTCCTTTCCATGATTTGTATGCACATGTCAACCCTGTTGAAGGGTGGAGCTCTAGTATCTTGGAGTTCTTTAATCAGTTTCTTAACTACACTCTCGAAGGCAATTTGATTTTCTATGATCTTTGCCCATTCATACCCGTCTTGCATCTCGTATATAGAGATGGTGGCTCGGCCTTCTTTGAGGAACCGTAAGAGTTTGTTTCGTTCAATATTCATCAGGAAACAAACCTGTACAACAATTTTATAATGTGCTAGTTTTTTAAAAGAACCAGTAAGTTCTCTAGCATTACCTTGGAACTTCTACTCATTTCTGAGTTTCCAAATAAACCAAAGGATAAAAGAGGACAAAATTTGCCAAATTAAGTTAGCATCCTTTTTAAGATTATGGACAAAACCAGTAACTATATCATAAGTAAAGACATGCTCGGTAATGGATATTCCAAACATTAACCAGATCTCCCTAGCAAAAGGGCAGTCAAGGAAGATGTGCCGAGTGGATTCTGGTTTATTGCATACAGAACAAAGATCATATGCAGCTAGATTATTCCTAATAGGCAATCTATCCAGTAAGAGCTGCCATCTGAAACACTTGACCTTAGGGGGGATGGGAGATTTCCAAAGGTTCTCAAAGGTTTTATACCAAGCGGTAGGGCTGAGGTGGACATTCCATAGGGTGTTGACATGGTCGATCATAGAGGTATCCTGGTTAAGTAGGTTGTAGATAGCTTTGGATTTAATTTTAGATATCTTTGGATTTAATTTTAGGCTCCTGGCAAAGAACGATCCGGTGAAGAAGGTAAGTGCCCTAGCACTTTCTTGGGTTCCTTTTGCATTTCGCCCAATTTGGAAATGTTGAATGAAATTGCCTCGGAAAAGACTAGGTTGAGTAATACGACCATTTTCTTTGCATGTGTTGATGTAGAGAAATGTCCACCTAGGAAATTTTTAGACGACTAGTTTCATAACCTCTGGAATTTAAAATTAGGGCTTAAAATATCATTTTATAGGCAAATTCAAAAGGGTCTCTACCTTAATTTTTTTAATTCTCATGAGGCTCAAAGGGAGGCACTAAAGCGTTAATACTGGACAGTGGAGAATACTTCCTTCCGTGCCCTAGTCTGGTCTCCAGAGGCGGTTGGTGATGAGGTTCTCACACTGTCCTCCCTAGGGTCATCCTCAAGGATGTCCCCCCTTTCCTCTGGCATTTTCTTCCATAGTTAATGGAACCTTTTGGAAAAATGATCCATATTGATGAAACGACCCGCCTCGTCCCTAACCTGGATGCCAGAATGCTTGTGTCGATTAGGCCAGGGATTGATAGCCACCATCTTTAACCCTAAACGTCAATGAAGAAACCTTCATCTGCCCTATAGAAATGCTTGGGGGATTAAATGCATGCTTTCTCTATAAAATAGAAGGACATCTTCAAAAAAATTGGCCAATCATTAATCGCAGAAATCATAAACCCAACATTAACTCAACTGATCCTTCCACAAACCCTAGAACCAATATTTTTCAACACTCATCCACCCCGCTCCCTGTTAACAAGGAAGCTGCTATTCCCATCACCAATTCTTCAGAATTAAAGCCCATGCACATTGATCACACGCCCCTTGTCTTTGATCAACTTGGTTTGGCCTCTGACCTAACAATTGGTCCTTCAGAATTGTCCTCTGACTGCTTTCAGTTGGTCACTTCTAGGAAGCGTAGGAGGAAAATTAGCAACCTAAATGCCCCAAATCAAAACCATCCTACTATCCCAACTATCAGCCTAGAAATGGGCATCTGCATTTACCCCCTCCCTACAAATAATAGCTCACCCACTCCCACTCGAATCCTGACGAACTCTGTTGTAAAAAAGATGGTTAAAAAACTTGAGAACCCTAGTCGAAGTGCTGATGTTGCTAGCACCAGTGATAACCCTACATGTGTGGTGATCAGATTTGAAACCCCTAAGAATTCAGACTCCTCATCACCTGCAGGGCTTACCCCTAAAGTTAACATCACCAACCCTTCAACAGCCTCTATGCTCAAAGAGTTAGAAGATAATCATGTTATTGAAGTAATCTATGCCAATAAGGGTCTTGAAGAAACTAGATCTAGCACAGTGCTCCTTGGCTTTCTAGACTCCCAGATGTCTGGGTCCGACATAGGAGGAATTGCAGCTACTAGGAATGAACCATATGAAGTTAGTGAAGATGAGGAGGACCTTATGAAAGGATCCTCCTTGACTAAAAAGAAAGGTAGGCCTATGGGCTCCAAGAATAAAAAGAAATCTGGAGATCCTTGTGGTCTCCCTAGTTGAACCTCTTAACCCTCCTCTCTAATGAAATACATCTCTTGGAATATTAGAGGCCTTGAGTTGCTTGATAGGAAGTTTGTCATCAAAAGCTTTTTGAGCCACCACAAGAACATAGATTTCTTGATGCTGCAAGAACTTAAATCTATGGGTTTCCATCTTGACATCTTGCTTGACTTTATCTGGAGAGATGCAATCAAAATTTGCACCAACCACCCGAAAGGAAAGGGAGGAGTTGGTCTTCTTATCTCCCCTAAGTGGGCAAGCAACATTAGGGATAAAAGGCTTTCCCCATGCAACTGACCAGCCTGAGCTACCATAGATATTAGGGGTTCCAGCTTTGGCATTTTCTCTATATATGCACCTAATGACTACAAGGAAAGAGTGTCCCTTTGGATCTAGCTGACTTCCCTCCCAAGTATCCCTTGGATGGTGGCTGGAGATTTCAATATGATTGAGCATCAAGATGACAAGGTTGGGGGACTTCCTTTTGAATGGAAAAATACAAAAAAATCTCACTGTGACAAACTTAAACAAAAACTCTAGTTATTTGACCCCCTCGAGGACACTAAAACTCCTGCTTCTAACCTATGCAACTTTCAACAAGGTCCCAATCGTATTTATTCCAGAATGGATAGATTTTATGTTAACAATGACTTCTTCTCCTTCTCCCCTAACCATTTGGGGAGCGTGGTTGTTGTCCTGCCAGTTACCCTTTCTGACCATTTCCCTATCCTTGCGGTCATTAACACTAGAAACGCTATCCCCTTCAGCAGCCCCTGTAGCAAGAAATTTATTCTCAACACCTCCCTCCTCAAAGACCAAGATGTTCTAGGTGCCCTTAAGGTGGTCAGGCTTTTCAACCTTCAGCCTCAGCCTCCCCAATCCTACACTCTCAGGTGGACAAGGAATGTCTCCTCCTAGCAGAAAGTACTCCAAACCATTGGCCAAAAGAAAGCCAAGGACTCTAGAGCCATGGAAAAAACTCTCACCCATCGCCTCCATTCGCTAGAGAAGGATATTTAGACTAACCCCTCCTCCCCTACCTTGGCCAAGCATGTTTCTAAAGCCAGAGATATCCTCAGAAAGCATCAGTAGGTAAAAATCAGGGGAGTCTTCATTAGATCTCACAACCACTGGCTCCAATTTGGAGATAAAGGCTCCAAAATCTTCTTTAACCTCCTTAACCAGAAACAAAATAGAGAAAAAATTGATAGAATAATTATAGACAACAAGGAACTCCTTGATCTCAATGATATAAAAGAGGCCTTCGAAATGTTCTATAGAACTCTCTGTACCTCAGAAGATAATGAAGCCTGGAAAGAGGCTCAAGACAAATGTAGTACCATCATCCTTAAAAGAATCTCTGAAGATGATACTCTCCTCCTCAAACCCAGGATCTCTATACAAGAAATTGTCGATGCCATTAAATCCCTCAAGGATAATAAGGCCCCAGGTCTCGATGGTCTCCCTGCGGAGTTCTACAAAGCCAATCTTGAATGGGTCATGCATGACCTCTATGACATATACAATGAAGCTCTTGACAATGGCACCCTAGGGGAATTCATAAATAAAGGTATTGTTAGACTCATCCCTAAAGAAGGAGACAAAGTGCTCATTAAGAACTGGAGGCCAATCACCCTCCTCAATGTCTCCTATAAAATCCTTGCCAAAGCCTTAGCTACCAGCCTTGAAAAAATTCTTCCAAAATTCATTTGCTCTACCCAACTTGGATTCATTAAAGGCAGATACATATTGGAAAACCTTGTCACTAGTTGGGAATCCATGGAATGGGCTAGAACCTCTAACCAGGATGCTGCCATATTCCTTGTGGACTTTGAAAAAGCCTATGACAGAATCGAGTGGGATTTCATCCTCATGATGCTCCGAGCTTTTGGCTTCCCTAACAAGTTCTGTGACTACGTCCAAATTCTCCTCAAAGATGCTTCCGCCATGATTGAAGTTAATGGAACCCTATCCCAACCTATTCCTCTCTCTAGATCCATAAGGCAGGGCTGCCCTCTTGCCCCTGCTCTGTTTGTTATTGCCTCATATGCCCTCTTTTATCTCCTTAGAGATGATACTCTATCTCCTAGAGTCCATGACATCGTGCTATCGGATGACTCTGAACTGCTAAGTATCCAATTTGCTGATGATACCTCTCTTTTCCTAGAGCTCTCTAAAAAAAATGTCGATTCCCTCAACCTAAAAATTGACACCTTTGGTAAAGCCTCTGGAGCCAGGATCTCCAACTCCAAATCTATTTTACTTGGTTGGAAAGATGAACCTCCAGACTGGCTACAGCAAGATGGGTACTCATGGGGAGGACCCAACATGATTGTCAAGTATCTCGGTATCCCCTTCTCTATTTCTCCCTCTCTTCGAGACATGTGGACCTGGGTTAAGGGGAAAATTGATAAAAATCTCAACAAGTGGGATAATAGGATCCTCTCCCTAGCAGGTAGGGTTCAAGTATGTCAAAAAATCCTCTCCTCGTATAGTATCTACTACTCTTCGGTTTGGATGTTCAACAATTATCAAATTTATCAAATTCAAAAGGCTATCAGATGCTTCCTCTAGTCTGATGGTAAGGACAAACGAAAGGCCCATGCGGTGAAATGGGCCTAGTGCCACTTAGACAAAAAACTTGGAGGTTTGGGCCTTAAGGATTTTAAGTTGCAAGGAATCTCCCTTGCCGCCAAATGGATATTTCATGCACTAGATGGGCAAGAACCTTGGAAGATTCTTATCAGAAACAACTTTCAAAATGGATTCCCCAAGGCTGCCAAATCATGGAAAGCCCTCCCACTCAGTGATCTACTTGCTGGAAGTTTCTCAATGTTTGTCTAAGGCACCTGGGTCTTTAAGTCCATCGGGAAAGCCTGGGAGCATGTGCGTAGACTTATTTTCAACTCTCGCATTGATTGTGATAACACTATACATGGTGAAAGGTTGATATGGTGGACCTCCACCATAATTCTAAGCCACTGGCCTTTACCCAAGGTTGTTCTGCTAGATACCTGAGTCCACTCAGCACATCTTCCTTCACTGCACTTTTGCTAGGGAGATCTGGTTAATGTTTGGAATATACATTACTGAGTATGTCTTCACTTATGATATAGTTACTGGTTTCGTCCATAATCTTAAAAAAGATGCTAACTTAATTTTGTTAAATTTTGTCTTCTTTTATCCTGTGGTTTATTTGGAAACTTAGAAATGAGGAGAAGTTCCAAGGTAATGCTAGGGAACTTACTGGTTTTTTTAAAAAACTCGCACACTATAAAATTGTTGTGTAGGTTTGCTTCCTGTTGAATGTTGAATGAAACAAACTCCTGCAGTTCCTCAAAGAAAGTCGAGCCACCATGTTTATATACGAGATGCAAGATGGGTATGAATGGGCAAGGATCACAGAAAATCAAACTGCCTTTGAGAGTGCAGTTAAGAAACTGATTAAAGAACTTCAAGATACCAGAGCTCCCCCCTTCAAAAGGGTTGACATGTGCATACAAATCATGGAAAGGAAGAAGGTGGTCTGGATGGAAGGACCACAGGGGTGGACCACATGGTTGGAAGACCAAGATGAAATCCTCCTCTAGTTCCTTATGGCAGCAAGCACAACTTTATTTTGGATTTTTATTTTAGTGCATTGTATATGACACTCGTCTAGTTCTTTTTGGTTTCACTGTTGAGGCCCTTCCTCCCCTGAACTCATCTGTATAACCATCTTTTTGGTCTCTCGATTTATAATATAAAAAAAACATATAATTTTTAATGAGTTTCTTATAGATATTGTTTGATATATTTTATTTTAAATATATAAGTTCACATTGAAACCAAGATCACTTCATTATTTTGGTAAGTGGTAGCTAAGTATAAATTTTTATCACAATAATTTTTTGTCTTATGATTATGTGAATTTTTGGGGTTAATCTTTTTATTTTATTTATTTTACTAGTTTCGTGATTGAATAATTTTGATAGATATAAATATTTCTCTTACTCTCTCTCATTTTCATTTAGTGCTCTATGTAATCTTTATAAATTATATATGGTTAAATGTGGTCACCATAGGAAAAAACATGATGAAAACAAATTTATTCTAAAATAAATTGATAAATTAAGATAACATCTTTAGAATAACCACATTAGATTGTGTGGTTCTTTTATTCTAGCATCAATAGAAATATCATATGTTCCTAATCAAACATCATGTATGGGAAAATATTTCAAGGATGAGTAGTGTATAGTCACATTTTATGCATTGCTATCACATCTCCATCTCTTGTCTTTTATTTAGAATTAATGTTTTTATTAATAAAGGTGGGATAGGCCCATACCAATACATAATCACAAAGTGATACCAAGAGCGCATGAGGAATGCACAACCAACAAAACAAATCCCCTACCAAACATAGCAAAAACCTAGTAGGGAAAAGAGAGAGCCAACACCTAAACTAAGAAACCAACATACAAAAATAAAACAGGTCCACCAAAACACAAAATAACTTCCCAACATAGACACAAAGTGATGGCCTACTAGATGGGGTTATGCTTGTCCTGCCAATCTTAGCACATACTAAGCACTTTATTAGAAAAGGAAATTTTTTACTTGAACCAATCCCAAAACCAAAGGAGACCAATCTGGAGTCAAGAATGGCCTTAACCAATAAAGCTCACAATATATAATAACTATTTTACAAAGAACAAGGCTTCCTACCAAAAAGATCTTACTTCGCTGAACTTTTAGACTGAGGTACACAATCTCAGGAAAGATACAATAGAGGACTTGCTCAACTGAAGATCACTTCTTCAGGGAAAGATACAAAACTACTCTCACAATACAAAAAAAAATAGTAGATTGAATTGTGTACAAATATAATATGATAGAATGTAGATAACAATTGACAGTGAATACTCATCTAACTACTTAATATCTATGTGAAGCTTCACAAAATTTTTGCATCCACCACATCATCTCACATCCATACTAGTCTTATCTAACACAGACTCATATCTCCATTCATATCTCTAACATAATCAATTCACTTAATATATATCAATTAGATCCAAAATAAACTTTACTAGGTCAACCAAAAGAATATAAAACATATACATAGAATCGACCCAAAAAATGCATCATCCAAAAGGTATAAAAAATGTGTGATGATTCACACCAAGTCGACACACCTTCCAATTAACATAAAAAAATGTTATGCAAAACTGCTCAGACCAATATGCACAAATCGATACAATACTTGATCTGATAAACACATAATATCCTATCCTGGACCTAAAAGAAAATGGCTCAATCCAAGAGAACCACAACATCTTGATCTACAATGTAGTCACAATAAGCAGAGCAATCCAAATGGATAACATGATCATCAAAGCTATATCTGATACAAACATTCATTATGCACCAGAATAAGTTTCACCAAAGTATACACAAAAGAGAATAGAAATATTTTCGTACCACATAAGAAATGCCAAACTTCAAAAACACATTAAATCATTATC
Organism: Cryptomeria japonica; assembly: GCF_030272615.1. Classification (NCBI taxonomy): domain Eukaryota; kingdom Viridiplantae; phylum Streptophyta; class Pinopsida; order Cupressales; family Cupressaceae; genus Cryptomeria; species Cryptomeria japonica. Next base: position 642,667,255 of record NC_081412.1, read on the forward strand.
ATACTTCCTTTCAATGTTATAACATGAATCTTCAATCATATCTATAACATCAATAACCAAATACACCATGCAATAGTTGAATATATATACATACATCTAGATCACCAACAACAAAGGTTTGACAACAATGACATCCATACGTGCAACAATACTAGAGTCCTAAGATGTGGTACCAAAAATTTACACATCTGTGTTTAACTTGGGATTTGAGTATTCTAAATTAGATCATCATGTTTATTATAAATTTGATGGTGATCATTTCCTAGATGTATGTTATTTATTGGTAAATGAAGATGTATGATTTTACAACTGGAGTCTCAACTTGCTACTAAATTTGAAATGAAATATCTTGATGCATCTAAAAAAAAATATGATGGAAATCAGAGAGAGACTGAACAAAAAACTATGACTAGGTCAGAGTAAGTATGTGACTTTAGTTTAATAGAGCTTTAACACATAGAATTTTAGACCATAATTTATTCCCTTTACAGTTGTAACAAAATTATCTATTTGATATTGTCCTACATCTCCATAAAAGATAGAAGACATGAGAAGAGTTTTTTACCAAAGTCTAGATAGAAGTTTGATGTATGATATGGTCTACACTAGACTAGGCATTCCTGAAGTAGTGAAAGTTCTTTTCAAACACATGTCTAATCCTGATAAAGTTCAGTGGGATGCAACTAGAAGCGTTTTGAAATACTTGAAGGAACCTTAGAGTATATTTGTATTATCATGGTAATTTTATAGGAGATAAAATTTTCCTTGATATTGATGTTTATGTGGATTCAAACTGGGTAGGTAAATTTGATAGCATAAGAACCACGAGTTCTTATGTGTTTACTTTATTTGGTGGTGCAATTAGTTGGATGAGTAAGTGCTAGGTTGTGATTTCTTTATCCAGTATTGAAGCAGAGTATATGGTAGTTATTCATGCTTGTAAATAATCCATTTTGGCTTAAGAGACTATGTTTAGATATTGGTATAAAACAAGGTCCAATGATAATTTATTGTGATAGTCAAAGTGTGATCTTCTTATCTAATAACTTGAAATTTCATCATAATACCAAGCACATTGATGTTCAGTATCAATTTATGAGAGCTATTATTAAGGATGGTAGGGTGAAGTTTGTTAAGGTAGAGACTTTGATGAATGTTGAAGATTCTTTAACTAAGGATGTCAGCACAAAGAAGTTCAGATGATATTTGGAGTCTATGGACCACTTAGTCTCTAGCAATTAAAACATGATGTTGGTACCCCTCATGTTGCTCTTGCAAGGTGTTTGACATGTGCAATATTTTTTAGGAAAATTATTTCTCAACCTTTCATTAATAAAAGATTAGTAGTGTTTTCTAAATGCTAGATAAACATTTGTAGTTTTTTCTTATTGGTGCACTTTGTATGGTGTAGAAGTGCATCCAAATTGATCGATAGTTGATAAAGGCACATTTTATGTATAATTTATCATTGTAAATCTTGATTGTTTATCATTATGTCATAAATCCAATGATGGATATTTTGTGTGTTTTTCTTGCCCCTAAAAGGAAACCCTATTTTATGAGGAAACTATATGACGACTAGGTATTGTGATGTATTATGAGAATCTAATAGTTACTTGAGTTGCCTCTGAATCTTTGTTGGTCCTTCAAGAATCTTTCTTTGCAAGTGTATTGTAATATATTATTGATTTCTAAATAATATATTGGGTGACTTTTGGAGTGTGAGGTTTTTCTCCCAAAAGGGTTTTTTCTATGTAAATTGCTATGTTATGGTTAGTTTAGCAAGTTTTTCTACCACCTTAACTTTGTTTCAATATACATACATTATATTTTTTATTTTAATTATATTATACTTATTGCATATAATAAGATAAAATAATTGATAATTTACATAAATGCATTCTACAAGAGTCACATGTAGTTTAGTACATAAAACCTAACCTAGTTGACATTAATTTTAAAAAATAAAACTACAAAATTTTAACTATTTCTCAATATAATTAAAATTAAAATTTACGTGAAAGATCTTTGATAAAAAATGAAATAAAGAATGTCATATATGTTGGTGTAATTATTTATTCATGTTGGATATAATTACACTTTACTTAAGTTTACTTAGGTACATGCATATCATAGTAGTTTGGGTATAAGACACTTTGGTGTTTGTGCCACATTGGGAGAATGTGTGTAGGAGAATTTCCACCTTTTGTGGTCTTATTTTTTTGTTACATTCCACCTTCGATGGATGATCCACCTCATGTGGAATATTATATTGTTTCTCCTACCTACCACACCTATTTCCTACCTACCCTTATTTCTTATTGAGCCAAATGTCTTGTTTGTGTGTTCACATATCCATATAGCCTTGCCTATATAAGCAGACACATATTCATTGTATGTAACAATTGATTGATTGATTGATGATCCAGTTGATCAGTATTTTCATCTCCATAGAATATAGTTTATTCCTATAATCTATTTTGTCTCTCTATTTGTGCTTTCCATTGCCTCTAGATCTTGGCAAAATCTCACATGGTATCAAAGCCATTAGAGTGTCATTGGTTTGCTAATTGAGAGAAATTTGGGGTTTTGCATTTTGGAGCTTTCTATTGCAGGTTATTATTGGAGCTTGTTGGGTCAAATATGAGGTCACCATTGGATTGAGGAGGTTCATGAAAGTCAGAATCTCCTTTCGTTTTGTCCAAATCCGACATCGGAGGCCAAATCTAGAGTCATTTGAAGGTGGAGGGTGGTTACTTGTCCTGATAGCGATCTGCAATTTTGGAGCATATTTGGCCAAATATTTCATCGTCATTGCGCTCAGAAGGTCCAAAAACCCCAAGATCGACTGTCAATTTGTCGTAATCACCCTCCGGTATTTCCCCTCCTGGCCCACCGTACGGACTTGCAGGTACAGTTCTCAATTTTATTTTTATTTTTTTAATATTTTAATTTCTATTTTTTTAAAAAAATTTCAAAAAATTAATTATTAAAAAAATTATTAAATCTGAATTAAAATCAAACAGGGGTTCATTCATTGGTTTTGATTTTTTTTATCGAAAAAGTTAAATTGGGGGCTGGGGGGTCCTTTTTTGGCCCGCACGCTCACTTGCGGTGACCGTAGATGTACCTATGGAATCCACAGGCGTACCTATGGAGTCTGCAGGCCATCTGTGGCCCACAGGAAAACCTACGAGTACCGCAAGTGGTCACTGCGACCACCTCCGTAAGGTACCTGCAAGTACAATAGTGTATTGTGGCCCGCAGGCTCTGCGGTCACCGCAAGGATTGTACCCTGCCAAGCAGGCCCAAATTTTTTTTAGTTAATTAAAATTTTAATAAAGTTTTTTAAAATTAAAACTTTTAATTTGTTTTTTAATTTTTTTTTTAAGTTTTTTTAATTATTTTTTCTTTATTATTTTTTAAATAAAGTTTTTTTTAATGGGCATTTTAATAAATTATTTTTACTAAAATTTTAGTAAAGTTTTTAAAAACAAAAATATCATGGAATGAGCAAAAATGGGAACACTATTTTTTCTTGTCACTTTATAATTGTATGCAGTGCTTCCAACTGACAGTCAGGGGGGGGCCTATTGCTCCTTATTTTTATTTTGGTGACATCCCAATCAGAGGCATCTTCTTCTGCAGTATTCTACAAGGCTTCTTTGGTGGCATCATCTTCATGTTTCTAGATTTGCACTATATCATGTTGTATGCTCTTGCATGAGCAATGTTGTACTCGCACTATCATAAAGTGCCACACCTCTTTGTTTCTTGTCTTTGACAACCCATTTGATGTAATCCTCTTCTACACATAGATTAGGAATATCTTGTGAGACCTAGTGCATGGCTCCATTTGATACTTAAACTGTACACATTTGTGCATGGCTCTCATGAGAGTTTGATTGTATCGGTATTTCTGCTATTTACAAGTATCCAGATAATGCTCAAAGCAGGTTGTCTCCATGCCTGATCTTCATTTTGTTGCAGCGAGTGATTTATCATCATCGACATTGGTACCTAGTTTTGTCACACTTTGACATTATTGGTGCAGCATTGGCTCTCTTTCTTCCTTGTGGGAAGGTATTTTGGTCAACATCTTGGACCATCTCTGGAGGAGATTCTACATTGATGGGGGCTTCATGGTCTCTTCTTCTCTCTTATTCTTCATTGAGAGCATTGTGTGCTTTCATCATCTCTCTTTTGTGGGGTAGTTTTTTCCCATGTGATTTTTCTCTCTTTCTATGTTTATGAGATATTGCATTGGTTTGCCTTGCATTCGCATTTGTACATGGGTACCTAACATGGCCTTGTAGTCAGGACCCATCTTGCATTGCTTAGTTGCATTATAGACTTAAGTCCATTCCCCTAAGTTGCACTTAAGGGGGGTGTTGGTGTAATTATTTATTCATGTTGGATATAATTACACTTTAAACTTAAGTTTACTTAGGTACATGCATATCATAGTAGTTTGGGTATGAGACACTTGGGTGTTTGTGCCACATTGGGATAGTGTGTGTAGGAGAATTTCCACTTTTGGTGGATGATACACCTCATGTGTAATATTATATTATTTCTCCTACGTACCCTTGTTTCTTATTGAGCCACATGTCATGTTTCTATGCTCACATATCCATATAGCCTTGCCTATATAAGAAGGCTCATATTCATTGTATGTAACAATTGATTGATTGGTTGATGATCCAGTTGATTAGTACTTTCATCTTGATAGAATACAGTTTATTCCTATCATCTATTTTGTCTCTCTATTTGTGCTTTCCATTGCCTCTAGATCTTAACAAAATCTCACAATATAATAATGAGATATGCATGAAAATCATTACACTTTGAAAAGAAAAATGATAGGAAATAATATCTAGCTATTGCTTACATACACATAATATTAAAAAAAAATGAATATATCTCTATGTAAGTATTAATATAAAAATAATTATATCTACATCCCCATATTTTCATTACATACTTTTTAGTTAAATCTAACAATAAATGTTAAATAAGTCAATAATAAAAGATAAATTTTTACATATAAAACTAAATAAATTTAATTTTTACGACTATTAAATTTGATAAAAAATATTAAATAAAATGATTAAAAATTTTATTTATTCTTTTTAATACTATCAGTTTATCTGATCTGAATCAGAAGACTAGGTACTTCAACCCTATCATCAATTCAGAAAAGATGTTTATCCCTGCACACCGCAAAAGAACAAAAAAATATCCTCTCACTGTCATTCAATTCAATTCGCCAAGGTCAGTGCCGAATTGTAAATGGACTCAGCATAATGTGGCGATTGAAACTTCTCTGAAACTTCCTAAGGATTGCAAGTTGGTTTGTGAAGTTGATGGGCATTTCGGCTATCAAATTATCTTCTACTCAAGATATGATTGAAGTGCAGAGTGCAAGACAGCAATTTGTTGTCTTAATTCAAACTATGAGTGATTTGGTGTCAGACTACTGTACTCCACTTATGTGGGTGCCAACTATTGAACAGCATCACTGTTACTCTGGTCTTATCTTAATAAATATAGAGAACGAGAGGGTGTTATGGAAAATGGAAGATGAAGAGAAGATTTTACCCACATACAAGCAAAAGCTACTAAGACGTTATCAGCAGAGCATAGTTGTTAATTTAAAATGAGTAGAGAAAACAAATTATAACATAAACAAATATATAACAATGTATAATACAATAGATTACGTGGATCATTATAATTGGTTACATTTATTCGAAAGTAGGGAATTATCTTATTAATCAATATCCAATACATGATTTGCACGCGTTTATTTGTGCATTCATATATAACTACGTAATTAAGAGTTGAAAAAGTGAATGATCATATAACTGTTGAACTTCACATTCCCAACAAACATCAATTTTAGATAAAGATATTCTTATCTTCTCATGAACAAAACAAATTATTAGATGTCTTTCATTGGTCTCCCTTAATGATAAGATACATGGAGACCCTCAAAATATCACTGTCATCTCCGATTGCCCTTTGGACGGACGGTATAGTTGTGTTTTTCCCTCATCTTAATTTGCGATGTGCATATAACCACGTGAAGATAAGTTTGATATGGATGTTTCTTGGGAGAGTTCGGTGAATTTTGTTTTCAAGCTTTTATCCGCCACGTTTGAGAAGACTGCAGTGCTTTTCCTAGATTCTTCCTACCAATTTCTAGTGTAGATTTCGTAGGCTTGCTTCTAGATTTCTAAACGTGATCTCATCTGATTTAGATGGCTGTTTGTGCGTGTTCCATTTTGTTGATAAGACCGTATTGTAAGAAGACCAGGTTAAAGTTGATCATTGTGATTTTTAAGCATAGCATGAATACATAGATTAGTCTTTACCTGAATGTGAATATAGAGATTTTTCTTCGCCTGATTTTGTTTCATCACATGTACTGTAATTCACTATGTTGCACGTGCCAATTCAGACGAAAATGTGATCACGATCTAGTGTATATTGTTTAGTGCCTTATTAAGTACTGTTGAAAATGCAATTCTTAAAGTCATTTTAACTGCGAAATAAAAATTAGAAGTGAGTAAACAAGACATAATCATGTTTAGGATCTTTATATTGATCGAATGTTGGCCACACAACATCCCGTTTGGTGTCATTCATTAGGCCAAGTATTAAAAGAAAAAATGTAAGAATCACTGATACTCCTTGTTTGCTTAGACTATCTTAATAATCAATAGGGTAGTGTAGTCGAATTTTATGCATTGATATCCCATCTATATCTCTTGTTCCTTCATTAGAAGTAGCATTGCTACATTAATATTCTTTAGTCAGTTTTTGTAGCAAGAATACAACAATCATCTTCTAGATAGACAATAATCTTCTAGATATATTTGTTTTAAGATGAGTACTAGATATACATGGTTTATTTTTTAAGTCTTATCTTTTAGATATAATGGATATCAATGAGAAAATTGATCATTATTTTGATGTTAGTTCTTATAGAATTGTATCATCATCTTTTTCATATGAAATGAGGACACATTCAAGCCATCTTTTTATTTCACTACTTACATTTAATTATATAGTGACAAATTCTAGAATTATTGATGAATCTATATATTTGATTCATTCATCCTTGATGTTGACATCTTCAGCATGAGTACTATATTCTCTCATTAGTGTAATTATCTTTCCTATGGTGAGAAGCATTCATCCATGGCTATTGTACCTAAAACTTGTATGGTACCTAATTCATCTTATCAATATTTGTCAATATTTGACATTGGCTTGAAGACCATTGAGTACAATTTAGACAATTCTTCATCTTTGCATCTTATTTTATATATATTTCCAAAAGAAAATTATTTGTGATCTTTTATGTTAGGTGTGCAACTCCCAATTTTATTGTGTCATCTCTTGACACTAACATTGTGACACCTAAGCAACTTCAAGAGATATTAGGGAGGGGAATAGATGGTTGTTTGTGTGTGTTCCATTTTCTTGATAAGACTAGATTGTAAGAAGTCCTGATTGAAGTTGAACTGTATGATTTTTAAGCATAGCATGAATACACAGATTTGTCTTTGCCTAATTTTGTTTCATCACATGTATTGTAATTTTCTCTATCGTGCATGCCAATTCTGAAGAAAATGTAATCACGAGACATTTTGTACTGTATTTGTTTAATGCTTTATTAAATATTGTTGAAAATGAAAATCTTAAAGTCATTTTAACTGCGCAATAAAAAATAGAAGTGAATAAACAAGACACAATTAGGAAATTGGATTGATAGAATGTTGGCCATACACCATCCTATTAGTTGGCGTTCATTAGCATTTCGGCCAAGTGCCAAAAGAAAAAATTGTAAAATCATTGATACTTCTTGTTTTCTTACACTACCTTAAAAATGAATAGTGTAGTGTAGTCAAATTTTATGCATTGATATCTCATCTCAATATTTTGTTCCTTTAGATATAGCATTGCTACATGAGTACTATATTCTCATTAGTCTTATTATCTTTCCTATGGTGAGAAGCATACATTAATGGTTATTGCACCTAAAACTTGTATGGTACCTAATTCATCCTATCAATATTTGTCACCATTTCAAGGATTCATCTTCATATTTACATCTTATTCTACATATATTTGTAAAAGATTTTGATTTCTCACTCTTTTTGTTCAGATTGCAACTCCTAATTTAATTGCACCAACATGGCACCTCTTGACAGTGTCACGGTGACACATAAGAAACTTCAAAAGATACTATGTATTCTAAGCTTTCTTATCTCATATTCCTTTTAGGGAGGGGAATATATCTTGAATATTTCTTGAGTCATATTTTCATTGGGAAAGGTGTGTTGTACACCTTGCATTATACTTACAATATAAAATTATATTTATGTGTGGTGCATCTAGAGCATCTTTATATGTGTTCATCACATGGGTTATACATTTTTGGGACTAATTTTTATGTTATGTGTAACATTTTGATACAAATTTAATCTAAATTACATATATTTAATATTAAAAAAACTATCATGAATTTGAAAAACCCAGTAGCAAAAAGGAAAAATTAGTGCCAAAAAATAAATGAGAGAGATATGGTTTTATAAGCTCATAGTTTATAGGTAAATATTTTTTGTAACATAATTTGACATTCTTTAGAAACCCTATTCATGTAATAGGAAGCACATGATAATTAGTAATTGATTTTATTTGTCATTGGTGTTGATTGTCAATTGTATGAGCTCTCTTATAAAGTACATATGTGAAGCATAATGCGTGATGTGTGTTTTAATGGTTTCCCGTTATTCTTGGACACATGGAGAATTTATAGGAGGAGATTGATAATTTAAAAGTACTTATAGAATATTTTTTTGTATTATAATATTCTTATTTCTAAACAAAATTTTGATTATAGGTGCTCTTGGAGCATAGAGTTTTATCTCATTAGGGTTTTCCCAACATACATCTTGTGTCATCAAGTGATATTTTCTTGGTCTTTACATTATAGTTATTTATAATACTTATTTGGGTATTTTTCTTTCTTAGGTTCATGTGGAATAGTTTATATTGTCATAAATTTTCTATCAATTTTTCCCAAGGGGAGGAATGATCTTTGATGATTATAGATTTAATTTGACATTGAGTTTTAAGTATCTACCATGGGTGTAGGAGACTACATGAATAGTGGCCAAAATGGCCTCTCTTCATTCTTACTTGGGAGAGTTTTATCCTATAGTTATTCTCCTTCTCATCATTTGAGGAGAATCATCATTGTATATGGTACAACCTCACTAGTTTCTTGGGACCCATTTTATATTTCAGATGTATTTTAAGTTGCACTTAAGGGAGATGTTGATGCATTTATTTAATTGTACGTTATATTTTAATTTTAGTTCTGTAGTTTATTTTCATTACATAGGCATGACTTTAGCGCATGTTATTTCAATTTTAAGAAATTTAGAAACTTAGTTAAAATAATTTCACTTTGTTTTTGATTTTGCATATCTTTCTCATCCTAACCTAATTTAGAATTCATGTAAAAGAATTCAAGCTCACAAGCAATCCTACATCACCAAAAAAAATAGAAAATCTTTTTATTGGTTAATTTTTGCATTTTTTTGTGGAGGTTGGAGCTTCAAGAACATATTTTGGAGTGTTGAAAGGTAAAATGCTTGTTTCATCAAGAATTGGATTTCATTTAAAAAATCAGAGACAAATAGAGTGCTGAGTGTGGTTTTAAGGGTATTATATTACACAATTTAAAAGTTTCAAGGGTTGAAGGGATCGATTGGCATATTACAAAATAAAAATTAATTATTTTCTCAATGGATTGCCAAGATAAGTTTGTATAAGGAAAGTGAATTTTGGCAAAAATAATTAATGACTCTTCAAATTGTAAAGGAGCATGACTTGGTTCTTATTTGTATTCATTTTTTAAAGTAATATACAATATAAATGCATTATATATGGTGGAGCAAGCTTTTGCAATTATTTAATGAGGAATTTCAAGCATATATAGAGGAATTTCAAATGAAAAATGGAGAGAAATGAAAGAGAATATTTTGGTGACTCTTTGTGATGCCTCACAAGGTTTCTAGTCTCTATAAAATGAATCCTAAATAAAAATTTTAAGATTTATAAATCAATAGCAGCAAGTTTGGAGAAATAAATTGCATGTTGCTCTAGAAAGTTGCATAATAAATAGTTCAAATGTAGTGAAATGGACTCCAAGCCTAATAGGACCCAAATCAATATAATACATTAGAGGAAATAGCCACCAAGATCCAAATTTAGTCCTAGATGAGATTTAGATGTTGTGTTTTATTAGTTTCTCTTTTTTATTTGATTTGATTTGATGTGAATATGTAATGGCTAGGTAAAATCTTGAGAATAGATAAGATTCAACATAAATATACAAATACGAAATTGAAATTCAATTAAAAAATATAGATATAGAAATTAGATATAGAGAGGAACCTATCACTAAAATTTGGAGTTGAAAATGCTTGAATATGGAGATAGGTTCCCTAGTCTTGTAGGTGTCTTCATTAGTTGGGGCTTTATATTTTGGATTAGGAAGTTTTGTAAATCACTACATCCAAAATTCAACAAAAGAGAATTAAAATATGAAGCTAATTGGATTATTCCTATGGGTTTCACTTGTTTGAAGTTTAAAACTATGTGTCTTGGTCTACTCTATGCAACTCTATCACTTTCAACAGTCAATTTTATAATATGCACAAAAAGAGAGGTAAAATATTGTGCTATATAGTGGTTTGCCTAGCTCAATACTTTTTTAACTCACTTTATTTGCCACAAGCTAAAAAAAAATCAAAGAACTTTTGGAGCCTTTAAACTCTATGTTAAAATAAGATTCATAGCTACATAACTAGGAAGTAAAAAGAACACTCCTAAAGTACTCGTGTTGGCCTTTTTGGGCTAGCGGGATTCCAAATAGGTAACAATAATATAGAATCAATAAATATTGATAATTCTTTTCTAATTATTCAAAGCATATTATAATATCATACAAAAAGAGTCATATCGCATAGGAAAGTACTGGATGGTAAGAACTCTCCAGATAAGGAATTGATCTTATCAAATTCAAATATATCATTCTATGTTGAAGTAATCAACCAAAACATCCAATTTATAGGCCAAATAACCTTCAACACAAATAAGAGAAAAGAAACAATAAAAGATGATATTATAGACCAATCAAGAATACAACATGATTAACATGCAAAAGAATCATTTCTTATATAGGAAAGCATTTTATTAGAGAGAAAATCAATTTTTGAAGGGTGCCAAAACCCTATTTACAAAATGATGCCAACCACCATCAAATAGAAATATACAAAATAACAAAAGGAAAAAATTTCCTTTTTTTTAAAGTTTCAGTTTCTTTTAATTCCTATTGGTTAAATCTCTTATGAAGGCTAGTGAAACCCACCAGCTCAATTTTTCATATTCAAATGTTTTTTTCTTTCTCCATCTTGTCCTAGAGTTTGGTCCTATCTAATCAAACTATTATCCCAATATTCTTGTCCTTAGAGCTTTGCATTTTGTTCTTGTTTGTAATGGTGGTGACCTATGCAAGATTCTTGTAATTTAGATGAGTATTTTAGTAAAAATACTAATACCTTTCATGTTATTATAAATTATGTATTGATTACTTTCCACAACCTTTTCCAAAATTTAGCTAACTTCACGCATTATATCTTCCAAAATTTAAATATTTTTATAAAAATCATTTGCCATCTCATTAATTGTATTAGCCATTTCATTTACCTTGGCATTAATCTCCCTGTCCTCATTAGAGTTCATAGTCCTCTCCAAATTCCTTCCTATATGGGTATGTGTAGGACCATGGTGGGCCAAACAGGCCCTTAAGTGGCAATGAAAATTAGAAAATAGAGTTAGGCAACTTGACGTAAAAATTTGAATAAGTTAACATTATTTTAAAAATATGTAATAATATAATCTATAGAAAATTGAATGTAGTTTCTAAGCTACTAGTTGTTTTCTAAAAAAAAAACCTATTTCCAGTAGTACTAAAAATTCAGGAAAAAGATAAGAAGCAAGTGTTTGTTTGACCACCCTAACCAAAATAAAATCATAATAATTTTTCCTAAGATTTTAGATATAAGTTATAAGATTCATGTTCGGATGTGACACATATTTTTTTGTATTTTTTTAATAAATAATTAATTATGATTTTTTTAGTATATTTTTTTAAATATATAAAAACTCGTATGTCTAACCACCATAACTTGGTCAAAAAACTATGAAATTTAATTTATTTATTTTTTAATCCTATGGTATACAAAGCATAGAATGTGACACATGTTTCAGATTTAAAAAATGTGATACCATTTGAAAGTTATAGATATTTTTCAATCATCCTATCAATCAGGACTTTGGTTAGAATATTGCCACTTTTTGGCCCCTCGTGATCCTACACACACCCTTATTGCCACCAATATTATCTTATAAGGTCCTTAGTTTCACATTTATATTATTAATTTGAAGAAAAAATAATTTAGTTAGCTTAAACAGACTCATAAACCCTTCTCTTGCAAGCCCCAACACATCATATATTTCTCCTCCATTGATGTAAAGATAAGTAAAATCTTTAGAGAGATTGGGTGTAGTGATTCTCTTATCCTCAAAACCCATTCTATTATTAGGTATAAGTATTTTATCATTCTATTTTTATACCACCTTATTCCCTTTGCCTTTCTGTTTCTCCAAATATCCCCCAATCTTATACATTTTACCCTATTTTAGTTCACATTATCTTCATCCTTCTCATCACCAGTTTGGTGACCTATAGTCCATGAAATTTGTTTCCTCTCCCTCCTTTTGGTTGGTTTCTTCCTACTTTTCTTATCATCTTCTAATGGTGGGTGAGAAAATATTTATATAGAGGTAGACTCATCCTCATCTTCCACCCACTCATTTTCATATTCCTCATCTACCATGCCATAGATCATATTATAATATTGAATGTACACAATACTTTTTGTTACTTAAGAGCCCTAGTTTTTTTCTTGGTATCAATTATGGGGGAAGAGACTTTCATTAACTTCATAATTAGAAGGATTAAATCTTCATTAAAGATCAAGAGTATAAGGTCTTTACTATTTTTCTTTATACAAAAAGCCAAAGATGCCAAAAGAAAATAGTTGAAGGAAATTAATAATTTGTGATGAAGATGATTTAGAAAAATGAAATTCACACCATAGATACTAATAAATCTTTCATCACACATAACGTGTCCCATTACCACCTATATAATATTTGCCTTAATCAATTTTATACTGAGTTTGTCATACCCTCCTGATGCCATCTTAGCCAAATTTCTCTTCTTTCCCTTAAGGAATCGGTTCATAGCATTGTTTATGGCCTTCCTATCTCTAAAGAAATTTATCTCCTTCATTGATAGACTAGAGGCCTAAGATATTACATATTCATTAATGGTAATATCCTTGCCATACATAGAAAGGGTTCTACCTTCCTAACCCTTAAGAAATAGTTTGTTAGCTTCTAGGTCATAGCCATGGATATTTTTAATATAAGGTAATAAGTTCCCTTCCCCTACAATCCTCCACAACTAAGTGTACTTTTTAACCCCATCACAAGATAGAGGATCCACTTGGACCCTATCCCCACTCATTGTAGAGTATGCCTAGAGGTCAAGATAGATTAGATAAATATTTTACAAGTAAAATATGGTTACTGCATAGATCCAACTTAAAGAAAGTAGGAAATAGGCAAAAAAATTAACCAAAAAGTATGTTAAGTGTCCCATAGACATAATGACATTAAAAGGCTTGCCCATAAAACCCTACTATAATTCATGATTATGAATGAATTGTGTCTCAATAAGAGATGTTTCATACACATCCCAGTGTTTCAATGTTTGGAAAGAAACCCCAAAATTGGAAAAGAGATTTGTCACCCAATTACCTCTGTGATATATGTGGGAAATATAAAAATATTCAAAGGAATTAATAAGGGAAAGGGAGTTCCTAATAAGATATTCTATATACCAACAAGGAATTTTCACTTATTTTAGACATTGGATTATGTTTAAGGAGTCCCCTTATAACAACACTTTTCCATAACCTTAAGAATGAGCCAACAACAAACCATTGTAGGCTCTCATAGCTTTAGCATCATGGTTACTATAAGTACCTAAAGGGAGTGATACAACTAAGGAAAATAGACTATTAGAAAGATCATTAAAGAATAATATAAAAATACTAATTGGATAACATGATATCTCAATGATAAACAAGGTAAATTTTGGACTAAGGGTTGAAAGAGATGAAACTACCCAAAGATTGTACAAAACTATTGAGTTGCTAACAAAGTCACCCACTCTTAATGATTATATAGAATGAAACCATCAAATTATTAAATATAATTATTATACAATATACAAAGACATCAATTTAGAGTTAGAATATACAACTGGGATCTATATAGAGATGATTAATTTACCAAATTAGGTGACAAATATATACCAAAATTGACTTAGACACATTTAAATATGTGTTGATTTTGGAAAAAATTATTATAAAGGTGTTTGTGAAAATATCATAGAAGAATACACACTTTTTGGACATAGATATTTTTTAATATTAGGAAAATACTATTTTATAATGAAGAATACATACCCCCCAAAAATTATTTCCTATGATTAATCAAATAAGTGTGACATTCAATGTAGGCCCACAATAGAAGTAACCATTAATACCATCTACTAAATGAATTATAACTAGTGATGGCCATGTACTTATTAAATTACCTTACCAAGGAGTTTCAAAAGATTCACCAACGTGAACTCTATATTGATGCCTAGAGGTACATCATGAGTAGCTTTTGGGGGTGATATGCATCCCTTACACAACACTAAATGATGGATAATCGTCTTAAATATATCTTTATAAGATTACTAGGGAATTTTTGTGAACTAAGGGCCTATCTAAATGCATGGAAATAGCATGGTCTCTCCCATTTTATGCACCTCATTAGTCTTGGTGGACCATAAGTATTGAGGCTCTATTAAAAATGATGATTGCTCCTTTTTTAGGTATAATTATTTTGTCCCCCTTTAATAGCCTACCAAAAAATATATTTGAGATCATACCTTAAGGTGATGAAATATTGAAGAAAATACTATAAAAGAATAGTAATTAATTAATTTTTATATTTAGACCAAACAAAGCATGAGGAGAGAACATATATTGTACTAGTGGTCTTTGATTTTAAAATTAATTAAAATAGAGGATATATAACTTTTGATTTCAAGTATCCCCCAAGGGTGTGATTGGAGAGCATATGTCTCATAAGTTATTAAAATAGAGCATACAAGTTTTTACCCCCCATTTTAATTAATGTTTCTAAATTAGTGATAAGCATTTAGGCTTTGACAAGCAAGGCTCCAAGAAAATCGTTAGTAGTTTATAGATTTCAATCTTTGACTTGATTTGTAAGGAACACAATTACTGTAACACAGATAAAAACCATCACACCAATGGTAGAATGTCCAAATCTTGATCATACTACTTCCCTTATAGTCTGTATAACTATTATACAATCATAGAACCACCAAATTAAAGTCCCTATAAAACATATAGAACCTGGTTAATTTAAGGCTAGTGTAGGAAGACTTTCTTCTACTTGTAGGTGGTCCATATGGTATTTGAGCTTGCAAAATTGACTTTGATCAATATGGAGACAAATAGTTTTAACAAAATTATAGGAAAAAAAACTGAACAAAGAATATTGGTTCATGGTAGTATAATGAAACAATTGTGAAATAGTAGAGAGGGACCTCCAATTAAGGATAGAACTATTGAGATGTGACAAAACACAAAATATCAACACCCTAAAATCAAAAGGGGTTAATTTTGGAGTAGTAAAAAACCACAAGTTAATTTTTTCTGCATAGAATTATACAAGATTATTTGTTTATAAAAAATACAAATGCAACCCAATTAGAAAACACTAAAAATAATGTTAGCAACTAAATGTGAAAAAAGCCACATGCCATAGAACCACCTAATTAATATAGGGCCATCGAACTAGTAGACTGCACTTGAAGAAAACTCAAGAAAAGAAAATTTATGTTAGTAATAAACTAGAGTACACCATAATGATATTAATCCTGCTCTACTCAAAACATGAGAACAACTCAAATTAGAGTATCAAAGAATGATATCCAATAATAAATTGTGCTAATCTTTTAGTTGCACTCAAAGAGTGATTTTTCCAATTAGATTAAGATGTGTTCTCACAATTTGATGGCATAACAGTGCATTTGTGTTGTTTTTGAAAATGGTTGGGGTGAGCTCCAATTTATAGAAATTGGATGGATCGAATGGAGGGTGTAGACCAAATTGGAAGATCAAGGGTTGACAATACTACATATCTCTCAAATGTGAACATCTTGACAAGTGACACAAAGGTATAGACTAGTGATGGTGGCTCTAGGAGCATAGGGCAATCAAGGGATGAAGTTTAGGATGGAAATTAGAAGAGCAGACCAAGTTCCTTGGAATTATCTCCAAGAAGGTGGCTTTTGTCATTACTCGTACCTTGAAGGTACATGAAGAATTTTTAAAAGACTTTTATAAAAAAGAGGAGGATTGTTTCATGCTTCTAGGTACCATGGGTAAATTAAAAATTAGAGAATAGAAGCTTGATCCATGCCTTGGAATACCACTTGTAGGTACTTGTACAATATGTAGAATTTTTAGGAGCTTAAGTTTGTTAAATCCAAACTTAATGATTGATTATCCTATATGCAAGTAATTAAAGACTAAGAGAAAATGAAGTATTAAGAGCAGATTATGAAAAGCGCTTAAAAACCAATTAACTACATATACATATTTATTAATTTTTGAGAGAAGGGAGGATATAAGTTGAGTAATATTTACTAAAGATTAAAATTTATAAGTGAATGAGAAAGTGACGCTAAATTAAGGACAAGATGATGAACAAGAAATATTAATTAAATAAGTAAAATATGATTTAATTAATATGTATATCAGAAATGTAAAAAATCAAGATCAACATTGAGTATCTACAATTTTAATCGTCATTTCATCCATAATCATGTTTGTTTAGCTTCTACATTTCACTGAGTTCATCAGTGCCACCCTCATATCTGTTGGAAAATCAGTATACCATCATTATATTCAGAAAGCTCATAATATCGATGCACCAAGATACCTGAATTGGGAAAGCCTCCAACTCTGATCCATCTAATAAAGTTAAATTCTCAGATTGCGAATATATGATAATGATTTTGGATAAGGGGGGTCAGTGCGTTTGGAAAGTGGAGTTTGCAATTATGTTTGATGTGAATATATTATTCCATGGACTCAATGTCAGATCAGAGAGTTTTACAGAACATACATTTGTCTTCTTCGTCAAAATCTCACTGATTTGGTGTCAGATCTGCATTAGGTATATACGAATATTATGCAGTAAATTCTGTCTTACTTAGCCTCTAAAATACTGTTTGAATTATTGCATGGATTCTATATTATTCAGAGTATCTATAACAAGTTACATTGAACTGATATGAGTTATCTGTATACTTTGATGAAGTTGGTCTTGAATCATGAAATTAATAAAAAAAATCATTCTATAGTTGAGAATCTGAGATGACATTTTTTACAGATTAATTTTTGTTTGTTTGTGTTTTTGATTGAGATTTTAGATACGTTCAGTTATCTATTATCATAAAGAGAAAAATATACAATCAAAACTAAAACAATCATATATTGTTGCATAATTATGTTAGAATATAATTTTCCAACAGTTGGATAGAATTTAAGTACCATTTTAGTTCGAATAGGAATCATATAATAAATGTGGATATATTCTAATTAGCTGTCAAGGGTCTTCAATTAGTTGTCAATCATATCAAATTTGCTGTCATTTCTATTAGCATAATTATAATATCTTATTTAAATCAGAAGAATCTATATATATCTGTATTCTCCAATGATGAATAATAAAATAAGTTCTTCTTTTTTCTGTATTTACTTTTGTTGTTCTATTTTTCCTTTAGTATAATCTTTGTTTTGACTAAATTGGATATAGTATTGTTATTTGTTTTGATTGTGTATGTTTTTAATCTAGAATTCAAATCACACTCAATGATTCATCATCAATAAAAGAAAGTTATTAAAAATATACATATCAAAACAAAAATATACACTATTACATAATTAAATATACACTATTGTGTGATTAGATATATCACCAAAACAGTATTTACATGACTCTTTCTACATTAGCTAGAACAACCCATATGGTATATTGACTTTGTGAGAGATGGAAACAAAATTGTAGTCACATTGAGTGAACACCATGTTTCCTTTTTGAGAAAATTAAGTGATTAAGAAATCATGGGTTTCCTACCAATTTATAGAAAATTGAAAATGACATCCAATAGATTCATGAACTACTGTTTATGAAGTAGTGTATGATTATTCTTTGTTTTTATATTATGTAGTTTTTTAATCAAAGTTTTAGATTAATTCAATTAGAGAAAAGTGATTGAAAATATACAATCAAAACAAAAAATAATTGTGTACTATTGCATAACTAGACATATTATTATTTTCAATTTTCACTGTATATATTTTTATTCTAGAATTTAAATAATATTCAATAATTCACTAATATGTATAAATATAAATATATATTAAAAATATACAATTCAAAACTAAAACAATCTTTCATAAGTAAAATATTGGATTCTTTCAATTCAACTAAAACAGTCCGTATGGCAAATTGACTTTGTGAGAGGGAAATGAAAATGCATCCACATTGAGTGAATATATGTTTCTCTTATTAAGAAATGAGTTATCAATTTATACAAAATTGAAAATGACAGCCGGCAGGTTCATGAATTGCATTTAAATTTTTATACTTCAATTGTAGATGAGACATTCAATCTTTCGCTTTCCACTTTAAAAAATGAAATATAAACTGACTGGTATGCCCATCCTCCATTTAAATATAGAGGATAGAAGATTTTTATGGAAACAAGTGCATATTATATATGAAAGCTGGAAATGTACCCAGATACAAAGAATGCATGCACAAGCTACTAAGAGGTCATCGGATAAAAGACGTTTTCTTTTGGCTCTATTCTAATCATTGCATACAAAAATATCTGTAAGCAAAACTTCAATGTAAACACTAATTGTCTTTTGGCTGGTGTTTCAATCTCCATCTTATTCATTTGCAATTTGCATATGGTGATAGCTGTGCTAAGCACACAAACAAGAACATGTGATGATAAGTTTGATGTGGATGTTTCTAGGAAGAATTCGTGGAATTTGGTTTATAGGTTTTCCACTGCCACCCTTGGGAAGACTGCCAACCCTAATTAGGGTTTTTCTTCGTCTAATTTTACTGCTCTTCTTTTTAAGATATTTTTATAAAGGAAAACAACAGGCGGTGTGGGGCAGCAGATTGCCAAGTAAATTTGGTGCCATATAAATAATGTCTATGCATGATGTAAGAGCTGAAAAGTTGTGGATACAGAGATTCTTCTTCACATGGATTTGTCTTTTGCTTGTCCATGCATTTGAGTGATGTAATTTCATTTTCCATGTTTGAGCAGGTTGCAAGTTGGGTATTACACAAAGATGTCGTAATCCACTCTGCTTTACTTGCTAATTGAAAACAAAAAGTCATATCTTGCCATCACAACTTTTTATCTACTTTACGACCTGTTCAAATGATGTTGGAAATACAATTAGGGCCAGCCTTAAACAGCACACACTAAGCTTTGACTGCTTCGGTGGCTGTGGGCCCATTCTTTCTCTCTTAACGGACTTCCGTCGGTTTCCGTTTAAAAATTATCGCTTAACATTCAAATTCGATTAACGGTATTCCCGCCTGTTTGATTGCTTTGGGCAAAGCAAATGGCAGACGTCAGATCCTAGCAGCGGTCATTTAATGCTTCGCAGCTGTCATTTTCATATTCAACATGTGTTATTGTGGATTTTTTCCACTTCCCCTGTTTCATATTACTTACAAGTAAAAAGAATTTTCCATGCTGTGTGGCTTTTTTCCAATCTGGATGGGCTAAAACTGTTTATTAATCTTTACCATTAAAACTGTTTTTTAATCTTTACCACTCAGTCATAGCATGCAGTAATAAAGATTGGTATAATATAATCACCAGGGAGGTATCTTGCATCAAAATTGTCTACGTAAACACAACAAACACATTAATTAAGAGTGCAATAGTGTTCTATCCGCGTTCAAAAACTTTTTATGTTTGATTATTTTTATTTATGTTCATATGTATAATTAATCATGATAAAATTATTTAGATTTCATGTAGATATACATGAAAAAAATGATAATGATGATATAAATCTAATTATTTAGATAACATTATAAGACAAACATATAATATCACATTTAACATAATAGATATAAAAATTTATATAAAAAATATTGAGCATACTTATATAATATAATTTTTTTCAATAATTGTATTTCTAATCTACTTTTTTCTTAAATATGCTTACTCAATATTTGCATAAAAAGAAATTCATTAGAAAACTAGATAAAGAGATAAAAATACAACAAACCAAAACCACATAATCTATAAGAAAAACATGGTATGCCTATAATTGTTGCATACAATGATCTACAAAACCTTATCATAAGTATTACTAATACAAAAGACTAATATAGGACTAATTACATTAAAACCAATATAATCATTTCTTTGTCAAACATGTGGTTTAAGGATTATATATTCATGTTTTAATACATGCCAACATGTAATCTCAAAAAAATTATGACACATTGTTGTATTGTGACAAAAAAAAGTTAAAAAATTAAGAGCTTTATGGTTGGATAATTTTAAACATATAATATTGTGAATTAAATTTTGATGTTTAGAAGAGAAAGAAATGTCAAAAAGATGAACAACAACAATGTGTTATATGTTATATGTGGTATAATAATGCATGTTGCAAAGAGTATACTTGCATCATTATTTTAGGTCATGTATCAAATCCAAGTTTTAATACTCATCAAATGGTTGATAAAATATGATATATTTTGATTTTAAAGAATTATAATTTGAATTTATAATAAACTCTGTACATAGAATTAAAAAGTGAAATTCTAAAAAAATGCATAATTTAAAGAAACAATTATCAACAATAAAATCTATTGATTTAGTTTATTATCTTAATACTATTTATGTAATTAATTTGCATCTTAAATGTTGTTTTTCTAAAATATTTCATATATAGTTTGAATTGTGAAAACTCTTTTCAATTTAAAAATTAATTGATTTAATTGAAAAACATCATACTATACTAATAAAACCACGAATTAATATTTAATTTTTTAAATTTAGAAAAATATATATTATATTTAAATTTTGTTTTAAAAAATCATTGAAAATAATTAACAAATAACATCACAAAAAAAATACTAATAAGATTACTCATTTTTTTCTAAAACAATAAAATGCATGTTTTCCTAATTATAAACAAATAAGGTAAATACTTAATATGGACAAATGAAATAATTTGATCCAATAAAAACTATATTATAAGGAAAAAGAGTATCTATGTATATATGTTTTGGCATTCACATGGATTTTTAAAAGTTATTGTCGCATATTAGTGTCTTTGTTTCATATCTTTAAATAATTAGAATGATTGTTTATAAGGTGTTGATATAAAAAATAAAGTTTTTGATGGTTGAATGTAACATGCCCATTGTTCTACCCATTCAATTTATGAACTTTTAACCCATAAATGAAAGAAATACATTGCAAAAATACAAGTAATAAAAAAAATTCTCTTTCCTTTCAAAAATAAGATACATATTTGAAATAAATTTATTTTCAATTTTCATTTCATCATGAATCATATACAATATCATATTCATAAATGCATGAATACATTTACATTTTACCTTTCAAATTTCTATTTACTTTAGGAATATTTGAATACATATAAAGCTTCTAAGAGCTTAAAGAAACATAAAAGATACAAAATGGTCCAGATGTCCTTCCTGGCATACATCCTCAAATACTAGCTACCGACTAAATGAGGAAGAGCATCACTCAAGCGCTTTTCCACCCAGCCAAGACTTCACAGTCCCCTGTGCCTCTTCTAATAGAGCCGACCCAAACCTTCGACGAAGAGTTTGGTTTGGTGACCTCATAATAATACAACCTTATGAGCATAGTGTTGTGTCCTAAATAATTAGAGCTGTCATACATTGGCTACAACCTACATGTATGATGTTCCCTATCTAGTATGTAAACCTGGATCATAGTGAACCAATAATGTACATAGTTACAACCTATACTACTATGGCCAAAGAATTTGTCACCCAGTATTTCAAGTGAGAGTTGTATGTCCGCCCACTTGATTGTTCTATTTGGTAAACTGGCCACTAATTCTATTCCCATACCTTTTCCACAAGGTTAAATAATAGAATGTCTATGTAGGTTATTCCCATCCACAGATTATCCTAACCCCAGGATTAACCAAATCAATCATTCTTGCATTCTAAATTTACACTTCATAGCATAATACTATCCTAGCTATTACATACATATACGTAATTATGTATCATAAGGAATATCAAGTTTCTTTCAACTCAAGAATGCATATCCTACCAATAATTCAATATCAATCATTGCTTTAAATCAAGCTCATGCAACAACATAAACTATATATAACATTACTCAAAAAGAAGGTATAATCCTCATGCCTGTATTATAGCTTCCACGCAAATACTAATTCCTTTCCATAAACACGCAAGTTGCACAGATTATCCATTGGGATAATAATTCACTCTCTCTCTCAATGATAACCACTAACCTATTCTATTGTAATGATCATTTAGAATAGTTGTGGTTTTTCATATCTTTCCCTATTATTCCTTCTTCTACTTCTCTACATTGTTACATTATATATATATGGATACCTAATGGGATGTGTCCCTTACATTCTATTATTTTCTCCAAGTGTGTCTACTCATTTAGGAGCTTTGCAACTTTTTGTGGTGGATTATGGTATGTTATTCATTACAATTCTAGCTCTGGTAGATTCCTTGCTAATAGGAATTGACATAAAACTAATCTGATGCGGGCATTATAAATTAAAATCTATTGGAACAAAATAGATAAAATATCCCATAATTTATGGTGAAATGGGTTTAAAAAGCATTAGTTGAGCCTAAGGAAACCTCAATTAAAGTTATCCACAACATAAAGTATTATACTTGAAATAAGGAGATTACAAATACCTTACCGAAATTGGTCAATTCATTTTCTTCAAGATGGCTTGCTCCCTTAAATTGGGAGAAACTCTGTAGCATGAATGTATAACTCAACTATCAAACAAAAAAGTTCCTCTCATGGTTTCTATTTTTTATCGAATTAGGTGTGATCAACAAAATAATTAATTGAAAACTCTTTTAGGCAACTAAAATTATCTCTAAACTATAATTTTCTATTTGCACCATAAAAGGACCTAAGCACCCCACCATTAGGAGATAACTATGGGAGATTATATGGTACATTATAAAACTCATAAATTAATTATACATGACATGTGAATATTTCACTACAATATTAACCTCAAATGAAAAATAGGGAAGTATACAACATTTAGTCATGATTTTAGTCCCTTTATATATAAACGAATACACTCTTAGATTTAACACCTAGGAATGGAACACTCACATGGACAAACAAAAGGCCCAATTTAAGTAAAATAGCAAAGAGATTGGATATTAATTTTATATTTCCTAAATGGATTGAACATAATGATTTAATAAAATGTTAAATAATTATATCCTTGGTTTAATATCACCTTTTTTTGACTTTACAATTCATTGACGATCATCTTAAGCCCAAATGCACCTTCTACTTTAAAAATATGTAGTTTGAAGATCAACCTTTCATATATCTTGTTGAATATTGATGAAGTAAGCATATAGAAATAAGAATCACCAATATGTATGTCCTAAAAAACTCATTGTCTTAAAAAATCCATAAAGATTGGAATAATAATTATAATTTTCAAGAACACTTTGTTGATAAAGAATGGATAAAAATGGATAAAAATCTAACTAAACACTCTCAATAGATTTATCATAGTTAGAGGGATGGACTAGGATCAATTCATGAAGAAAGATCTTTTATCTCAAAATTAATAATTGTCCAAGCAAAGGAAAATAAAATCTAGAGGTAAAACTCTTGAGAAATTTAGCTAGCTAAGGATGAAAAGACCATAAATTTTTTAACATAACTAGGGAAAGGAGGAGCTAGAAAAAACACTTTTGTAAAATTTCATAGTCGAGAACCCCTCATTGATTCTAAACCCATCAGAGTTGAATCAATCTTATTTTTCAGTGAAATTATTGCAAGTGAGGGGGATTCAAGATTGTAGGAGCAAATAGAATTCTTATATTCCATTCCCTTTACTAACCCAAATGAAGATATTCAAATATAATTGGCTCCTTTTGTTAGGAGGAAATGAATTTGGATTTATTCAAAGTGAACTCAAACAAAGCCCAAAGGCCTAATGAATTTCTTGTTTCCTTTTAGCAATGTTGGCATATCATTGAAAAATAAGTCACGGTGGCTTGTAGTGAAGCACAAAGATTCAAAAAGTAATAAAATTATTTGATTCTATATTTATTGCATTAACCCCTAAGAATGCTTCCCTTGAGGCTTTTATAGATTTTTGAAAAATCTCCCTTTGTAACACTCTATATAAAGTCCTATAAAAGTCAATGAAGGAACATCTAAAAATACACACTCCCTTTTCTAATCGCCCAACAACAAACTAGCTTAATCTTTGAGATATTCATCATCGAAGGTATCGACACTAGACATTAAAGAAATCACTCAATTTCCAATACAAATAAAAAAAGCTTGATAATTAAGCATAATATTAGCAAATCATATGGTGGAGTAATTGGAGATTACTCATGAAAATCCTAAAAAAAAGTTTATTTCTATGCTAATTTGAGGGAATTGATCTTCAAATGAAGTACAAGTTGAAGCCTTTTTGCTTGGTTTCTTATTGTTTGAATCATGTAACATTGACAAAATAATAATTAAGGTCAATTTTATGCTGATCATTCTATGTATATAGAAAAGATGCTCTATCAATTAAAGAATAAATATCACTTTGAATGAATTTTCTGTTATACTTGGTAATTTAACATCTTTAATTGCCACATATTACTCTCAATGGTTGACCTAGCATTAACAAAACATGTAACCAACTATACATTTTCTCTTCATGTTATTATAATCATTCCACCTTCTTATGTAGGAGTGACACTTCCCACATGTTTGATTTAGTTAAAAAAGGTTTTGGCCTCATTATTTTGTGTTAGTTGTTTTTCACTCCATAAATATACGATCATCATTTATTTCATTTATTTTACTATAAAATTCACAATGAAGTTGCTTATTCACTTTGGTGGTTGGTGGTGAGTTATAGTAAATGGGCATCCTAGTGAAGATCAACAAAGCAGATTGAGAAAAGTTTTCTTTCTTCCACACTAGTGATATTACAGTTATGAGATTTTACAGCCCACTATTGGGTGCTTTGGCAGTCCGTATACCTAAGAAGAGATCCTCAATCCATTTTGTTAATATCCTACAATTAGGGGAATCTACGAGAACATGTTTCTTTGAGCCATTATGTCAAACCGTTCAGGTCCCTTGTCTATGCTTCAACATTTTACATATCCCTCTGCCAAACAATTTTTGTTTGCATTCTGTCAAACAGTTCACATTCCTTTTCTATGCTTACACATATTACATACGTGTGTGCCAGAAAAGTTTCAGCTACAACATCTGCAAAGATGCTCTACCGTTTATTGTGTGATGGACCTCCATACCCTGTTCCAAAGCACAGGCTTTGAAGATGTTGGCAGAGGTTGCGGTGTTTGGCTTTACTCCAACTAATCACTTTTAACTCAAAGCTTCTAAATCCTATTCAAGGAATGCATTTTGTGCATATCCTGTAATCATGCGGGGTAAAAGATGACAGCATAGCTGCTGCTAAGTCGGCTTGCCCCACTCCGTGTTGAAGGTCCTGGAATGGAGAGTATGCTTTCTCTGTTATTGCTGCTCAGGGATCTTCAGTGCCGATTCCCTTCAATGCAGAGTAAGCGGCGCCCTATTCAAATCATTTCCCTTCCATTACGCTGTCTTGGATGTCCAAACCCTGTTCCAAAGCTCCCATTTCAGCATAGGCCGCCAAAACACAGCGAAATAAAAGATGCCTACGGGCTGCGATCAAACATATACGCCACAGTCATCCATCCAAATCTGCGCGGGAGAAATGTTTGTTTGGATTTGTAACGGAAACGGAAACGGCTGAAAGCAGACCTTGGTTTAAGCCATCCCTACAATTAGGACTCCCATTTTTACGACCTGTTCAAATGATGTTGGAAATACAATTAGGACTCCAATTTTAATAGACTAATTAGAAGGTTGAAGTCAATAAACATGACATGATCATGTTTATAATGTATGAACCATTTTGGTGAAGTGCCAAAAAGGAAATCATGGCAACCACGGCTGATAATCCTTGTCTGGCTACAATAGCGCAATTCATTCCAATGAAGAACTGCCTTCAATTGACTAGGTCTGAAAAGAAAAGAAAAAAATTAAATACAACTAAACACTTGAGGCAGGTAGGTATGGCTCAAGAGTTCACAAATCATTATAATATTATAGAAGTGTTATCAGGCACAAAACAATAGGAGATTATTATGATTATTATGAACAACCAATCACATCAAAGGGAGTTGGATCATTCCAAGGATCAATCCATAAACAAGGCTTCCTTGAGGGTACATTTAACCGCCTGAATTTTCTATAATAGTATTTTTATGTTGATTTTTTATTGAACCCTTCCCCTAAGAAGAATGGAATGAAAATTTACTATTGCTCTAACAATAGCTCTCTTATACTATATTGTTGATAATGATAATATTTGAGGTGAGCTATTGTGCAAATATTTTGACTCATAGTGTAAGTAATATTCTCCAACCAGTTGACTAATTCTTAGAGATTCTAGAATTTAATAGAAATTATTTTTCATCTAAAGCTCAGATGTGAAAGAATACGAAGTTGTGCACATAACATATCTTACTATTAGTATAGCATTGTAAATTGTACTCCGTTGTTTATGGAGTCCAATTTCACACTCTCCTAGCACTCATTTTAGGGTTTCTCACTCCTCTATGCATTGTAGGCCCTTTTCTAGCATTAAATTAATGATTAACTCAAGAATATGAGTCCTTTCTTATTTTAATCTCATCACACTCTTACTTGGAAACTTATTTTAAAGTGTGCCCTTTACAATATTTCATTTTAACTCTATATAAGTCTTAACCTCTATCCAATTTCAAAAAAAAAATTCCCACACTTAAATATCACAATTTTTTCATTTAAAATATAGATCCAATATCAAGACCTTGTTATCTCGTGACACTAAAAAATTGGGCCAATTTTGTTGGGATGATGCAACCTAGCAACATCGCCTAAAACTTTTTGGATAAAATTTTGGGAGGATAAAGTTTTGGTCTTGGTATTTCTAGAATTAACCTTATGAAAAAAGGGGAAAAAAGTTGATCTTTTGTCAATTTAAGTCAGGATTCAAATATAAGCAAGTTACTTTCCTCATTTGTGGCATCAATAAATAGTACAAATTGGAGATATCCTTATGATGTGAAAGTTTTGTCTTATGTGAAGTTCTAGGTCTATAAATTCAAGGGTAAACAAAAAATATCAAGTCTTTATTCAAATTACTCATCATGATGGAAGCTTCAAGAGATGTTGGAGAATGATAGGGAGTCACCAACTAATGATTGGCTTGTACCTCTTCCTAAAGGTTTGGGTATTATTTCATGTTATTCTCACATTTCTGTGATAAAGTTTTAGATGAGTTTTATTATTCAAGTTATGTAATTCATGTATTCTTCAGTTAGTTCATTGTTCACATTTGATCATTTTATTTAGGGTTTACTCTAATGCACTTGAGTAGGAATCTACTTGCATCTTAACTCATAGCAATCTTAGATACTTATAAGGTTTCATATTTAACTTGACTATTTGAGGAGGTGGTGGGGCATTATAAATTGTATTAGCATACAATTTTGTCCTCACCTAGACCTCACCTTGGCATTCTATCTTCTAGTGCTTTATGTCTACTTTAATTTTGGTTGCACCTTCCAAAAATATACATTTTTAATTCCTTTTTTGACGCTTGTTCAAATTTGAGTCCCAATTAACTAGACCAGGTGACCCCAACATCCCAATCCTCCTAATAAGGACCCAAATTTTTCCTTTTCAACTGTCACTTGAATTGGGTAGTAATTTAGGTCTCGTGTTAACCTACTCCAAAAATTAAAATAATTTCTAGATGGTTAAGTATAAAATGAGGCCTACCCCTCTCATTTGGAATATAGATGGATGAATGCCTCTCAATTACACTCTATCAAATTCAATTCAAGTGAGCAAGAAGTCAAGCATTCATCAAACATTGAAGGAGAGGTCAATTCAAGTTCAAGCATTCAAGATGGCCTCCATGATCAACCTTCCATGAAGACATTCTATATAACATCCTCAACCCTTGGCATGAGGATTCAAGAAAACTTTATCAAGATATCAACTTCAATTACAAGCATTAAAATTTAGATCTAGCCTTTCCCTCAAAAGGAAAGTATTCTATTGCAATTCAATTCCATTTTAATTTCAATTTCAAGGTTAATTCCTAAACCAATTTTTAACCTAAGGAAAACCCCTATCCATGGCTATTTTATCACTCTATGTGCAATAAATTGATTCAAGTGTTACGATCAAAGATTTTGACAAAACAGAGGATGATGAATAGGTTCAGCTTTAATAAGCATGAAAATTAGTGACCCTACCTATTGATATCTCAAACCCTAATCGATGGAGCTTGGTGAATCGGTTGTGTTGATCTATGATGAAATGGTGATTGGAGATGATTATGCCATGTATGCATGATGCACGCGATGAATTTCAAAGTGGTTTTTGGTGCGTAGAGATAACTATTTTACCTTGGGAATGAGCGAGTGCATAGCATGAAGTGGAAACCACCTAATGAGTTATAGGATCCAGTGTGTGGTGATCCAGGAGCGGTCAAGGTTGTCTTGGACAATGTGCAGTGATTGCTATGTAATCCAATGGTCATGCTTGAACGAACTTGTTTGTAATCTCTATGAGATCTTAGGTTTTGTAATGTGTTACCAACCTATTGTCTTTCTTATAAGGTCGATGAGTTGTTTTGTTGTAGTGTTGGAAATTTTGGCTAAGTGTCAGTGTGAATGACTGCCAAACCAGACAGAGTATCTGCAAAATCTTTGAAGGTAGATAGGAGCATGAAAAGGATCCGATCAAGCAGAGTAGTGCTATTACCAGATCAGCAAGACCCTATTGTTCTGTAACAATTACAACAGTTAAATCCCTTAACTAGGTAAGCTTTAACAGGAGTAGTATTTTCTAAATCCTCTAACCAGGTGATCCATTAGATTGGATTTGAAATCTTCTATCTAGGTTACTCCTAATAGGTTATTGCCTTTAACAGGGTATTGTAGTCAATCCCTTAACTGGGTGGCCCTTAATCGAATTTGTTCCTAATAGGGCGAACTTCAAAAGAGTTCAAAATACTTGTGGGTATTCATCCCCATCATGGTTTTTCCCATTTTGGTTTCCACGTCAAAAATGATTTTGTCAAGTTGTGAATGGTTTTTGTGGTTATGTTCTGATATGGTTAATCCGTTTAACTAGTAAAGCCAATTAGATGTGTTAAGATGACCAGAAGTGATCTGAAATGTGATTTTAGTAATGTTAGTAAAGTGTTTTGACATTTTGGTTAAATGGTTTGAGAGTTTCAGATTTGTTACAGTGTTATTTTGTTATGCTAGTCAACCGGTAAAGTTGACAGTGTAGTTGCAGTTTGTAGTTCAATGTTTGAACCAGTTAGTTCAGTGATTGATTTATGAGTTCGGTTTGAGTTTGGTGAAAGTTTATTCTGTTTTCTATCTATTGATTCACCCCCCCTCTCAGTAGTTGATCAAATCATTATTGATTCATCATATCATCAAGAGTAGACAATTTTGCCCAATGTTTTGAAAGTGGATTTTGTCTGTATCTTTGATCTAGAATTTTTTTTTGCAAGACCAGGGTGCCCTACCGTCCTAATCCCAACAATTTATCCTAGATTTTCAGCTACATGTTCCAAATCATTTTCCCTTCTCAAATATTTGTTTGCAACGCTGTCTAAAATCTTGAATACTCTGCCATTGTTTTTTTACTTCAATTCCTTATTATTTTTCCTAGATCCAACTTTACAATTCAAATACAAATTCAACTCCAAAAGAGGAATCAAACACATGAATCTAATCAACATATCACCCCTTTCTTTAATTGAATTTTGTCTAGATCTATTGGTTTCCATTCCTCTTTTAAATGTAAAGGGTTAACCCTGTGAAATTAGTGGTTTTGCCTACATTTTGGTGAAGCCCTAACTTTCCACCCTTAAAATTTTTGGTGAACCCAACATTCCTTATGCTTACTTTTTATTTTCATTGTCAAATCTTATTTGTATGCATTGCATTGATTTATATTTGCAATCAATCTTGAAACATATATCCTATGCACTCACAGTAACATTCATTTGAGAGCTACTTCATCAAACATTTTTGGTGAGCCTGACGTATGCATTACATCTAATGTTTATTTTTAGATCTGATTTTTATGCTCTTAAACATTCATATTTACTCTCAGATCATTTATGCACTTGAATTACACAATTTTAGAGGTTCAATTCATAAAACCCCTAAATTGTTCTTCTAAACAATTTGATTTGTGTGTCGCATGATTTTCAATTGTATGCTCAGATCTAATTGATTAAAATTTAGATGGATTTATTGTTCATTATCATATTAATTCACATTATTTAATATATTGGTTAATAAATAATTTTACAAAGAAACTATATTAATTGATCATAGTTTACATTTCAATACTTTTCATTCAATATTTCCTTCATTGTGCATGAGTTTTATTACCCTTAGTCCTACATACCATAATCTAGTAAGAAGAAGTTATAAACTTAGGGCTTTCCAAGGTTTAAATTTTGGACACAATGGATCACTGAGAGGGGGGTGAATCAATGATTTAAACTCTTTTTCTTCAACAAGAAGATACCGGTAATATATAAAACAAACTGAGTCCTAATCGATAACTTGAACAATGCAAGTAGAGTGTATGAAAGGACTTGCTAAAACATTAACATAACACATGCACAAGAATACATCACACAACACCAGATATATACGAGGAAAACCCAATGTCAGAAAAACCTCGGTGAGAATAGCTACTGGAGATCTTCTGCTCCAATCCAGCTTCACAATGAATCTTTGATTACAATATTTAGGGAACCAACCCAAGGAGAACCAACCCCTGCACAATTTATAGGCTACAACCTAAAGGAGCTACAACCCCTTCACTAAGCTACAACTTAGCGAAAACAATATAAAACTCAGATATACAAATGAAATCACTACTACAAATGAAGTTTTGCAACCTTACAATATTCTCCTATGCTGGTTTCAACCTTATCGGTTTGTATTCTCTCCACCCACTTTGCAACTTGACTTTTTTGATCATTTTTCTAAATCCCCTCTCACAATGTCTTCCCTTTTTCAACTCACACTTGATCACTCTTAAACAAGCATAGCTTTTGCCGATTTGTCACCTCTGTGTTCAATGCACACTCCACTGGTTATTCCTTATATCGGTTTACTCTGCTTCACCTTATCAATCAATTCTTTTCTCATAAATACTTCAAGTGTTTATCTCTTCAGCTCTCAGACAACAATTTCACACTAGTCTTCACTCTGCAACAAAAAAAATCACACTCTCAAGTCATCATATTTAAACTTGATCTTTCCCGCCAAGAATCAATTCAAACTTGGGGTGGTTAGGGTTTCCTTCACCCAAAACAATCTGCATGGGATCTGATCTAACCTGCCTTGGATCAATCACCTGTACTCAAGGAATGCATCTGTATGCATTTTCCATTATCCAATGCATTAATGCTAAAGATAGCGATTTCGTCCATGATTTTCTGCCTTGAAATTTGTCGCCTCATTTATAGTCCAGCTATTTCCTTCTCGAGGTCATCTTGCAGTCTGATTTCTTTTCTTTGATTTAGGTGCCAACTACTCTTGGTCTTTCTCTGTCATTCTTTCTTCCTCGAGCCACATCAGTTAGTTACCATCCTATGATTTTTTGTTGTTTCATTAATATCGACTAGCTGTTTCAACAACCATATTGGTGGAGGCTTCACCAACCTCTACATGTTTTCCACCTCAACTCCACATGGTATCACAATGGTCATACACTTAGCTCACCGACACATAGTCAGTTTACACTTAAACATTCAACAAACTCATATCGGTACAAGCCTTTACTAGTGAGACCTTCTCCTCTTGCTAAATGGTAGTGCACACTACACTGGTAGCACATCTTCACCTCCGGTGATTTGTGATTACTTTAACACTCTGGCTCTTCATCATAAATAGGTTGCCAACCTCCAAACTAGTTTATGTTCTACCGGTTATAACTCAACATGCTCACTGACACATGTGTCTCACCGCATACTAGTGAAGTCACTAATAGTCTCAATAATTACGTGTGTTCCACCATATTGGTTGACAAGCCTTCATGTTAATCTTCTCAATACCTTATTTGTCTTTAACCATACTGGATGACAGACCTCTACCAGTAGCCTACCTACAATACCGGTTGACATCAATGACAACTCAATGCCAACAATCTCCCCCTTTGGCATTGATGTCAACATTTTCTTTTTAGGTTTCTCGCCCCCTTTGACATCAATGGAAATGGGAACCTTAGTCTGACACCAATAATCTCTCCCTTAACTACATCCAGTTAAGGCACACTTTCCCCATATGTCTATGCTTCATGATTCAAGAGTCATAAGATAGTAGTAATGGTTCACTCCCCTGAATCATGCAATCTCCTATGCATTTAAGTATTGCCAGATGGTGGGACAACTTCCATCTTTTGTCTCAAATACTCAAATGGGCCCAAAGGAAGTGGCTTGGTAAATATGTCAGCAATCTTCTCATCAGTTGGAAAATATTCTACTATGACCTCCTTGTCTGCTACCTTCTCTCTCAAGAAGTGATACTTGATTGCATCGTGTTTTGTTCTTGAGTGCATTACTGGATTCTTGGAGATGTTGATTGCACTTGAGTTATCACACCGGATTGGAATGGGTTCTGTTATCTCCACCTGTATCTCTGTCAATATCTACTTCATCCATAAAACCTGTGAACAACATGTAGCAGCTGCTTTATACTCTACCTCAGCAATAGATAATGACACTGAATCTTTCTTATTGTTGTGCCATGATACTAATTAGTCTCCCAAGTAGAAAGTACCTCCACTTGTAATTTTCCGGTCATCAATACTTGGTGCCCAATTTGCATCAGTATAAGCCTGCAAAGAGAAGTCTCCTTTCTTTGGATACCACAAACCATAGCGGATAGTTCCTTGTAGATACCTGAAGATTCTTCTGACTGCATTTAAGTGAGACTGTTTAGGAGCAGCTTGGAATCTTGCTACCATGCAAATTGCTTGTACAATATCTAGTCTAGATATTGTTAAATACAATAGACTACCGATTATAGACCTATACAATGTTTGCTCAACTTCTGGTGATTCATCTAGTTTTCTCAACTTACAATTGGTAACCATATGAGTACTTACTAGTTTGTTGTCCTTCATTTGAAATTTCTTCAGCACGTCTTTCACATACTTGGTTTGGGAGATGAAAATTCATTTCTCCTTCTATGAGATCTGCAACCCAAGAAAATAGGACAACTCACCTAGCATGGACATCTCAAACTCTATCTTCATCTGATCTGCAAATTCTTTACACATGATGTCCTTGTCTCCACCAAAGATAATATCATCAACATATACAATAACTATAATCATGTGATCTCCATTTACCTTGACATACAAGTTGTTGTCAGCATTCCCTTTCCAGAATCCTTTCTCCTTCAAGTATTTGTCTAACCAGGAATATGATGCTCTGGGAGCCTACTTCAAACCATACAGGTCTTTCTTCAACTGACATACAAAACTCTCATCTTCATGCAACAAGTACCCTTTTATCTATTCCATATATACCTCTTCTTCAAGATTGCCATTGAGAAAAGAAGATTTCACATCCATCTGATATACTTTATATCCCTTGTAGGATGAGAATAAAAACATTCTTATTGCCTCTAACCTAGCAACCGGTGCAAAGGTTTATTCAAAATCAATACCTCCCACTTGAGCATACCCTTTGCAAACTAACCTTTCTTTATGCCGGACTATCTTACCTTCTTCAATCATCTTGTTCTAGTAGACCCATTTGGTACCTATGAAATTCTTGTCTGTTGGTCTAGGAACAAGTTCCCAAGTCTGATTTTTCTCAATTTATCTCAATTATTTATACATATCATCTACCCACTTCTCACTTTTTCTAGCATCATCAAAATTTTTTGGCTCTACTTTAGTCATGAGACATAAATTTACCTACTCACCTTCCAAGGCTAATCTCCTTCTGGTCTGCACACCTTCATTCTTATCTTCTATGATTTGTTCTTCTGGATGATTCTTCTGCACATAACAGCTGGGGATCTTGTTTGGTGTATCTTTTATCAGTCCATTGTGAGATTGTTCTTCATTTTCAACTTCTAAATCATCAATGTAAGGTGTCGGTGTAGATTTTCCTCTATGTGAGTCTTCATCTATTCTCACATTTACACTCTCAACCCCCCTTCTCAAATGCTTGTTGTAGTATTTGTAGGCTTTATTGTTCATTGAGTATCTTAAGAAGATTCCTTCATCACTTCGGGCATAAAAAATTCCTAAACCATCAGCATCTCTCTTGATGAAGCACTTACTTCCAAACACTCTAAAGTGCTTGAGTGATGGTTTCCTTTCATTTCATAACTCATAAGGAGTCATTTTACTATTCACTCTTAGCTATACCCGGTTTAAAGTGTAGATGATAATATGAATTGCTTCCTTCCAATATATATCTGGTATGTTGGCCTCATTCAACATAGTCCTAGCCATCTCCTTCATTGTCCTATTTTTTCCTCTCTACCACCCCATTTTCCCGAGGTGTCCTTGCAGCTGAAAACTATCTTCAAATTCCATGTTTCTCATAGTAGTCAACAAATTCATTTGAAGAAAATTTTCCACCCCAATCTGATCTTAAGCATTTTAACTGGTATCCACTTTCATTTTCTACCATCTTCCAGAAGATTTTAATTTATTAAATGTTTGTGACTTATCATATAGGAAGGTTACCCAATTCATTCTTGAGTAATCATCTATGAACAACATGGAATACCTTTCTTTGGCCAATACTCTTGTCCTTGTTGGCCCACATAAGTCTGTATGTATCAACTCCAAAGGTATTGAGGTGTTATATTATTTTGTTTTAAAGTTGACCTTTGCTTGCTTACCTTTGACACATTTATCATAGAATGTGCTTGCCATTTTTTATGATCTAAGATATGTTTCTCACATACCAGTTCTTTCTTATCTTAACCAGATAATCAAAATTCACATGGCCTAATCTCTGGTGCCACAACCAGCTTTCATCAACCTGTCCCATCATGCATTTGGACTGATAGAATTCCTTCAGATTGTAGACATTACCCTTTTTTCTCTTCCCTTCTTCTACCACCTGAATGGTACTCTGCTTTCTTATCTGACAACTGTTAGAGTCAAATGAGAATTTGTATCCTTTGTCACACATCTGACTTACACTCAGTAGGTTATGCTTCAAACCTTCCACATAGTACACATCATGAACCTTGAGCTTTCCATCAATATTCAGTGTACCCCGACCTTTGATTTTGATGGAGGAGTTGTCCAAACCAGACCGAACCACCATTCCAATCATCAAGCTTGATGAAATTTTTCTTATCTTTGGTCATGTGATTTGAGCAACCACTATCAACTACCCATAAATTCCTCCTTTCAGCACACAGAGCAATTTGCACAATCAGGTTGGACTCTATCTTATTTTTCTCTTTCTCTAACCAAACCAGCTTCTCTTCTTTCTTTTCCTCTTCTATCACTTTGTGTTCCGGTTTTGTTTCCAACTTCTCATCTGATACAATTCTCTTTTTATTGTTAGTTCTTAGCTGACAATACCTTTCTATGTGACCAAAATTTTGTCACTAATAGCATTTCACATTAGCACTATAAGATGTACTTAATGCATTCTTGTAGGAAATTTGCATATTACTCCTACATTCATAACTCTTGTGACCAAACTCATTGCAATTATAGCATATGACATCTGTACTTTGTAATGCAGCAAATGAGTTTCTACTCTCAAAACTAGGGTTGACACTCATTTTCCTATAATCTGTCATTCTATGACTGAACTAATTACACCGGTGACAATAACCATGAAAATTTGGAACATATCGATTAGGTTGTTTTGAACTTGCAAATGGCTGCCTCATGGGGGGTCTTCCTTTCATGCTGCTAACCCTTGTGAATCCTTCATACTGAACATTTGTAATTCTTCTTGGATCTACAAGTCAGTGCATTGAGTATGATCTTTGGTTCATTGACTGAGTATACCAGTTTGTGTGGTGGTTTCTAGAAGCATCTGCATATGTCTTCTTGCTAGTATCCTTGCCTACCATGAATGTCTTCTTCTCTTCACCTTCATTTGAAGAAGTGAATTTTATTTCCTTATCGGATGTGCCTTTACTGTTTGAACTTTGACCTTCTTGAAAACCTATGCCAACGGTATCTTTGGATTGCTTCTGTTTGCTCACTATCTTGTCCAAGGCTTCAGAGCTACCTTCATATTTGCTTCTCACTTTTATTTATTCCTAAATTTTCTCTAATTCCTTCTAGAATTTCACTATTTCTTCTTCTAGATTCTGATGTTCTTTTTCTTTTTCACTCAAACCAGTACTAGTGACTTCACACATCCTCTTGGCCTCTTCCAACAAGAGTTTTAGATTTGTAATTGTTTTCTTGGACTCTTCAAGAGATTTCTCCAGCAATTCTTGTTCTTCAGTGCTTTTTACCTTATTTAAGTCTCTTCTTGTTTTCTTTATCTCATCTAAGGCACTAATGAGCTCTGCTTCATGATCTACTTCTCCTTCTTGTTCTTCCTCTTCTGCATCTTCAGGTACCAAAACTTCTTGAGCCATGAAAAGGTTTTGATGCAGAGCATCATGTAAAACCAACCAACCATCAAGGATCATGTTGATCCAATCATCTGAACAACATTTTAGAGGCATTTCTCATGTAACAACATACCTTATCATTGAATCAATAACAAATATGATAGGTTCCTCAATCTCATCAAAGATACTTACAACCTTTACACTCCATAAACTCAAACATTCAATCAATAACCTTCAATTAATCACAAAACTTTCAACATATCCATAAAAACTCATACCAATCAATCATGAGTCCATCCAATTCATGCTTCTAATCACCTTCCAAATCTGTCCCAGTTGTGACAGTTTTGATACCCTGCATTCTGTTATTAACATCTCCTGAACCAGACATTAGTTTTAAAATCTCTCCAGTGGAGACATAGATAATTATTCTTTCTAAAACATATTCAAAAATTGTAAAGATTCAACAGTTCGTTAGAGATTTATGCCCTCTACACAGAGACCATTTTGACTGTCATAGAAAAAACAAGAAATGTGCATGCCCAGTCCGTCTAGGGCATCAAATATCTTCCAAAATACAAATCCATTTGATATGAAATAAAATCCATATGAAATCCCCTTTAATCTACTCTCAGAATAACTAAGATTTAGATTTTTCCCATGGTTAAAAGTTGCAATATGGTCAAACCCTTACACACACCTCTGTAAATGAGGGTTTACAAACTGTTTTTACAAAAACTAACATAACTCATTCATTCCTTCATAAAAAAAAACCAAACCAAAGCCAAAAGAAATTTAACTCATTGCCCTAAATTTTCATAATAATTATACACCATTTCCATGCCTTAGATAGTCGTGCAAGGCCTAGAAAGAGAGAAGATAACTGTTTTAGGACTACAAAACAAAGGTTTTTGAATTCCCAATTTCAATCAAAATGTACTCCTTCTTTCTCTTTGGTTTGGATCAACATTACATCATTTAAATAGTGATTCCCATCCTTGGGAACTCTCATAACTATCCTTTAACCAATTTAGAACTCCTCATTTATGCATTTTACATCCTTATTACCCTTATTTGGGTCTTTTAACACATTTTAAAAAATTTCAACCTCATGAGGACCTTTTTGGATAATTTATGAAAAATGGCTTACATAGCCTTACATTATGATTTACAATGACTCAAATAGACCTTATAAGCTCAAAAATTATTTAAATTACTCATGAAATCACTCTTGACCTCATGGAACCTCTTGAAACTAGGTGCTCCTACACTAGGTTTGCTCTGACTTCGTCTCCACTACAATAGTCTTCTGAGGCACTTTCCTCATATGTGGTATCATTTTCATGAGTGTAAAGATTGCTCTGCTTCCAGTACTCTCTTCTACCATGCTGGTAGACATTCTTCCTCCTATCCTTACTATATAATCTTCTGCCACTTGATTGATCATCTTCATTCTTATCACCATAAGGACATTTAGCAACAAAATGTCCAATCTTTCCACAATTGAAACATTTCAAAGGCAACTTGCGTTTGTATTTTCCTGAACCAGTCTTGAGTCTTTTGACAAATTTTGCCATGATGTCATCAAAGTCTTCACTGGTTGGATCATGAGTAGATTCTTCTTTTCCTTTTCTTGATGTCTTGAATGGAGCTTCTTTCTTCACGACATCAGTACCGATAGTACTCATCTCATAAGCAGTTAGGGAGCCATACAACTCATCCATTGTAAAGACTTTCAAATATTTTGCTTCTTATATTGTTGATACCTTTGTATCATACTTAGATGTAAGAGATCTAATTACTTTCTTCACTACCACCTCATCTTTTATTTCTTCTCCAAGCCCTCTAATGGTGTTTGTTGTTTCATCAACCCTTTGGAGATAGTCAGCAATCTTTTCTTCATCTCTCATCTTCAAACCCTCAATATGTTCTCTCAATTCCTACAACTTGGCTTCCTTGACTTTAGCATCACCTTCAATTATATTTTTCAACTTGTCCCAAGTTTCCTTGGCAGAAGAGTAGTGTATAACTTTGACAAACTCATTATCAGACAACCCACTAAGAATGGTATTCTTATCTTTAGAATTGTTATCATATTCCCTCTAAGCATCTGGATCAGTAGGGAGATTATTAGGAACTGTATACCTATTCACAAATGACATCCATACATCACAACCTAGAGAGGACAAATAGGTTTCCATTCTTCTACTCCAAAAGGCATAGTTGACACCATCAAACATAGGAGCTTTTGAGGAGGAGGATTCCTTTCTTGTCATTGTGAATACTTGATAGGATCTACCAAATCTAGAGAATGCTTTTTACAAAAATAGGGTACCTATGCTCTGATACCAATTATTGGACACAATGGATCACTTAGAGGGGGGTGAATCAGTGATTTAAACTCTTTTTATTCAACAAGGAGATACTGGTAATATATAAAACAAATTGAGTGCTAACCGGTAACTTGAACAATGCAAGCAGAGTGTGTGAAAGGACTTGCTAAAACATTAACATAACACATGCACAAGAATACATCACACAACACTATATATATACAAGGAAGACCTAATGTGGGGAAAACCTCGATGAGAATAGTTGTTGGAGATCTTCTGCTCCAATCTAGCCTCACAATGAATCTCTGATTACAATATTTAGGGCACCAACCGAAGGAGCACCAACTCAAAGGAGAACCAACCCCTGCACAATTTATAGGCTACAACCTAAAGGAGCTACAACCCCTGTACTAAGATACAACTTAGTGAAAACAATATAAAACTCAAATATACAAATGAAATCACTGTTTAAAATGAAGTTTTTCAACCTTACAATATTCTCCTTTGCCAGTTTCAGCCTTAGCGGTTTGTATTCTCTCCACCTACTCTACAACTTGACTTTTCTGATCACTTTTCTAAATCTCCTCTCACAATATCTTTCCTTTTTCAACTCACACTTGATCACTCTTAATCAGGCATAACTTTTGTCTTTTTGTCACATTTATGTTCAATGCACACTTCATCAGTGGTTCCTTACACCGGTTTACTCTACTTCATCTTATCAATCAATTCTTTGCTCATAAACACTCCAAGTGTTTATCTCTTTGGCTCTCAAACAATAATTTCACACTAGTCTTCACTTTGCAACACCAACAATCACAGTCTCAAGTTATCATATTTAAACTTGAGCTTTCTTGCCACGAAGCAATTCAAACTTGGGGCGGTTATGATTTCCTTCACCCTACAAAATCTGCATGAGATCTGATCCAATATTCCTTAGAATGATCACCTATACTCGAGGAATGCATCTATATGCATTTTCCATTATCCAATGAATATTTTCTAAACATAGCAATCTTGTCCATGATTTTCTACCTTAAAATTTTTCAACTCATTAACAGTCCAGTTGTTTCATTCTCAAGGTCATCTTGCAATCTGATTTCTTTGCTTCGATCTAGGTGCCAACTACTCCCTGATCTTACTATGTCATTCTTTCTTCCTCGATCTGCATCAGTCAGTTACGATCTCATGATTTTTGGTTGTTTCATTAATGTCAACTAGTTGTTTCAACAACCACGTCGATGGAGGCTTCACTGACCTCTGCAT
The DNA here is from genome assembly GCF_030272615.1 of Cryptomeria japonica. Taxonomy (NCBI): domain Eukaryota; kingdom Viridiplantae; phylum Streptophyta; class Pinopsida; order Cupressales; family Cupressaceae; genus Cryptomeria; species Cryptomeria japonica. The sequence goes on from NC_081412.1 coordinate 642,708,195, forward strand.
GTTTTCCACCTTAGCTCCACATGGCATCACAACGGTCATACACTCAGCTCATGAACACAAATTTGGTTTAGACTTGAACATTCAGCAAACTCATATCTGTACAAGCCTTTACTGATGATACCTTCTCCTCTTGCTAAATGGTAGTGCACACTGTTAGGACTCGGAGGCAACTGAGAGGGGGGAGGGTGAATAAGTTGTCTATTAATTTCAACCCAAATATAACTTAACCAAGCTTAATGCATACTACCGGTAAACCAAACTCAATGTCAGTTGATAGTTTAATAGTTAATAACAGTACCGGTAAAGTTTAATGCATGAAACATAAAGACAAATAACATCCACAACACATAATATAGATATTTGTATGTGGAAACCCTATAAGGGGAAAAACCATGGTGGGAAAGCTTACCCACAATCAGATGATACTACTATAGATAGTATGTGTGTACAAATGGGGTCTGCACATGAAGAAAGGACAACTGCCTAGAGCTCACTACTCAATCACAAAATGGGAGTCACACTGACTACAATTGGATGGTTAAATCCAATGATAATGTACTGCTCAAAATAGCATCTTCATATGCTGGATTCAGTACCAGTTAAGCTCTTATTGCCTTCTTCAAACCTTCCTTGTATCTTCAAATGATGTATGTGTGTATATCTCTTCTTATATTCACATATACCGAATATCACAACCTTGTAATACCTTATTACATTCCCTATCACAATCTCACAAATGAGATCTTACATATATACCAAAACCTAAGACCAAATGTGTAGGTCAGCTCACTAAGAATATTACAATTAAATCAATTACAAATAAATCAATATGTGATGCATCATGTCAGCTCAATGCATTTACAATAATAACCAAGTAAACAAATCATCTCCATAACATGTCGTGCTAATCTGGAATAGATAACGCTTGTCGGTCCATAACCTAGACCTATTTGTTGGTAACAACATATATGCAAACTCGATTAGACCAATAACCAAATCACCAAAACCAAGTTCCCAAACAATGTCTTCAACATAACCAAGTAATATTCAAATGACAACATATCATCCTCAGTATTGGTGAACAATATAACTTGTCGATGAACCAAATACCAGTGACTGTGCATAAGTCACTAAACATGTCCGTGAACATAACCAAAGATCTCCAGTGCTGATAAGTGTTGACAAGTGTTGACATCAATGACAAAACCAATGCAACACATCCATAATACCAACAATCTCCCCCTTTGACATTGATGGCAACACAAGATGGAAAAACCATCTAAGTTCCAAAGCAGGAGTGCCAAAAACCAAAAACCAACAATCTTCCAAAGAGATCAATTACCAGAAATCAAAATACATAATATTTCTCCCCCTAGGAATAATCTCTCCCAAAAGATAATGTGTTTTTCCATAGATATCTCTCCCCCTTTGACATCAAATGCCAAAGAAATACAAAACCAAATACAATCAGATCATAGAACTTATTATAAATACCAACTTATCCAACTATTCCCCCTAAGAAGTAGCTCTCCTTCATCAAAGCCAGAAAAAGATTTTCTCTGTTAATTTTTTTAGTCTGATGCCATGCTCCAACTATCTAAGTTTCTACTAGTGAGGGTATAACTCCAAGCTACTCTCTGAGATATTCAAAATTTTCCTTAGGCAAAGGCTTAGTAAAGATATCTGCAATCTTCTCTTTAGTATTCACATAAACCAATTTCACTTCTTTTGCTTCAACATCCTCTTTTAGAAAATTGAATTTGATAGAAACATGTTTAGTTTTAGAGTGAAATACCAGATTCTTAGATATATCAATTGCTGCCATATTATCACAGTAAATGATTATAGGTTCTTTGCATTTTACCTTTATGTCCTTCAACATTTCCTTAATCCATAATACCTGTGTACAATTAGTTGTTGTCACAACATATTCTGATTCTATTGTTGATAATGATGTACAACTCTGTTTCTTGCTCAACCATGAAATTAATCTGCTACCAAGAAAGAATTCTCCTCCGGTGGTTCTCTTTCTGCCATCTACATCTCCTGCCAAATTTGCATCTGTGTATGTGTTGGCAAATGCACACTCCAATAAAAAATTATAGGTGATTGAAGGTTTTATCATTGATGGCAATCTTGCAATCATATGATACCGGCAAGATAATATACCAGCACTGGCAACGACAGACTCTACACTGACACACAAGACATCGACAGACAAAGGAAGGATACCGGCACCCTGGCTGACATGAACTTTGTTTATAATGTATTTTGTAATTAATTATAAAATCATTGTAAGCCGACATGGCGAGTTGTAATATGACTCATATATGTATGAGATCATTGTAGAACATTTTGTAAGGAGATAGGCGAAATTATGCAAACCTAATATGCAAATTTTAGTTTAAGGGTTTATGTATGTAGTAGAGCTAAAACCAGTACTGGATCTGGCATAGCAGATGCTATTTTGAAGCAGTACAAGACATTGGATTTGTATAATCCATTTTGTAAGTTAGTGTGACTTCTTATTTTGTATTTGAGTAGTGAGCTCTAGGCACTTGACCTTCCGGCATGTGCAGGCCCCTATTGTAAGAGTAATATTCACTTATTGGCTAGTAAGCGAATATTGTGGGTCACAAATCCCACCTAGGTTTTTCCCACACCGCGTTTCCTCGTTAAACTACTATGTTCTAGTGTGCTTTTCATGTGGTTGTTGTTATCTTTGTTTACTGCATTATTTTTGGTTTACCGGTATAGAGTATTGATATGCTTTACATGTCTTAAATCATGTAAATTCTTAAACTGGTTAGATATTGATTCACCCCCTCCCCCCCTTAATATCTTTGGGAATCCTAACAATTGGTATCAGAGCCTGGTCCTCTATTTTCAGAAGCCTAATAGCTTGAGGAAGATCTTGCAACTGGTAGAGATGGATAAATTGAAGAAACAATTGGAAATAGCTCTTTCAGACTATGATATAGAAAAATTGAAGAATATCAAACTTGAAGATGATCTAAAAGCTGCTCAGGATATCATTCAAGCACTTCAAGAGAATTACACTATAGCAAGGAATAAAAGAAGAGAACTTTGTGAGAAGATGTAGAAAGAGGGAGATGAAAAGGAAACTCTTAATGACTTGGTAAACAAACTAAGACAACAAATAAGTACAACAAAGAATGAGATGCAAGATATGACTATGAGATTTCGCAAAGAAATTGAAGATAGGAAGAAAAATGAAGAAGATCTGACTAGAAGACTGAATGATGTTGCAAATGAAAACACAAGACTTAGTTATGACAATGATATGTTGAAGACAAATCTGATGCACACACAAAATGACTCAAATGAACTTATGAGACAGAAAGAAATCTTGGAAAGAGAACTGGCTACTGCAAATCAACACAAGGAAAAATTCAAGAAAAGCTCAGAAGAACTCGGCGATGCTGAAGAATCAAAAACCTAATAGTGACACTAATGATCTTGGCTTTGAAGCTGGTGAAAACTCTAGTACTGCAAACACACATGATCATAGAAAACCGGTAAGACAACCAATTGCTTATAAATTTAATGGCAAATGTTTTAACTGTAACAAGTATGGTCATAGAGCAAATCAATGTAGATCTAGAAATGATCAGAACACCAATACACCCACCGGTCAGTGTTCTAAATGCAACAAAGTTGGTCATAATTCAGAGAGTTGCAAAATGAATGTAAGATGTTATGTTTGTGGAAGATTTGGACACTTATCTAATCAATGCAGAACACAAACCGACATAGGATATGGGAAAGCAATTCAGAAAAACAATGTGACTTGTTATACCTGTAACAAGATTGGACACATTGCTAATTTTTGTAGAAGCAAGTCCTCACTGGCAAATAACAAAGGTCCTAGTTTGAAAGGTAAAGAAAAGGTTGAAGAGGTAAAGCAAGAATTCTCAAAACAATGGATCAGAAAATTAGAATAGAATGTTGATGGGAATACTCCTCCACCAGTAGAATAGAGTAACACTCCACCAGTAGGAAACTCTTCATCTAATTGAAAATCCTTTTGAGGGTTTAACAACTGAATGTAAAACATGCTATTATTCCCTCGGTTGATGGTAAGAAATTGAGATTACTTCTTTACCAGAAGATAAGTTAAGTTGTGACTTAACCGACAAGCATTAAATGTGGCAGGTGAAGAAAATAAAATTATAAAACAAGTATTTTGGCTCCATTTTCATTTCACTGAGCATTCAAAACTTCAAGAGTGCGAAAATCCCAAGAAAAGGCATTCCAAGCAAAGAAGCGAAGCAATCTATCAAATCTTTCATCCCTAAGGCAGATTAAGGTATTTATAGCTATGGCATCCTCATCTACTCCTGAATTTATTGCAAACCCTACTATTGTTGAAGTTATTAAATTCCATAGACCCGTATTCTAGCTAGTTCTCAAAATTGCAAAGAAAGATGATAGTTTAGATGCATTTTCTCAAATACCTAAAAGGGTAGTATATGCTAAAGACCCTAGAATGTATATACACTGTCATATTGATGAAATAGGTGATGAGGAAATTAAGAATATGTATAAATCTATCATTTGTGATGAATCTGAAAATGTCAAAATTGAACACAAGATAATAGAAACCCTAGGTTTTACATAAATTCTTAGTATCCCAGATTTCCCCAAGGATATCGTAAGAATTGTGCTAAGCAGGGCTAATGGCGAATTCTTTTGGTTGGACTCTATTCACAAGATTACTAAAGAAGAAGTAAAGGTTGTGACAAGGTTATCCTCCACTGGCAACAGACCTGACAAAACTAAGAAGGTCTCAAATGATTTAGTTACAAAACTAACCAGTGCAACATTTGACAAGAGATCACTAAGGATAAATGATGTAACAGATATCAATGTCAAATTTATCAGTATGATCTTAGGTTACAAGACTACACATGCAAATAGGTTAAACTCAGTTTCTAGCCTATGCATTAAAAGTGCCTATGATATGGTAAATAATAATGCAAGGATAGACATATGTGAATGGCTTAAAGATGAATCGATTGATAATTTGGGAAAGATAAAGAAAGACAAGAAAGGAACATTCAGATTTGGAAACCTACTTGTTTGTCTGATGCTATATATAACAAAACAAGTACCCGGTATTGGCACCATATATTTTGGATATGATATACCAGTAGGAAAACAACTATCATTATTGTTGAACAACATGGGAGAGAACATGGAAAAGAACTTAAATGAGTATTTTCAAGCATTGAAAGCTCGAATGAAAACATGAGTAAGGTTATCACAAGCTATTGTGGATAAGTACCAAATGGAAATTTGTTTTGTAATAAAGAAAGATGAAATTTGGATGGAGGTAGTTGTTCCTAGAACCATCTAGGTCACTAAAATGGGGTATGAGACTGATGACAACATAATAGAAACCTATGCAAAAGCCCTCCTAGAAGCTCTTAAGGAACCTGAAGAAGAAGTATTTGGCAATGCTGAAACTATAGAAAGTCAAATTCAATCAAAGAAAAGAGTTAAAAAGGTTGAGGTAACTATTAGAAAAGGAACCCGACAGACAAAAGCTATTAAAGAAGATGTGCTAAAGCAAACCGGTATAACTAAAGGTGAATTAGAAGCAATCCAACCGGAAACACACCTTTCACCGATAGAAACTTCCTCAGAAAGTGACATACCTATAGTATTCAAGAGAGTTGAGAGGAAGAGAAAACCTTCACCGACACCTTCTCCTACACCAAAAAGACAGAAGCAACAGGCAGTAAGGCCCCCAGCAAAGAAATTAACTCCAAAGAAAAAGAAGTTGACTCCTAAGAAGAAGTCAAAACAAACTATAGCTCCTATTGATAAATTACTGGATGAAATTACTGAGGATGGAAAGTTGAAGAATATTAGCAAATTGTATAACACACTATCAGCTGATGACAAGGAGAAAGTAGAGAATAGTGTAATATTACACTTAGATATTTGTAAGAAATTTTTGATGCAAGTTGTTGATGAAATACTAGCAGATCTATACAACAGACTAGAAGCTAGAAGAGTAGCTATTATTGAGCTTGATAAGAAAATAAAGATTGAAAAATTACTTGATGTACATCCTGTTAACTCACCTAATGAGATAGATCAATTGATCTCTGAGGTTAACCGGTCAATGTTTTTGACTGCTCACTGACATGTAGCACTAATGGCAGGGAGAGTGAATCAGATAACAAAGGAAACATCAGATGCATGGGATATATTCCTGGTAGAAAAAGAAAAATAGGAAGAGTCTCAAAAACCTAAAACCTTCAAGGTATATCAAAAGGATAGGGACAAAGGAAAAGGCAAGGTTGGTGGACCTCCCAGTATAAAGATAACAAACAACTTACCCCCACCACCTTTAGATACTCCATCGGTAGACACTATTGAAAATCAACTGGAAATAGAGAGTATGAAGACAACACATGAGGACACAAATCCTGATTCTGAGGTGTTGTACATAATGAATATTGACATACAGGAAGTCAACATTGTGGTTGATAAGGAAACAAGTGAGAAAAGAGATGTTGCAACTAAGCATTGGTAGAAGACACAACAACTGAGACAAATGTTGAAGATACAGCTAGAGACATTGAAATTGGGAGTGAGCAACAAACTGAATAGCCAATGGATACAAGAAAAATTGATAGCACTAGTATCTAGAAACTGACTGAAAACATTTCAAGGGCAAGCACAGAGAAATCGGTAGAAAATATAGAGTCACAAGCAGAAAAACCGGTAGTGGATACCACTGAAAAATAATTAGAGGCACCATCAGAGAAACCATCAGTAGAGAGCACAAAGAAACAGGTTCATTCACAAGTACATTCAGAGACAGTGCCACTGGCTACAACTGAAAAACCTAAACCTTTGGTAGCTGAAATGGAGACACAAACTGATCCTCCAGTAAAAGAGGAAAGCAATGCTATTATCACCACTAGAGGATTACAAATTGTGAAGTCGGTTGGACAGACATCCGGAACCTCCATATCTGAATTTAGACCAACAAATGTGACAGAGGTGCTACTAGATTCAATTAAGAAAATAATAGATTGTAATGCACTACATATAAGGCTATTGATGACACCATACCAATTTTGAAGATGATAGCTCCAAAGTGTAACATAGACAATAAAGATTCTTTGAACCAATTAGACACATTGTCTAAGTATATAACCGGTAACCTAATAACACTGGAAAAAATAAATGAGGATACATTTAAGGAGAGATTGATAAAGGAAAAAGAAAAATTCTTTGAGGATACAGTTAAGAACAAAGGAGAGATGGACACTCTTTTACCGGAACTCAATGAAATCATTTTTCACTTCAAGAAACTATACAGGGATACATGCAAAATGGATGTATTAACAGAAGATCTTGACAAAGAAATCAAAAAGACATAGGATAAGATTAACAATAATACTAACAATTTAATTGAGACATCAGATTCATTTTTGGAATTAGAAAAGAAAATTGCAAAGAAAGAAGAGAAAATCAGGAAACTGGAAAATTAAAAACAAAGAATAAAGGACAAAGCAAAGGACTTAAAATGCCGACTTGGACCAAGATTAGAGTATCTTATTTCTTTGAGAAAAGAAATATCTAAGGCTCTAGTTCCTGGACTAAAGACACCGGAAGAGCAAATGCGCATACTCACTGGTACAATGCACAGAACCCATGAGGCTATAAAAGATAGTAAGACATTCAACAACAACATAAATTCAATTTTGACAGATATTTTTCAAAGTGTAACCTACCAGTTACAAGAAACCAGGCAGGACTCCACTGATAGTGAATGATAACCTTTGTCATTGATGTCAAAGGGGGAGTAGAGGCTATGAGAAAATGATCAGCAAATGACTCATCAACTCAAGGGGAGCTCATATTTTTTTTGGTAAGACAATTCTGGTAGACTCATTTTTGGATGACACTTTTTTGGATTTCTCTCATGAGTGTTGCCATCAATGCCAAAGGGGGAGATTGTTGGCAAATGCACACTCCAATGAGAAATTGTAGGTGATTGAAGGTTTTGTTATTGATGACAATCTTTCAATCATATGATACCAGCAAGACAATATACCAGCACTAGCAACAATAGACTCTACACCGGCACACAAGACACCGACAGATAAAGGAAGGATACCGGCACCCTGGTCAACAGGAATTTTGTTTATAATCTATTTTGTAATTAATTGTAAAATCATTGTAAGCCGACATGGCAAGTTGTAATATGACTCATATATGTATGAGATCATTGTAGAACATTTTGTAAGAAGGAGATAGGCAAAATTATGCAGACCTAATATGCAAATTTTAGGTTAAGGGTTTATGTATGCAGCAGAGCTAAAACCGGTACTGGATCTGGCATAGCAGATGCTATTTTGAAGTAGTACAAGACATTGGATTTGTATAATATTTGTAAGTCAGTGTGACTTCTTATTTTGTATTTGAGCAGTGAGCTCTAGGCACTTGGCCTTCCTGCATGTGCAGGCCCCTATTGTAAGAGTAATATTCACTTATTGGCCAGTAAGCGAATATTGTGGGTCACAAATCCAGCTGAGGTTTTTCCCACACTGGTTTTCCTCATTAAACTATTGTGTTTTGGTGTGCTTTTCATGTGGCTATTGTTATCTTTGTTTATTGCATTATTTTTGGTTTACCGGTATATAGTATTGATATGCTTTACATGTTTTAAATCAAGTAAATTCTTAAACCTGTTAGATACTAATTCATCCCCCCCTCTTAGTATCTTTGGGAATCCTAACAGTATGCACATAAATCAAAATTTTCATCTTTCAGATATCATAAACCAAGATTTGTTGTGCCTTCTAGGTACAGAAAAATCCTTTTTACTCTTGATTCATGATTTTCCTTAGGATTACTCTGAAATATTGAAACAATACATACTCCATTCATAATATCAGGTCTTGTTTGTGTCAAATACAGTAAAACTCCAATAATAGATTTAAATCTTGTCAGATTAACAGGTGTTGATTCATCTTTCAATGATAATTTATCAGTTGTAGTTAGAGGAGTACTTACCGGTTTAGATTTTTCCATACCAAATTTCTTTAGTAATTCTTTCAAGTACTTTGATTGATTTATGAATATACCTTTATCAGTCTGTGAAATCTACAATCCTAAAAAAAATTTATCTCCCCAATAATAGACATTTCAAATTCTTCCTGCATCTTATTAGAAAAGTCTTTACACAATCCTTCTTCTCCTCAAAAAATGATATCATCAATAAAAAAATCAATAACCAAGATGTCATCATTAGTCACTTTGTAATAAAAGTTGTTGTCAACATTACCTTTAGTGTAACCAAGATTCAAAATATATTTGTCCAATCTAGCATACCAAGCTCTAGGAGCTTGCTTCAATCCATATAAAGCTTTCCTTAACCTACAAAACATATCTTTATCATTTGTCAAAGAAAATCCATTAGGTTGTTCAATGTAAACTTCCTCTTCAAGATCACCATTCAGAAATGGACATTTAACATCCATTTGATATACTTTATAGTTCTTGTGTGCTGCAAAAGCTAAGAATAGTCTGATTGCCTCAATTCTAGCTACCGGTGCAAAGGTTTCATTGTAATCAATTCCCTCTTTTTGTGAATATCCCTTACACACTAATCTTTCTTTGTTTCTGATTTCCTTACCATCTTCATTAAGTTTATTTCTGAATACCCATTTAGTTCCAATTACATTTTTGTTTTTACGTCAGGGAACCAATGTCCATGTGTTATTCTTTTCAATTTGTTCCAATTCATCTTCCATAGCCTTAATCCAATGTTTATCTTCACATGCCTCATAAATAGTTGTCGATTCAATTTGAGAAATTAAACATACCTCTTCATTTGCCAGTCTTCCTCTTGTCATAACACCTTGGTATTTATTCCCATTTATCTAACTTTCAGAGTGATTCAATCTTACATACCTGGGGCGTTCACTTGCTATTGTTCTTCAGTCACTTTGGAATTCTCAGATGATGCCGATGTGACTGGATCAACATTTTATACCGGTGTACTCATTGTAGGTCCATTTGTGATTATCCTAACTATTGGTTTAGAGTTTATAGACCTTGAATTACCTCTAAATTGTTCCTCAATCTTCATATTTGTACTCTCAATGATTTTTTGTAATCTCTTGTTAAAACATCTATATGCCTTTCTCTTAGATAAATAACCAAGAAATATTCCTTCATCACTTCTAGGATCAAATTTGCCAATATAATCATCTCTCCTAATATAACATTTGCTTCCAAATATTCTAAAATATTTAAGAGTAGGAGTATTACCAAACCATAGTTCATGAGGGGTCTTACCGGTTTCACCTTTGATGTGAACTCTATTAAATATGTAAACTATTGTATTCACTGCTTCTCTCCAATACACATGAGGTAGATTTTCTTCTAATATCATGCTTCTAGGTGCATCCAGAATAGTTTTGTTCTTCCTTTCCACAACTCCATTTTGCTGGGATGTTCGAGGTGTTGATAGTTGTCTTCTAATTCCATTCACTTCACTGAAAGTATTAAATTCCTTAGATGTGAATTCACCTCCTTGATCTGATCTCAAAAATTTTATTTTCTTACTGGTTTCATTCTCTACCATTACCTTGAATAGTTTCAATTTCCCAAAAGCTTCTGATTTCTCCTTGAGAAAAGTAACCCAACACATTCTAGAATAATCATCAATGATTAGCATAAAATATCCATCTCCTTGTAAACTTCTAGTTCTTGTTGGACCACATAAATTAGTATGAATTAAATCAAGAACATTATTGGATTTCTCTGAAATACTCTTAAAACTTTCTCTAACTTGCTTTCCAAATTGACATTCCTTACATACCGGATTGTGAGGTTTTATAATCTTAGGTAAATCCCTTACTGCCTTAGTTGTACTGATTTTCACAATGCAATCAAAATTTACATGACAAAGTCTCTTATGCCATAACCAACTTTCATCAATATATGCAATTAAGCATGCCCTTTCATTGTTATTCAAATGAAAGATATTACCTCTAGTTTGATTACCGGTTGCAATTTCCAAACCAGTTCTATTCATGATTTTGCATTTACCATTCTTGAATTGTAACTGAAATCCATTTTCAACTAATTGACCAACACTCAAAAGGTTATGCTTCAAACATTCAACATAATAAACATTATCATTATTGTTCTTACCATCAAAAGATATAGAGTCTTTTCCTCTTATCAAACAAGCTTTATCATCCCCAAATCTTACTAGACCTCCATTGTATTCCTGAAAAGTTAAGAATTTACTTTTATCACCAGTCATATGATGTGAACATCTAGAATCTATAATCCATTCATCTTTTTCTTCAATTTTAGCTGTCAAGGCCTGCTCTATCGATTGAACAGTAGGTGTCGGTTGATATTATATTATTGCAACAAAATTCCATCCATTTTCTATTGGTTCCTCATCAGAATCATTAGTAACTCCTTCATCAACATAGTAACATGATTTGTCTCTATTATTCTTAAATCTGTATCTCTGATATTCAGGGTTAGGCTTATATGTTCTTTTAGATTCTTCTTTCAAACTTGCATGTCTATCAGGACACCTAGATGCCATATGACCAATTTTATTGCAGTTAAAATATTTAAATGGTGCTTTACCTTCATACTTACTTCCAACTAGACCTTTAGGCATTTTCCTTGCAAATAGTGCTTCAAGCTCTTCAAATTCTTCATTCTCCCTTCTGATATCTTCAAGTTGTCTAGCATAGAGTGCTTTCCAATCAGATTTTTCTGATGATGATGGTGTTGCAGATGATGATGATGCCTTGAAAGATAAATATGTCTTAATTGTAGCAACAGGACCAAATTCCTCAAGTTCAAAAGCTAGAAGTTTTCCAACCAAAGTATCTCTAGATAGTGATGTATTAGGCATTGTTCTCAATTCATTAATAGCAGTTACTTTCATTTTGTATGTTGGTGGAAATGCTCTTAAAACTTTAGAAAGAATTTCAACTCGAATTAAGGATCTTCCACAACATTTTATACCTAAAATGATTTCGTTAACTCTTTCCATAAAAGCATAAAACCTTTCATCTTCTTCCATTTTTAGATTTCCATACCTGACCTGGAAGCATTCCAGTTTTGCAATTTTGACTATGGTATCACCTTCATTCAATGTCTCCAATTTTTCCCAAATAGATTTAGCAGTAGATCGGTCTGATAATCCCATGATTTGTTGATCTGACAATGCGCTCAAAAGTGCTTCTCTTGATTTGCAATCATTCTTCTGATCTTGAGCTAAGGTAGGTGGATTAGGTTCACTCTATGTAGGACCAATTGTTAGGACCCAGAGGCAACTAATAGGGGGGGATGAATCAATTGTCTATTAATTTCAACCCAAATATAACTTAATCAAACTTAATGCATAATATCGGTAAACCAAACTTAATGTCGGTTGACAGTTTAATAGTTAATAATAGTACCAATAAAGTTTAATGCATGCAATAGAAAGACAAATAACATCCACAACACATAACATAGATATTTGTATGTGGAAACCCTATAAGGGGAAAAACCATGGTGGGAAACCTTACTCACAATCAGATGATACTAGTGCAGATAATATGTGTCTACAAATGGGGTCTGCACATGCAGAAAAGGCCAACTGCCTAGAGCTCACTGCTCAATCACAAAATGGGAGTCACACTGACTACAATTGGATGGTTAAATCCAATGATAATGTACTACTCAAAATCGCATCTTCATATGTTGGATTCAGTACCGGTTAAGCTATGATTGCCTTCTTCAAACCTTCCTTGTATCTTCAAATGATGTCTACGTGTATAGCTCTGCTTATATTCGCATATACCAAATATCACAACCTTGTAATACCTTATTACATTCCCTATGACAATCTCACAAATGAGATCTTACATATATACCAAAACCTAAGGCCAAATGTGTAGGTCGGCTCACTAAGAATATTAAAATAAATCAATTACAAATGAATCAATATGCGATGCATCATGTCGACTCAATGCATTTACAATAATAACCAAGTAAATAAATCATCTACATAACATGTTGTGCTGATCTAGAATAGATAACTCTTTCCGGTCCATAACCTAGACCTATTTGTCGGCAACATCAATTATACAAACTCGATTAGACCAATTACCAAATCACCAAAACTAAGTGTCCAAACAATATCTTCGACATAACCAAGTAATCTCTAGATGATAACAGATCATCCTCAGTGCCGGTGAACAATATAACCTGTTGGTGAACCAAATACCGGTGATTGTGCATAAGTCACTGAAAATGTCAATGAACATAACCAAAGATCTTTAGTGCTGATAAGTGTTAACAAGTGTTGACATCAATGACAAAACCAATGCAACACATCCATAATACCAATACACACTACACCAGTAGCACATCGTTACCTCCGGTGATTTGTGATTACTTTAACATTGTATCTCTTCATCATAAATAGGTAGCTAACCTTCAAACTAGTTTATGCTCTACCGATTATCACTCAACATGCTCACCCACACATGCGTCTCACCTCATACCAGTGAAGTCACTGATAGTCTCAATATCTACTTGTCTTCCACCATATCGGTTGACAAACCTTCATGTTAATCTTCTCAATACTTTATTTGTCTTTCACCATACCAAATGACATACCTCTACCGGTAGCCTGCCTACAATACCAGTTGACATCAATGACAACTCAATGCCAACATTAAATACTAAAGATATGGAGCCCCTATTAAGTAACCTTTTCCATGTGAATGTTGGTGCTTCCTCTAATCCCACACATGATATACCTCACATCATCGTAAATCATTTCTTTCATACTTCTCATGTTAAGGATAACTCACTAAATCTGATTACTTAGTAAAGTGACCAATTGGATAAGCTTGACAATGAGTTTGATAATATTCAATAATGAATGGGCCAAGAACATCCTAAAAGTAAGGCAATCCCCTTGATTGAAGAATTGAAGAGAATGGTTCAAAGTGATAAGATATGTGTGTATGCTTTGTGTGGTCTTGCTTATATTATTAATACCAATATTATGCTAATCAAAAGTTATGTTGAAGCTCTTGGTTACTCTCAACCCATTACCCAAGTTAATCTTTCCATTCCTATGCCTACATCCTTGCCTAGTGTGCCTACATTTACATCTTCTATCATGGCTACTTCAACACAAAAGGTTAATCCTACACATGTTAGTCATGGGGGAAATTCTATTAATCAATATTCCTACATACCTCCTTCTGTGAGTCTTCCATTTGTTTCACAACCATATCCCATACCAACATACCATAATGTTCACCCTCCTTATTACTAGCCTCCACTTACAACAATATTACTCATCCATCACAATCCAATATGTTCAATTCCAATCCATCGACCAAAGTAATTATCAATAACCTTTCTTAAATTGTTTCTTCTTTACAACATTAATTGGCTTCTTTAACTCAATCTAGATTCAATGTTCCCATATTTGATGTAGTGATCCCACTATTTGATGCTATTGTCTATGAAATTCCTCCTAAACATGTGGAAATTATTCAATTGGAGTTACACAATGAAAAAGGTGACCCCTTGACTAACGTGAAGATATTTTAAACCTTGTGTAGTAATTTCTCTCGTGATCAAAGACTCATGGTAAACTTATCTACTTAAACCTTTAGAGACAAAGCCTTGCAATGGTATTTTTCTTTGTCTCCTTATTCTATTATTCTTTTTGTTAGAAATATGTGTCTTAGTTATCATTGATATCAAACTTGGTGATCTAGATTGGTCTAAATGTGATGCTGAGTAGTGGAAAATAGGTACGTATGAGAGATCCTAATTGTTGTTGATATGTTGCAGTTATGTTTATTGCTCTGAAAATATGTATTGTTAGTAGGAGGACACATTTATCTTGACGAAAAATATTTGGTGTTGGTTTTGGCAATTCATTTTGTGCTCCAGTTGTTCATGCAATCTGACTATATGTCATTGGCTTATCTTAAGACATGGTAGTAAAATTTTTTGTATGATTGTTGTCATTAGTTAACATTTTTGTATTCATGGTTCTGGTGGTTTGAAATTTATGCTCTAGATGTTGTTCTCTTGAAGTGTATTCAATTATACAATATTGAGCAAAACTTCATGCTCTAGTTTCCTCTGTTTTCTTGATTTCTAATAATGATCTTTCAATAGTTCATTTTTTATGTCCTTAACCTTGTAACATTGAGTTGGATCATGATCATTGTACTCTAGTAGTGTGTTATTATGGAAAGTCAAGGATATGCATATTTTGGGTCAGGATGACCTTAAGAGATTATGTTAATGTTTAGCTTTGGTGATAGTAGCATGTAAATTGACTGTTAAAATATTATTTGGGAAAATGTTGTTAAGGTCGACATGTTGTATATTCTTATTGTTATACCCATATATATATGATCATATTATGCTTGAGGTGTGGCATGAGGTGAATGTGAATGAGAGAGAAATGTATGAGATGGATGAATTGCATTGGAGTAAGTGAAGAGCAAGGTGATAATAGAAAAACCAAAGAAGTTGATGCTGACTGAGTAGCAGACAAGGAAATATTTAGTGTGAGTGTATTTTGGAAGAAGGCAAATAGTGGACTGTTTTCCAAATTATTCTTAACCGGATCCACTACAAACCATTAGTGTGTTGTCTAAGATTAATTGTAACTGTTCCCATGCATAGGTAGATGCAAATTTCTCAATTCATTTCTTTTCTTTCTAGCAGTGAGCCTTTCTATTAGTAAGCCATTGTAATCTAGGCAATGAGCCCTCCAGGTAGTGAACCCTTTGACAGTTAGCCTCATTTTGTAATCCCATATAACTAGTTATATTATCTTGAGAGTTAACTCTCTTTGTGGTTTTTACCATTCAGGTTTTCCACGTATAAAAATCCGATGTCTCTCTTATGGTTGTGTATGTTGTGCACTTTCCTTCTTTTGCATATTTCAATTCATGTTAAAGATTATCAAAGAAGACCTATTTTTTTATTGGGGAATACTAATTCATCCCCCTCTATATATTCCAGTCTTTTCAACAATTTACTAATGCTTTCACTCAACTATTTCAAAATAACATTCGTACTAAGATTAGTTTGACTGATTTGATACATTGTAAGCAAGGAGTTAAAGAAAAATTAACTGATTTTATTGGTAGACATAAACATTTTCATTCAAAAATTACTTATCTTGTGCCTAATCATGATGTTCAAAGAATTTTGATTTCTAATTTACAACATGATATTAGAGATAAGTTTCTATTTTTTGAGTTTACTTCTTTTATGCAATTATGTGTAATGCATCATAATTATTAGCTTCAAGTGAGTAAATTTGAGTCTTCTTTAATGGCTTAGGTTTATAAGAATGAGGTACCCAACAAACATTTGTGAAGTTCAAACACAACAAAGTTTTCATCAAGATAAATAATAACATCAACACTCAAGTGGCAGCCACAACATGAGGTATGGCCCCTTTGTCCAAATACTTTAGAAAAGAATTAACTCCTCTTTCTGAGTCTTTGCATACTATAATATTGAGGTTGGTGAATGATAATATATTGAAACTTACTCCCATTAAACCAATTTACCCTTCTAAACCATATCATATTCCCATGATCCTAAAGCCTTTTGTCAATATCATCATCAACTAGGTCATGACACTGAGAAATGTTAGTAGTTGAGAGATGAGATTCAAGACATTGTTGATAGCAATACTATATCCATAGATAGTGTGAATGAAAAAGGAAATAAGTCCATAGTGTTGGTATTTTGGTATGGTTTTGTCATTGATGTCAACACCTACTAAACTTTATCAACTCTAGCACTTTAGAGAATCAACAATATTCACCAGCAAGCAAGTGACTTATACACAATCACTAGTATATGGTACACCGGCATGATATAATGATCACTGGCACTTGGAATGGCATGGAAAACACTTGGTTATGTCGAAGACATTGTTTGGACACCTTGTCTTGGAGATTTGTTTATTGGCATATTTGTATTTGCATATTTGTTATTACCGACAAATAGGTCTAGGTTATACACCGGCAGGTTTATCTTTTCTAGATCAGTATGACACACTATGGAGATGATTTATTATTATTGTAAATGCATCAATCCGACATGTTGAATCAGTTATTGCATCGGACATTGTTTTGTTTGTAAAATGATTTTATTGTAATATCTTGTAGAGCCAACCTACTAAAATTGGTCCTAGGTTATGATATAAATGTAAGATCTTATTTGTAAGATCGAATGTGGTATGTGAAGAAGATTTGTGTGAAGGTATATGTGAGAATAAGAAAAGCTATACACGTAGACATCATTTGAAGGTGAAGCAAGGTTTTTGTGAAAACATATCAGAACTACACCGGTACTGAATCCAGCATATGAAGATGCTATTTTTGAGTAGTGCATCCTTATTGGATTTAAAAATCCAATTGTAGTTAGTGTGACTCCTATTTTGTGTTTGAGCAATGAGCTCTAGGCGCTTAGCCTTTCTACATGTGCAGACCCCATTTGTATACACTTACTATCTACAGTAGTATCATCTGATTGTGGGTAAGGTTTCCCACCGTGGTTTTTCCCCTTACAGGGTTTCCATGTACAAATATTGGTGTTATGTGTTGTGGATGACCTTGTCCTTTTATTTCATGCATTAATCTTTATCGGTATTACAATTATCTGATAAAACTATCCACGGGTATAAAATATTGGTTCACTAGTATTAAGCAGTAAGTTGGTTAAGTTGTTTTGATTTAAATTTATTTGACAACTGATTCACCCCCCCTCTCAGTTGTCTCTGGGACCTAACAATTAGTATCAGAGCCTAGTCCTCTTTTACAGAAGTTTAACAGCTTGAGGAGATCCAATGTCTACTAACTATTTTAGGAAGGACAGTCCTAAACTTGATGGAACCAACTATGGCATATGGAAGATCATAATGGAGACACATCTTCATTGCATTGGAAAGGACATCTAGTATGTTACAAAGAATGGCTATACTGCTCCTACTCAGAGTCAGCCTAATCCACCTAACTTGACTAAAGATGAGGAAAATGATTGCAAAGCAAGAGAAGCACTTTTGAGCACATTAACAGATCAACAAATCATGGGATTATTAGATAGATCAACTACTAAAGCTATTTGGGATCATTTGGAAACACTAAATAAAGGAGATTCCACAGTCAAAATTGCAAAACTTGAAAGCCTCTGGGTCAAGTATGAAAATCTGAAAATGGAAGAAGATGAAAGGATTTCTGCTTTTATGGAAAGAGTTAATGAAATTGTTTTGGGTATTAAATATTGTGGAGGAACCTTAAGTGAAGATGAAATTGTAATGCCCCACCAGGAAACCCCGAAGGGATTGAGCCATAACACAAGAATAGAGTGCAATAATTTTATTTTTTTTAATGATAAACACAACATTAAGATACATCAAGATATCAAAGATACAGATTACATAGCGGAAGACATCAACTAACACCTAAAGATTTTCGCAATGTGATTACTTAATTACACATTTAACTTAACTCACACTAATAAATCCATTAAGTTGATTATCTTAATAACGAGATAATTCTTAAACAAGCACAATTTCTTTTAGATAGATGAGAATATAGATCACCATATAATGTTCATCCATTAGGATTTATTCATACCTTACATTCAATATTTTCATAAAAATATAAGTCATGCATCTAATTTAAACATACTAGAATTTCACCACAAGCTAATGAGATCTTCC
Source organism: Cryptomeria japonica (assembly GCF_030272615.1). Classification (NCBI taxonomy): domain Eukaryota; kingdom Viridiplantae; phylum Streptophyta; class Pinopsida; order Cupressales; family Cupressaceae; genus Cryptomeria; species Cryptomeria japonica. The sequence goes on from NC_081412.1 coordinate 642,727,000, forward strand.
CATGCATACTTAATTTCCTTAACAATAACAGAATGCGTTCTACTACTCTAATCCATAGTTTACCATGATCCCATTTCAGCATTTAAAAGATGACTGCATACATGTATTTAAAATTAATTTCATCTTATCCACTTATACATTCTATCGAAATGTCATTCATACATGCTAACACTAAACATGAAGCATAAGAATAAAAGCATCACATAACACCAAGATGATCTCGGAGTTCACCCCTAAAGGGCTATGTCTCTGGGTCTGCTCAACTGCAAGACCCCTCTCAAATTAATAAAGCTAAGAATACATGAGGTTCTCATAATTTACAATCCTGCCAACAAGGCGAAACATAATCAATATACAAATAACCACATCGGTTAGTACATACATAAATGATCCTTGAAAAGGAAAGGATCCAGCTGAACAAAATCGAAGCTAATACAAGGGTCCACTAGAGCATCCACAAAACTGAGCCATCGCAACCCAAGGTCTAACATGAAACCAGTACTCACAAGGGCATAGGCAATAGGACGACCCAGAAATGTACTCCCAACAGGACAATACTACATCACACTAGCGAACATAGGGACAAGTGTCATCACACATCCTAGTATGGTTACCATGGCAGGTCTTCATAGGTCCCGACCCCATACATTGGGTTACCTTGACAACCTTATCCGAACCTCCAACCCATCCAAGCCTCATGTGGACCCACACATCCTTTTGTGAAGACAAGGATGATGGTTTGCCATTTCAGGCCTTCTCATAGCATGTCAAGTCTATATTAGCACTTGTCCCATGTGTAAGGTATAATTATCTTACTTAGAGATTAACATTCTAATCTACAGTTAGGTTATCACTTATTAGACTCACTTTCGATGGGTTAACCAGTAGCCACTATGGGTGCGACCTCCAATCAAAAGCCACTTTCCTATATGACACTAGACTTTACTCAAGCGACCTCAGACACCAAGGACACACATGGTCAAGCCAACAAAGTTCAAAAAGGAGGGAACAACCATTTGGTCAAACACGACTCAAAAGAGTTACACTTACTGACAGTACTCTAACCAGAGACCTGACCAACTATGGTCAACCACGAATCATCATTCGACACCACAAAAAGGATATGACCAATACAACACCATAACAAAATAACAGTCAACTTGAGACTAAGGACAAAAACAGGTACCCAAATCAACCATACAATGGGGTCCAATCAAACAAAGCAAGGCTTGCCATTACTTAAGCAAAAGTGAATACAAAAATTAAACTCGCAATAGGCAATAACCAACAGAAACAATCTTTTCCGCAATGATTTAAACATTAAAAGTCGATCAAGTTTTCTAAAAGATCTAAGTTAGATTGTAGTTATCTACTTCATCTAAGTACAGGTCATTCTTGGTTTTCTAACTCTCTAAGGTTCATTGCATCGAACATACATAAATATGCCATTATGAGTTCTTAAATCAATTTCACATAAATATAATTAAACAACCATTAACCAACTAAATATGATATTAAATCCTCAATTAAAACATCATTGTCATACTAGTTCAAGAATAATTCTTTTAAATTCGTCTTTTTAGAACCAAGTTATACTATACGGATCAAGGAAACATAAACATATAAGGAATCCAATTAAAGGCAGTCCATTCCTACTTAACAATTATTTCCTTGTGCATATATAGAAAATTACCAAAATTAAATATTAATTAATGTGTATATTGATTAATTTGTGATTAATTAAATATAACAAATTAATAATTAATACGAAGTTAACAAATTAAGCATTTAATTACAAAAATATGCATTAATATTAAAGTAATATTTGAATATTAATTATTGTATATTTAACATTATACAATTAATTAATAACAAATTTATCCATGAAATATTAATTAATGCCATCATTTATTCCTAATTAAAAAAAAGAACTTAATTAACAATTAATATTAAATTATATTAAAATATTATATATTTTTTTTTAAATTAAAAAAATATATAAAAAAAACTTTTTTTATAAAAGAAAAAAATACAAAAAAATGGGGAAGGGTACCCACATGCCCCCCCCCCCTCCTTGGGAGCTCACACTGCCGCTTGGGGAAGCGCTGCTTCCCAATGGGAACACGCAACACCCCATGGGGAGTGCTGCTGCCCCCAAAGGGAGCACGCAGCACCCCCTCGGGGAGCGCTACTACCCCCAAAGGGAATGCACAACACCCCACCCCCCCCCCCCCCCACTTCCGCGTGGTGGGGAAACTCATCCACATAGGGGGGGGGGGGTTTATTATTTTTTAAATTATTGTAAAACACACAGAAAAATTAAAAAACCAGTCCCAACGACTTTAAAAATAAATATATTTTATTTTTATTTTTTAATTTCCAAATACCCCGATTTGGGAAGGGAAAAATTTCAAAAACAAAGCCATACTGGCAAAAAGAGATGGATTTACACAAATTTAACATCACATATGTCAAAACCCAATTTAAATTTCATTTTTAAACCTATATAAGAGAGATTCATTGGAGTTTTAAACAAATTTTTCTCAAGAACAGCCAAACCCCAAATTTTGGTTTTTATTTTTGAGAATCCATTTATACAAACAAAATTGACATCTGGAGGTCTGAAAAGGATGCAAGGAGGATTTAAGATCCATAGATTCAAACTACAACTCCTCCATTTCCCAAAAGCATAAGATCTTTCAAACTTCCCAAACAGATTTCTTCAAAATCCAAAACAATTTATGATAAATAAAGAAACCAAAAATATAAATCGGAATCTTACCCCATATAGCATTCCTAGAAAGGATCTGATGAAGAGCCCCAACCTGCAGCTCAAGAAATCCTTCTCCTTCCAAAATCCCCAAATTTTCCATCCAAAATATTTTTTTCCCAAAAAATTCAATCCCCCCAATATTTTCCAAAAGTCTAGGTTAAATGGGAAAGATTTGACCAAAATTTATTTTTGGAATTAAAATTTTTATTTAAAATAATTCACAAAAATCATTCTTTTAAACTATATCAATAATTTAAATTTCCTCTTCAATTTAAAAATTGATTTTCTCAATTAACGGAAATTAACCTTTCTATTTCAAAAATGCCAAAAGATTAAATTAATTCTATTGCAATTGAATTTAAATCTTTCTTTTTCAACAACATAAACATAACAAATTTAACATTAAAATTGACTATTTAATTAAACTTGCTCCCAATTTAAATCGAGCAATTCAATTTAACGATAATCGCATAAAGGAACTTTGTTCAATATAATCTGTTAATCTTTAATTCACAAATACATATTTAATCGAATTAAATACTAAGGACTAATTACTCAATTTAACCATACACACCAAACATGCAAACCAAGAAGGTCAACCAGATAGATGACTCGCAAACCCAACCAAAAGGGAATACCGATGATGACTGATGGTGCTCACTTGAGCACGACTATGGTCAAACGAGGGTCTTGTGACCACCTAATCCAACTCTAAGGATTAAAGAGGTACACTCAAACCTAGAAATTTAGGTGAAGACAAACCTTGCACTCATGCGGCATTGTACCTGAAATCTCCTGCAACCAAGAGTCATACATGCATACATATATAAACTTAATGAAAGCGTTAGCCCGATATTAATACCATGAAATAGGAACACTAAACAACTTGCATACAACTGGTGCGAAAACCACATTAACAGATATGCACTAAATCAACACATCCGACTATAATCATTATATTATGATAAACTAACCAAGATTAAACTTAGATTAGAAATTGATTAGGGCAGGGGTACTACATTCTTCCCCCCTAGGTTCTGACTTACTCCTAGAAGTCGTAAGGCTAGATGGAGAACATGTCGCATGCATAAGCCCTGAAACTCATTCAACAAATATCAAATAGCACACAGGAATATTTCCATAAATAAATGAAACATTATTACTAAATCCTTTACGAATGCCATTACCCATTGGCAAGATACAACTAAATCCATACATTTCTTTAAATATTCTAGGAATTATCATTAATCATAGTAGAGGAACAAGAATTTTGTCTCTTTCATTACACCAAATTAATGCATTACAAAGAGGTAAACAACAATTACCATACTCATCTACCAAACATGACAAGAAAACATGCCATCAAGATCAATTTCCTTTACCAATACATTTTTTTCATAATACTTAATCACATAGAACTAGCTTCAAAATTTTAATTTCTACAACCAAGTTAACTTTCATGAATAAGATCAATGTAAATAACTCAATTGTTTACACTTGCTAGGCATATGATAACCTTTCCAAAGACTATGTCCCATAACATAGTGACAAGTTAACACAATTTACTCCATGATACACATAATAACCATCCACATAATTGGAATGCATAACTCAAAAGGCCACATGTGAGCATGTCTATTGCTCGGTCAAAGATAACATGCATGATCAACATCTCTATGCCTAATCTCTGAACAATAATATGATCATAAATATCCAATATCTCACTCAAGGCTCGATGGTGCTAGGCACACCATAGCAGTGCTACCTTCCATACAAAACCTTCGTGAACATCCCTTGTTGAATAAGGTGGTTAGCCTCCAAGAGAAAGTCACCACACATAGGTAGGTAGTGGATCCTAGTTGCATCACAGCCTCGCATACCCCCATCCTCAAGGTTCCTTACGTCTACTTCCTCATACACACTCTACCAAGACCATCTCATACGTCCTTGGAGAGGAATTTCACATTTCAACACAAAACCAGCATATGAAAACAATAAGGATAGACCAGTTTAGCCACCAAAGTACAGATGAATAAAGATAATAAATCATCAATTCCAATAGTAAGGCAAGAAAATAATCCGGAATTGTAACACCAAATCAAGAGTCCAAAAGATCACAAGATCGTGGCTAAAGCTTCAAAGTCAAAGTAAAATAAATTGCTGGTCCCCAAAGAAATATAAAGAATATTAGAATTGCACATAACATCACTATGTGACTAGCATCTAGCCACCAACGAGGAAGGAAGGAAGAATCGCCTAGCTATTGTAGTAGCTCTTCATGTGGTGCGACATAGTCACACTACCCACATGGCATGTCGGTGTGCACCTCGGCATCACCCCACATCACATCGTCACGCGGCATGGCAATACCCCAAGTGGAGAAAACATGCAATGGACGTATCCCACATGGTAGTGTACCTCATGGAAACAACACGCGCATGTCACATCCCACATAGCGACGTATCCAGAAGGATACTCATCGTAAGTCAGAGGTATACCTAACTAAGGTCCACCCACATGCCCACCAACACATACTAATTGGCAGCTCATGTGGATAAACCTACCTTTCATGAAGACAAGGCAAAGGATCCTCCAAATTAGACCATCACTAAACACAATAATCACCATCAATATGCTCAAGAAATGCCATCAAAATGCTCAAATAAAGGAAGGAATAGGCTGACACACATAAACCTATAAATAGATTCATCAAAAAGGGAAAGTATTGAGTACACCTTTGATATAGTTTTATAGTATAACTATATCATTCCTCAAAATACAGAAGCTAAAGTCACTTCACGCCAACATTACTCGTATGCTAATCCATACTATTCAAGGAATGGTGACTTCTAATACTACCCCTTAACATACTAAATTACCCACAACCTGAGGTTTGGTACTCAGTAGGGAAACAAATAGCAATATCACATAAACAGTATGGTTTCCCATACTCATAAGCAATATATCCTCCATGGTTGATTACTTCACCAACCCATGGCACATATAATAAGTATTGGTTTCTTACAATACACATGAATACACCAGTACTGGTTTAGTCACATTTACGGGGAGTACTTTTTAGTATGCTATCATCTACTCAAGGAAGATTTTAATTATGCTTTCCACATGAATAACTGAATAAAGTTTACTCTAGATTTAGGTACTAACATTATTAACAATTCACAATTACATAAGGAAATAACATCATTCCTATATCTTTCTTGAATTTCACTAACCATTCAAATTCACATTACTAACTATGCAAATTTCTTTCTAAAGCTTAAGACTTTCATATTTCCATAAGAAGCCCAAATTCATACATACAATTTCATATGCATCATAAACATTCTATTTAAATCAATGCATTCTTTAATACCATTTCTAAAAATCTGATACTCTGGGCAAAGGGAAGGGAAAGAGAGTTTGATAATCAAACTATTTCCTACAAAGACACAAGATCAATCAAGATCACGCTATATACTAAAATTTCTCACTATAAGCCTATCATTTTAATTGCACGGTTTTCATTTCACTACCAGTTAGAAGGATGTCAATCAGCCTAACAAAACATTTCCAATAATTATGGTTGCAACAGAATGTTCTAGTTTTCCAACCAATAGAGATCAAAATAGGCAATCTTTTCGATGATGTGAGGTCTCTTGAGAACACTCACTACTCTAATATAATACAGACACATATCACAATTTGCAACCTATTATAGAAAATCAATTTACGATCAAAAGGTAGGTGAGGAGCTATCAACAAAATAATACGTCATAATGCATGCACATCAAACAAGCTTTTCATTTGCACTTTCTAAACATAATAAGGTAATTACATATACCCAAAAGAAAGTTCAATGGAGCATTCCTAAAATAAATTCTTGATCAAACTGGTTTAATGAAACACATAAAACAATCTTTCGTGGAACACATTAATACACTCTCGAAGCTACTATAACATGTTCCCTTTAATACTTCTTCTACAAACAAGTAGTTTCACATAACAACTATTCGCATATTAATGCACCTCACTCAAGATAGAATTTAATTATGTTGCTCCTACCTTACACATGGAGAATTGTTTAATGTAAATATATAGTTTTCTCCCAATAACTAAAATAAACTTTTAAACCCATATCCCTTTTATAATCTAAAAACATAGAAGCGTTATAAGGTTCACACAAGGGTTCAAGAAGTCACAACCTTTCTCTTGCAAAAAGAAACCTCATATAAGAGATAATTACACACATCCCAAATATTTTAATTTCTAGAGAGAGAGAGGAGGAAGGGTGATAATCATTCAATTTTCTACTTAATAAGCATTCAATATCTACCATACCAGTCCTTCAAGTGGACAACACTAAGCTAGATCATAATCTTAAACAAGCATGTTTCATACTTTCAAATTCCAGACAAGCACTGACCAACCCAAATGGATTAGTCTAAAGAGTACAATAATCAACGAGGAAGGTACATACGACTCTCTTTTAGAATATGAGTAATTGCAGACCAAGACATCAATAAGCACACAAAGCACATATAATCACTCAGAAACACCAACATCAAGAAGGTGAGAACAAGGTGTGAACACACATGTTACACACAAGTTAAGGTCTTCTCAATCACTCACATACACAAGGGAGGACAAGCATGCACGTAAGGTCGATACACCTCACAACAACTAAGGGCACAATGAAACCAGAGATCACAGTGTTTGCAACATGGGCTCTGATACGAAATGTAATGCCCCGCCAAGAAACCCCGAAGGGATTAAGCCATAACACAACAATAGAGTGCAATAAGTTTTTTTTTTAAAGATAAACACAACATTAAGATACATCAAGATATCAAAGATTCAGATTACATAGTGGAAGACATCAACTAACACCTAAAGTGTTTCCCAATGTGATTACTTAATTACACATTTAACTTAACTCACACTAATAAATCCATTAAGCTGATTATCTTAATAACGAGATAATTCTTAAACAAGGACAATTTCTTTTAAATAGATGAGAATATAGATCACCATATAATTTTCATCCATTAAGATTTATTCATACCTTAAATTCAATATTTTCATAAAAATATAAGTTATGCATCTAATTTAAACATAATAGAATTTCATCACAAGCTAATGAGATCTTCCCATGCATACTTAATTTCCTTAACAATAACAGAATGCGTTCTACTACTCTAATCCACAGTTTACCATGATCCCATTTTAGCATTTAAAAGATGACTGAATACATGCATTTAAAATTAATTTCATCTTATCCACTTATACATTCTATCGAAATGTCATTCATACATGCTAACACTAAACATGAAGCATAAGAATAAAAGCATCACATAACACCAAGTTGATCTCGGAGTTCACCCCTAAAGGGCTACATCTCCGGGTTTGCTCAACTGCAAGACCCCTCTGAAATTAATAAAGTTAAGAATACATGAGGTTCTCATAATTTACAATCCTGCCAATAAGGCGAAACATAATCAATATAAAAATGACCACATCGGTCAGTACATATATAAATGATCCCTGAAAATGAAAGGATCCAGTTGAACAAAATTGAAGCTAATACAAGGGTCCACTAGAGCATCCACAAAACTGAGCCATCGCAACCCAAGGTCTAACATGAAACCGGTACTCACAAGGGCATAGACAATAGGATGACCCACAAACGCACTCCTAACAGGACAATACGACATCACACTAGCGAACATAGGGACAAGTGTCATCACACATCCTAGTATGGCTACCATGGCAGGTCTTCATAGGTCCCAACCCCATACACTGGGTTACCCTAGCAACCTAATCCGAACCTCCGACCCATCCAAGCCTCATGTGGACCCACACATCCTTTCATGAAGACAAGGATGATGATTTGCCATTTTAGGCCTTCTCACAGCATGTCGAGTCTATATTAGCACTCGTCCCATGTGTGAGGCATAATTATCTTACTTAGAGATTAACATTCTAATCTACTATTAGGTTATCACTTATTAGACTCACTTTTGATGGGTTACCCAATAGCCACTTTGGGTACGGCCCCCAATCGAAAGCCACTTTCCCATACGACACTAGACTTTACTCAAGCGAACTCAGACACCAAGGACACACATGGTCAAGCCAATGGAGTTCAAAAAGGAGGGAACAATCATTTGGTCAAACATGACTCAAAAGAGGTACACTTACTGGCGGTACTCTAACTAGAGACCTGACAAAATATGGTCAACCATGAATCATCATTCGACACCACAAAAAGGATATGACCAATACAACACCACAACAAAATAACAATCAACTCAAGACCGAGGATAGAAATAGGTACCCAAATCAACCATACAACAGGGTCCAATCAAACAAAGCAAGACGTGCCATTACTTAAGCAAAAGCGAATACAGAAATTAAACTCGCATAGGCAATAACCAGCAGAAACAATCTTTTCCGAAATGATTTAAACATTAAAAGTTGATCAAGTTTTCTAAAAGATCTAACTTAGATTGCAGTTATCTACTTCATCTAAGTACAAGTCGTTCTTGGTTTTCTAACTCTCTAAGGTTCATTGCATCGAACATACATAAATATGCCATTATGAGTTCTTAAACCAATTTCGCATAAATATAATTAAACAACCATTAACCAACTAAATATGATATTAAATCCTCAATTAAAACATCATTGTCATACTGGTTCAAGAATAATTCTTTTAAATTCATCTTTTCAGAACCAAGTTATACTAGATGGATCAAGGAAACATAAACATATAAGGAATCCAATTAAAGGGAGTCCATTCCTACTTAACAATTATTTCCTTTTGCATATATAGAAAATTACCAAAATTAAATATTAATTAATGTATATATTTATTAATCTACGATTAATTAAATATAACATATTAATTATTAATACAAAGTTAACAAATTAAGCATTTAATTACAAAAATATGCATTAATATTAAAATAATATTTGAATATTAATTATTGTATATTTAACATTATACAATTAATTAATAACAAATTTATCCATGAAATATTAATTAATGCCATTATTTATTCATAATTAAAAAAAAGAACTTAATTAACAATTAACATTAAATTATATTAAAATATTATATATTTTTTTTAAATTAAAAAATATATAAAAAAAACCTTTTTTATAAAACAAAAAGTTACAAAAAATTGGGGAAGGGTACCAACGTGGAACCCCATCTACCCCCCCACCCCCCCCCCTTGGGAGCTCACGCTGCCCCTTGGGGAAGCGCTGCTTCCCAATGGGAGCACGCAACACCCCATGGGGAGCGCTGCTGCCCCCAGAAGGAGCACGCAACACCCCCTTGGGGAGCCCTGCTGCCCCCAAAGGGAATGCGCAGCATCCCCCTCCTTCCACGTGGTGGGGGAAACTCATCCACGTGGGGGGGTATTATTATATTTTTTTTGTTTTTATTTTTTTATTTTTTAAATTACCGTAAAACACAGTAAAAATTAAAAAACCAGTCCCAGCGACTTTAAAAATAAATATATATTTTTTATTTTTTTTAATTTCCAAATACTCCGATTTGGGAAGGGAAAACTTTCCAAAACAAAGCCATACTGGCAAAAAGAGATGGATTTACACCAATTTAAGAAGACATCTATGAAACCCCATTTTAAATTTCATTTTTAAACCTATATAAGAGAGATTCATTGGAGTTTTAAACGAATTTTTGTCAAGAACAACCAAACCCCAAATTTTGGTTTTAATTTTTGAGAATCCATTTATACAAACAAAATTGACATCTGGAGGTCTGAAAAGGATGCAAGGAGGATTTAAGATCCATAGATTCAAACTACAACTCCTCCATTTCCCAAAAGCATAAGATCTTTCAAACTTCCCAAACAGATTTTTTCAAAATCCAAAATAATTTCTGATAAATAAAGAAACCAAAAATATAAACCGAAATCTTACCTCATATAGCATTCCTGGAAAGGATCTGATGAAGAGCCCCAACCTGCAGCTCAAGAAATCCTTCTCCTTCCAAAATTCCCAGATTTTCCATCCAAAATATTTTCCAAAAATATTTTTTTCCCAAAAAATTCAATCCCCCCAATATTTTCCAAAAGTCTAGGTTAAATGGGAAAGATTTGACCAAAAATTATTTTTGGAATTAAAATTTTTATTTAAAATAATTCACAAAAATCACTCTTTTAAACTATATCAATAATTTAAATTTTCTCTTCAATTTAAAAATTGATTTTCTCAATTAACGGAAATTAACCTTTCTATTTCAAAAATGCCAAAAAATTAAATTAATTCTATTGCAATTGAATTTAAATCTTTCTTTTTCAACAGCATAAACATAACAAATTTAACATTAAAATTAACTATTTAATTGAACTTGCTCCCAATTTAAATCGAGCAATTCAATTTAACGATAATCGCATAAAGGAACTTTGTTCAATATAATCTCTTAATCTTTAATTCACAAATACATATTTAATCAAATTAAATACTAAGGACTGATTACTCAATTTAACCATACACACCAAACACGCAAACCAAGAAGGTCAACCAAACAAACGACTTGCAAACCCAACAAAAAGGGAATACCGATGACGATTGAGGGTGCTCACTTGAGCACGACTATGGTCAAACTAGGGTCTTACAACCACCTAATCCTACTCTAAGGATTAAAGAGGTACACTCAAACCTGAAAATCCAGGTGAAGACAAACCTCGCACTCATGCAGCGTTGTACCTGAAATCTCTTGCAACCAAGAGTCATACATGCATACATATATAAAGTTAATAAAAGTGTTAGCCCGATATTAATACCATGAAATAGGAACATTAAACAACTTGCATACAATTGGTGCAAAAACCACATTAACAGATATGCACTAAATCAACACATTCGACTATAATCATTATATTATGATAAACTAACCAAGATTAAACCAAGATTAGAAATTGATTAGGGTAGGGGTACTACAAAAATTGTTTCAAAAGTTTTAAGAGGATTGCCACTGACATATAAAATGAAAGTTACTATTATAAATGAGTTAAGAACAATGCCTAATACATCAGTAACTAGAGATACATTGATTGGAAAACTTTCAGCCTTTGAAATTGAGGAATTTTGTCTTGTTTCTACTATAAAGATAGATTTAGCCTTTAAAGCATCAACATCATTTGACAAATCTTATTGGAAAGACTTTTATGCAAGAGAACTTGAAGAAAGCAGGAAAGAAAATGAAGAACTTGAAGAACTTGAACCACTATTTGCAAGGAAAACACCTAAAGGTCTAGTTGGAAGTAAGTATGAAGTTAAAGCACCCTTTAAATGTTTTAACTATAATAAGATTGGTCATATGGCTTCAAGACACCTTGATAGACATGCTAGACTAAGAGAAGAAGCTAGAAGGACATACAAGCCTAACCCTGAATATCAGAGATATAGATTTAAGAAGAATAAAGACAAATCTTTTTATCTTGCTGATGAATGAGTGACTGATGATTTTGATGAGGATATAGCAGACAATGGATGGGTTTTTGTTGCTATAACAGAAGATCAACTGACACCTACAATCCAACCGGTAGAGCAAGCCTTGGCAGCTAAAATTGAAGTAAAGGATCAGTGGATCATTGATTCGGGATGCTCACATCATATGACATGAGATAAAGGTAAATTCTTGAACTTTCAAGAATATAATGGAGGTCTAGTGAGATTTGGAGATGACAAAGCTTGTCTGATCAAAGGTAAAGGTACAATATCTCTTGATGGTAAGCATAATACTGACAATGTTTACTATGTTGAAGGTTTAAAGCATAATCTTTTGAGTGTTGGTCAATTAGTTGAGAAAGGATTTCAGTTACAATTCAAAAATGGTAAATGCAAAATTATGAATAGAACTGGTTTAGAAATTGCAACCGGTAATCAAACTAGAGGTAATATCTTTCATTTGAATAATAGTGAAAGGACATGCTTGATTGCACATATTGATGAAAGTTGGATATGGCATAAAAGACTCTGTCATGTAAACTTTGATTGCATGGTAAAAATCAGTACTACTACGGCAGTTAGAGATTTACCTAAAATTGTCAAACCTCACAATACAGTATGTAAGGAATGTCAATTTGGAAAACAAGTTAGAGATACTTTCAAAAGTATTCTAGAAAAATCCAATAATGCTCTTGATTTAATTCACATTGATTTATGTGGTCTAGCTAGAACTAAAAGCTTACAAGGTGATAGATATTTCATGTTAATCATTGATGACTATTCTAGAATGTGTTGGGTTACTTTTCTCAGAGAAAAATCAGAAGCACTTGGAAAGTTCAAACTGTTCAAAGCAATGGTTGAAAATGAAACCGGTAAGAAAATCAAATGTTTAAGATCATATCAAGGAGGAGAATTTACATCTAAGTAATTTAATGCATTCTGTGAAGTAAATGGAATCAGAAGATAGCTATCAGCACCTCAGACATCACATCAAAATGGAGTTGTTGAAAGGAAAAATAGAACTATCTTGGATGTAGCTAGAAGTATGTTATCAGAAGCAAACCTACCACATGTATATTGGAGAGAGGCAGTAAGTATAGTGATCTATACATTTAACAAAGTTCACATCAAAGGTGAAACCGGTAAGACCCCTCATGAACTATTGTTTGGTATTACTCCTACTCTTAAATATTTTAGAATATTTGGAAGTAAATGCTATATTAGAAGAGATGAGTATATTGGGAAATTTGATCCTAGAAGTGATGAAGGAATATTTCTTGGTTATTCATCTAAGAGTAAAGTATATAGATGTTTTAACAAAAGATTGCAGAAAATTGTTGAGAGTACAAATATGAATATTGATGAACAATTCAGAGGAACTTCAAGGTATATAGATTCTGAACCGGCAACCAAAATTCTAACAAATGAACCTACACTGAACCCACCACTACAGAATGAAGATCTAGTTACACCAGTACCATCTAAAAATTCTATTGTGACTGAGGATCAGCAACAAACAAAGACACCCCGGTATGTAAGACTAAATCATTCTGAAGTTTAGATAATTGGAAACAAGCATAAAGGAGTTATGACAAGAGGAATACTGGCAAATGAAGAGGTATGTCTTATTTCTCAAATTGAACCTGTAGACACCTAAAAATGGTCAACGCTTGCGGAGTCATACTTTAACATTTGCACATTGCCTTATTTTAGGGTTTTTGCATCACATTAAGATTTCTTCTATGTCACGCATTTGGTTTTTATCATTTGTGAGCATCAAGTCTTTCTTCTGCATTCTTCAGTTGTCTCGCTTTCAAAATTGGTCTTGTCGACAACAATTTTCAGTCATGATTTTGGTCGATCCTTATCAACTTGTCAATATTGTCATTTTGCGATCGATTTGTCATCGATCATCGTCCTTCTCAATCATATAAATTTGGATCAATTAGTCATTGTTCCTCATCAATTAGTGCATTTATCAATCAAATCACTTATCAGTATGAATCATTTATCAATCCAAAATCACGATCGAATCGATATCAGTTATCTTTTGTCAAGACCTAATCTTTTAAGGTTTTATGATTTATTCATTTAATCTTGTTTGGCATTTTCCCTCTAGGTTAAATAATTTATTTATTTATCCTAAGTCTTCTTGTCACAATTAAATATTTGTTTAATTGGCTAATTAATTCCTCCTCTTTTTGTGAATTAATTAATGAATGAAAAATTGTTAATTAATTCACTTATTTTTCTAATTTCATCAATTTCTAATTTCCTAATTTCCAATTCATCATTTCCACCTAATTTTCTAATTTGTCAAATTCAATTTCCACCTAATTAGTTTCTCTCTAGTTCTCCCTATTTTTGTGCTTTGGTGGAAGCATGAATTTCTCATACGTCATACTTTTGGCATAGCAAGATGTCATAAGCTTCTAGTCCTCTAATCTTTGCATTGGCAATATGTCATAATTCATGACATAGAAGGTGTCATAACCTTCTTCTTTCGACTTGATTTTCCCATTTTGAAATCAATTGCCTCAAATATCAATTTCATGCTAATCTTGTCTTTTCTCCAATTTATCTATAAATTGGATGAATTTCTTCAATCAAAGATCCCCAATTGATTGCATTTTGAATCACATCAATCACATTATCAAAATAACCACTTTGTCGAATCAATCACACTTCGAGTATTCTTGAGCAATCATCTTGTCTACTTGCTTTCATATCATGATCATGCACTTGTAGGTGAGATCCACAACAAAGTTATTTGAAGAAGAAAGAAGGACAATGGAGCCACATGAAGGAGACATTCAAATTTGCACTCAGTTTGCTTAATTTTCAAATCTTGAATGTTTTATTTTCATGTCTTTATTGGATGTAATTAGGATTGATCATTGCATTTGAGATTTTGTGATTGAGCTATGACTAATATTGAATTGCTTGTGATGATTTCCGATTTCCTAGCTACATTAATTGGTGAACCCGACATGAACTAACCCCCTAATCATGCTTTTGAGATGATTTGCAGGTCAAAAACCCAAGAAACAGGGTAGTGCAGGGTTTTCTGGGAACTTCTGAGCCTGTGTCAAGCATTCTGCGCCTATGTCAAGCATTCTGTGCCTATGTCAAGGACATTCTACACCTGTGTCAAGCATCCTGTGCCTATGTCAGACATTCTGCGCATGTGTAGGGCCAGAAACAGAGGTAAAAGACAGTGTTTTTCACTTGCAAATTGTTTTCTTTTGCATTTTGTTTCTGCTTTTTTGGTTTTGTGGGTACTGATTCTCTGTGCAGAACCTTGGCATACACATGACAAAGATAAAAAATGAAACTCCTAACAAGTTTTATGCAAGTTCGATAGTCAAAGACTAAACATATCAAACTTCTGACTTGGGTTTTGCAGGTTGCCTTGGACTACAACTAAACTTTGTGTTTGCAATTAATGTTAGGCACCTAGTATGATTTCTAAATAGAATGGAATGAATCTATGTTTGCTTTGATTGTTGAGTTTGACATTGGAGTAGGAGAGTATGCTCTCATCCTTCTTAGGGTGATCAGAAATCCAGATCTTCGATACCATGCTCATGTTTTTGATTGTGTGTCACCTTTAGAGGGCCTGCCTTCTTGACCATTTGCTTTTGCAAGCAAGTGACAATCATGAGAAGGGAACGACCCAAAGTGAGTATGGCTATAATACCTTGGCATTCTAACTCACTATAAACAAATACCTGATGGGCGAAAGCTTTGAAGGAAGGGTTACGTGGGAATTGCAGTTACTTGGGAAGTGATGACCCTTGAACTCTTTCTCATATCAACATCTAAGTAGGGCCTCAAGGTCTAAATCATGCTTGCGTGACTACATTTGTTTGGTATCTTGGTGGGCTTAATGTCTCAATCACGCTTGCGTGACACCAAGGAGTAACTCTTAATAGAAATCCTTACTAAACACCTTGTATTTAGAGGCCAAAAATCCTTCTAGTTGCTTGAAAAGGACAAGTTTGGATACTTGGAAGAGATACTAAGTTCGCCATGGGGAGATTTCCATGGGGACTAATGCTTGGCTGCCCTGAGAAGTGAGTGTCATGGAGGGGAGCTCGTGGGGTCAAGCATCTATGTATTCTCCTTGAATCTCATAATGAGTCTACCTCTCAAGTACCTACTGCCCTTGCCATCCATAAGAAATGTGTGAATGAGCATGATTGTCTTGAGTCTAAGTTGAAATATCTTGTCTTCTTTGCTTGTCAAAAGTTGAATTGCCTCTCATTTCAAAAACAAGACAAACTGATTCAAAACAAGGTTAAACACAAGAGACATTCATCCAACAAAATTCAAACACATCTTCAAACATGGTTGTCAAACATTGTTCAAAATCTTGTCTCAACATTCATGTCACTTAGATTTAGGTTCATCCTAGGTTTTCATTTTGCAAATTCATCGTCAACTACCAAGGTTAATTTTCACCTAGGTCATACTCCTTTGCATATCAATAAGGGTCATCCATTTTGCATGTGTCCTCTTGCATTAGAGTAATACCATTTCATAATTCAAACTTAGGTTGACATTGTCATACATTTGCATTTGCATCCTTTTCCTCATAACATTAGGTTACATTTGCATACCCTAGGTCTCTTCATCAAGCTTAGGTCATTATCATATCATATTAGGGTCATTTGCATAGTAATTGTCCCTTTGCATATAGTGTCAAAACTAGGTTTTGTCATACTTGAGTAATCCAAATCTTTGATAAACCCTAAGTCATTGTTAGGAAGTCTAGACCTTATCAAAACCTTTTCTCTTTATGTCATTATTGTCATTTGGTCAAACCTAGCTTAGTATCCAAGCATATAGGGGAGACATTGTCACTTTGTCCTTTTGTCACTTGGTCCTTTTGTCCTTTGAGGTCTAGACATCATTTCAATTTCCTAATGGTCTCTTTTTAGATTTGCATTCCAAAAAGTTTGTCAAAATCTTGAAAACAACAAAAACATAGGTTGCATTCTTTCCATAGATTGCATTTTCATCTATTTAGTTTGCATTTAGTTGCATATCATACATCATCCTTTTAAAGTCAAAAATCCCAAAAACATTGCATAGTGACATGTCTATTGAAACAAGGTTTCAAGCACCAATGATGCAACAAAGTTTGACGTATCAACCGACAATGCAATCAAATTTTAATCCAAGGCAATGACAATTCTATCCAATCCAACAACAAAGCAACATTGATCAAACTTTTTGTGATGAAACAAGTCTCCAAATACAAAAACTAGAGGAGAAGCTAGCTCAAGAAAATGAGATTTTGGAACAAAGAGTGAAAAACATTGAGAAGAATAGATCACAAATGTCCAAAATGTTTCGAAAATTTCCAGGTCAAAATCCAAAGATTGAGCCAATTGATGTAAGATCTCTTCTTGAACGATTAGACATACCAACTCTCCTCTCACAAATAGAGATGATGAAACAATTTCAAGAAAAGAGACAACATCAATTTCAACATTATGTGCCTCCACAACAAGAACAAGAAGGTGTTTACTATCAATCAGATTTTCAACCATCACAACCAATTGTTCAACATATACAACAGACACAACCAATGGTCCAACATATACAACTAACACAACCAATGGTCCAATTTCAACAACATGTCCAACCAATTATACAATGTCAACAAATAGTTCAACCAATGGTGGAATATCAACAAGTTCAATCAACATATCAATGTCAACAACCACAACCAAACATTCAAAAACAAAGGTTGCAGCACACACCAACCCAAGTTTCAAACTGTAGCATCCTAAAATTGCGACACTTGCAATTTCGACCGCATTTGGGTCTTCACGATGGCGACGCAACATGCAACCTGAATGGAGACCCCGAAACCTGATTATGACACTGAAAACTGCATTTTCTTGCACCCTGGCCTGAACCTCCTTTGCACCCTGCTGTCCCGGGAGGTGGGACCAGAGCGCCCAGTGCCTTGGTCCTTCAGGACCAGGGCGCCCAGCGCCCTGGTCCCTGGGTCCTATTTTGGGCCCGGTCTCTTTTGGACTTCGGGTCTTTATGTTTGCAAACTAGAAAATTATCTTTCCTGGTCGGCCTAAGGTCGGGAAAATCAGTCTATTAACCCTAATTGACAAGTATATAAACTACATTTTCCTCTTTCATTCGATATGATGGAAAAAACGTGGAAACTATACTCAAGCATTCAAGCATTCAAGCATTCTTTCAAGCAATTGATCATTCTAAGTCTCCATTCAAGGCTAAGTGTTGCATTCAAGACAAGGATTCAACCATTGAAGAGGAGATCACATACTACATGCTACATACAACATACAACAATACAACAAACAACAACATCTATACCTTCACACATAAGGATACAAACATCCTTACAACAAGGTATTAGTACTTGTTTTACATTACATTTACAGCATTTCTCATTTCTTGGTTAATTCCAAAACCAGGGTTTGACCTAAAGGCAAACCCCTAATCCCTAACCCCCCAATCGTCTTCGCTTTTCTGTGTGTAGGTTGCAGGTACGCGGCTGAAATTGAAGATCTGGAATCCTTGTGCAGAGACGAACAGATCCCCCTTCGTTTCGCGGATTTTTCGGAGGACCGTGTGCACGCCGGGCGCCATCGTCTCGTCAACTTTTGCTCAAATTTGTAGGACAGCGCCGTATCGACATTTTACTGCTAATTCCAGGTCCGTAGCTTCATATCATATCCCTATCTCAGTTTATAAGCGAATCTTTATCACTTTCTATGCATTCCTAGCTTAATTCTTCTATCAACATTCTTTACAAAAGAGGGTCACCTTGCTTTCTTAACCCTTGAAACACATTTAGCATCCAATCTTGCATTGTGTGGGATTGGATCTTGTGGGTTTCAACCCCTCTTTTGAATGTGAAGTCTCTCCCCTAAGTGAAAACCATCAACCCTAGTGAATCTCCCTTCTCTCTCCTTGGAGTTGGAAGAGGGGAGAGCAACTAGGGTTTGATCGCGATTTTCCTATTGATTATCTTTGGCCTAAACAATTCCAATCTCTTCCTCTACGAAGTGATCATCTTTTCAAATCTTATCAAAAGTGGAAAACAGATATGATCCTATCTTTAAGTGAACCTAGAACACCCAAATTTGACATTCCTATCATTCTTGAAGTTCTTCCTTTGAAAGATAAAACTAATGTCTTTCCTCAAGAAGATTCCCAACCCATCCCTATGGATGTGACTATGCCTATGATTAATAAACTTCCTAAAAGTAGACCTATCCCTCCTCGTCATGATGGACTTGGTCTCCTTCCAAAACCAAATATTCCTCCTTTATATGGAGCAGTTCCTCCTCCTTCCTCTTATGGAGAGAAGAGACCTTCCTCTTCTCCTATTGTTCAGCCTAAGAGACCACAACCTAAACACCCAAGTGATAAGGATGAGAACATTCCTCCTCCTCAATCTTCGCAACTTCCTACTAAGACTAGACGAAATCGTTCTGCACGTGAACGCCAGCGAAAGCGTCGTCTTAGAGCTCAAACTTTGCAATCCCCAAAAACACCTTCAACAAGCATTATTCCATTTTCTCCTCAGCCGATGATTGAGCCGAAATCTCCTAAACATAAGATGCATGATGGTCTTGATCCTGTGCGAGTTAAAGATCCTATTTTTATAAATCTTGATGATGATATAGATGAAAATGTTATTCATGATGAAAATGCTACTTCTCCTGTTCATTCTGATAGTGAATATGAACTTGTTGATATTGATAACCATTTATCTAACAAATTTTCTAAAGCACTTATCCTAGCTCCTAGACAAGAACAATGTGGCTCGGAACATGAACATAGCCCTTGTTTGGATCTTGTGATAGCTCCATCTGCTGTGTTGGATGTTCCTCCTCTAGCGTGTTCTCTGCCTTCACAAAACATTGATCAGCAAGATCGGGGGGTAGATGACGTACTAGACTAGTTTCATTAGCATAGCAGATTCTCTCCTCCTCTCTTTTGTTACTTCTTCTATGTGTTATTCTCATTCTTCTATTTGTTGTCCTTAGTGTTGTCTACTTGAGGATGATGCAAAGCATTGAGATCTCTTGATCTCTCTCATGTTGACTCAAAAGACACATGTGTTCCCTTCTTCTAGGTGACCTTCCTTGATTGGGGAATGAAGAACAATTATGCATACATACATATGATATACATGAATTATCATACAGCATACTGACCCCGAGGAAAGCGAAGTCACCTCGTGCTTTGTATTTTGTGTCTATTATCCTTGGGCTTATCTCACACTTGGGGGCTAAATCCTTGTGATAACGTGCTCCTTTCCCTTTTTCATTTTCTTATATGTATCACTACCTTAAAGCAATCACCCCCGGTGAGGCGTGTGCGATCGCTTTAACGTAGGGGGGCATACATCCCGTCCATATCTTTTCAAGATACTTGAAAATTTCTTGACAAATTTAGCTTTGCCTTGAAAATTTTTGATATCTTTCTTGCATGACTCATAGTGAGGGAACCTTACTACTGACAGTCATGGTTCTCCCTCGTGATCTTCCCTTTTACTTTGTCAATCGAAGTCGTAAGATCCTTAGTCCACTGGGGGCTTGGTGTATCTTGCCTCCTTGACATGGTGAAAGTCTTTCAATGTTGTTTCCTTGTACTTTACCAGAAGTATGAGCATACGCCTATACTCTCGCTAAAGTGGGGGCTAAATGTAGCGTCCTAAAATTGCGACACTTGCAATTTCGATCGCATTTGGGTCTTCACGATGGCGACGCAACATGCAACCTGAATGGAGACCCCGAAACCTGATTATGACACTGAAAACTGCATTTTCTTGCACCCTGGCCTGAACCTCCTTTGCACCCTGCTGTCCCGGGAGGTCCAGAGCACCCAGTGCCTTGGTCCTTCAGGACCAGGGCGCCCAGCGCCCTGGTCCCTGGGTCCTATTTTGGGCCCGGTCTCTTTTGGACTTCGGGTCTTTATGTTTGCAAACTAGAAAATTATCTTTCCTGGTCGGCCTAAGGTCGGGAAAATCAGTCTATTAACCCTAATTGACAAGTATATAAACTACATTTTCCTCTTTCATTCGATATGATGGAAAAAACGTGGAAACTATACTCAAGCATTCAAGCATTCAAGCATTCTTTCAAGCAATTGATCATTCTAAGTCTCCATTCAAGGCTAAGTGTTGCATTCAAGACAAGGATTCAACCATTGAAGAGGAGATCACATACTACATGCTACATACAACATACAACAATACAACAAACAACAACATCTATACCTTCACACATAAGGATACAAACATCCTTACAACAAGGTATTAGTACTTGTTTTACATTACATTTACAGCATTTCTCATTTCTTGGTTAATTCCAAAACCGGGGTTTGACCTAAAGGCAAACCCCTAATCCCTAACCCCCCAATCGTCTTCGCTTTTCTGTGTGTAGGTTGCAGGTACGCGGCTGAAATTGAAGATCTAGAATCCTTGTGTAGAGACGAACAGATCCCCCTTCATTTCGCGGATTTTTTGGAGGACCGTGTGCACGCCGGGCGCCATCGTCCCGTCAACTTTTTCTCAAATTTGCAGGACAGCACCGTATCGACATTTTACTACTAATTCCAGGTTTGCAGCTTCATATCATATCCCTATCTCAGTTTATAAGCGAATTTTTATCACTTTCTATGCATTCCTAGCTTAATTCTTCTATCAACATTCTTTACAAAAGAGGGTCGCCTTGCTTTCTTAACCCTTGAAACACATTTAGCATCCAATCTTGCATTGTGTGGGATTGGATCTTGTGGGTTTCAACCCCTCTTTTGAATGTAAAGTCTCTCCCCTAAGTGAAAACCATCAACCCTAGTGAATCTCCCTTCTCTCTCCTTGGAGTTGGAAGAGGGGAGAGCAACTAGGGTTTGATCATGATTTTCCGCTTTACACAAACATGTCAGAACAATTGAACCAAGTCCAATATCAAAACATGACACCAGACCAGAACCAACTCCTTGCCAAACAAGTTCAAATTCCAGATACAACCATGTCAAAACCTCGAAAGAAAGGTGGCTTTATTGCAATGCTCTTAAGGAAATTACCAAGTGAGTTCTTTGAAGAAGATCAAGATAATACAATTATGTCTAGCAATGCCTCATCCCCCCACAAACAAATTGACTTTCCAGTGGCATCTATCTCTACACCTTTAGAAGTTTCATAAGAACCTTCTATATTCTCCTCATCAAACAATACACCCAAGGATGCAATTATCCAAGGGCTATCCATAATTGATTGCCAAGATAATCCAATTCATAATGCACATCCTTGTCATGTTTCAGAAATACAAGACCCAATGCCACCATGCACTTTATTGCCATTACCTGTTTTAGAAGACCCCATTCGAAGTCCCTCTTCCTCATGTTCAAGCATTGATTCCTTGCCAAAATCCATCACAAATGTTCAAAGTGCATTTCCTTCGTGCCAAAACATTGATTCCTTATCAGAATCCTCCATGCATATCCAAAGTCCAACCCCATGTCAAGAGGATAATTTAGAGCATGAAGAAATGAGTCCTAAAGAAAATCAAGATCCAGATCCTGAAACCTTATCATCCCATCCAATTGTTGACCAGGATCCCATTTTTCTAGACACTTGCAATGATCCACTTATTCCTGTCAATTCTATCCAAGAACACAATATCCTTTCAAATCCCATTGATATTCCACTTCCTAAGAAAGATCAAGATATCCCTTCCATCCTTTCCGATGATCCCATTGAAAGTCAAGAGAAAAGCACCTTTAAAGAGGATTCCATTGATCTTCCTCCTTGTCAAGATCAAATTATCCCCTTAAATCCTCCATAAGATCCTTTTGTCCCTCCATCTCCTTGTCTTAATCCAGCATATCCACCCCAAGATCGCATTTCTTTTGATGATCCCATTATTTCACCCATTCCATCTCTTGAAGAGCCTGCCATTGAACCATGTCCACAACACAATCCTAGTCCCCCTCACGATCCTAATCCCACTCATGATCCTAACATGTTAGTGCAAGATGTTCATGAACCCTCGACATGCACAATGGGTTCTTCCACTTTGGTGAAATCCAATCCACTTCAAGATCTCATTATTTCTCTCATATCATATCCACCTCATAATGGACTCGCGTCTTCTTCCCAAAGAAAAGAGTACCCTACAAGTCAAGATATTCATAAAGGCAAAAGAGTAGATCACCATAAGCAAGCATCCCTTCATGTTAAAGAAAATATTAAGGGTCATGGCCTTAGTGAAATTCCTCAAGACGTGGGTACCTATGCTAAATCCAACATCCCTTCAAAATCCAAGCATACACTTTCCCCATCATACCTTCCATCTATCTTAGGTCATTATATCCCTTCGTCCTCTATGCAAGGTCAGCAAAGGCACACATCCTTGAGTAAATTTCAGTCATCCAAAATAACTCCATTTCATTCATATTCATCCATGTATTCCTTTCCCCCTCCAAGCAATTTGGATGCCAAGTATAAAAGTTATAAGTCTAGCAATCCACATGTATTCAAGGATCAACATGTCCAATCTAATCGACATGTCAAAACAAAGAAAAAATTGATCTATAAAGAAAAAAATATATCCAAAAGGTCACAAAGGCCCACTAAGCAAAATAAAGCAAAGTCAAAATCTATATGGGTTCCTAAATCCCTTGTGCAAGCAATGAACTCCAAGGAACCACAAAAGCATGAAAAATCCAAAACAATGTGGATTCCTAAGCGGCTCCTTGAAGCACAAAAGCCTAAAGAAACATCCAAATTGCTATTCCTCCATCCAAACCTTCCAAGTCTATTCCTTCATCACCTTCTTCATCCATTTTGGGCTCTTATGTCCCAAAATCCCAAGCTATTCCTCCATCCAAATCTCAATATCCAAAATACATCTTTCCTCCATTAGTCCATCACCCCTCAAGGTGTGTGCCAATGTCAATCTTGCGTTCATTTCTATCCACTAAAGCCCAATTTTTCCAATACCCTATCCATTATCCAATGCATATTTTCCATCCTTCGATCCCTTTGATCCCATCCTTTGCATAAATCCTTGCCTTAGTTTCATCTTATTTTCCATGTCCTCATCCTACCAATGTCTTTGAGCATACTTTTAAGGTCATGATCCATTTTTTTTTCAAGGATACTATCCAAACAAAAAAAAAGATGCTTGAGTCCTTCTTCCATCCCCTATCATGTGTCCATCTTCTATTGAAAAAGTAAAAAAAAATCCCCAAAAAAAAAAAAAAAGAAAGAAAAAAATAAAATAAAGCAAAAATAATTCGTCCACTGGTGAAAACCTGGCAAACAGGCGCCTTAGGCAAGTACCGTGATGAAAATCTGGCAAACAGGCATCATGCATAATCTATGAACTTCTTGCACACCACACTTGGGGGCAGGTTTCCTCCTATCATATCCTTTTGTCCTTCATTGTCCCATTATCCTATTGAACCCCTGTCATTACTCTTCATATCCTATTGTCCCTCATGTCCAGTTTCCCTTTCCACCTTCGATCTTGACAAGGCTAAGGATCGTCATGAGCATCATGCATCTTGTTTGTAGCTTTCAGTCTATCATAGCTTTTGGTCATTTATCCATTTGCTTATTACATCCTTTCATCCATATTCCCTATCTTATTGCAACTTTCTACCACTATCCCTTATCCTATCTCAACCTTCAATCCATGTCCCTTATCCATTCTTGGTCTTGCTTATCCTATCCCTATCTTATCACTATCCATACACCCTTTTTCATTCCTTGATCTTGATCTAACATAAGGAGGCAAAATTTAAACATGGTTTCAAAAACCTCTTGACATGTCCCTCATGTCATGTCATTGCTTTACATTGTCATATCCAGTCTCTTGTCCCATCACGCAATAGCCCTTGAAAATTGCATCCACATTGTCTCCATGATAAAAGGCCTTTGTCTTCCCTCTATCCACCAACATTTCAGAAAGCCTATTTATTCACCTGTCATATTCCTTGCCTTGCTAGACACTGGGGGCAAAAATTAAAAAAAAAATTGAAAAATGTCATGAAATAATCATAAAAAAATTGAAAATGTCCTGAAATAATCATAAAAAAATTGAAAAATGTCCTGAAATAACCATAAAAAAACTGAAAAAATGTCCTAAAAAAATCCAAAAAAAATGAAAAATGTCCTGAAATAATCATAAAAATTGACAAATGTCCTGAAATAAATAATAAAAAATTGAAAAATGTCCTGAAATAAATCATTAAAATCAAAAAAATGCCCTGAAAAAAATCCCTAAACATCAAATACAGTCCTAAAAAAAATGAACACGAAAAAATTGTAAAAACTTGAAAAGCATTTTGCAATAAATGATCCCTTTTGTGCATAAGACAAATCACTGAGCATCCCTCCAACAACATGCAATCGCACATTGTGCTTTACTGAAATCATGCATAAACAGATGAACTTTTCACTCAAACTAGACATTCAAACTGATCAACATTGTCATATCAATCAACCTCAAAATCATTTGTCCTTGTCTCTACTATCATGGGTCTTATACAGGGTGTGGTATACTCGAAACCAAATTATGTCCTGTCTTAGACAGGGTACCGCATGTCCTGAAACCAGACAACATGATCGTCCTATCAACACTTTCAACTTTTGACAATGAAGATCAAGATGTTTGTTTGATTTGTTGGAATTTGTGCATCTTATCTTTTTACTGATTTATCTTTGGCTTCGATCATGTTCCTATGTTGCTCGATGATGTCACTGAGTGATTTAGAGTGACTAGGATGGTTCATGGTCCTTTTCTTTTTTTGTTGTGATTGCTGTTTGTCTGCAATGTGTCTGTCTTTTGCAAAAAGGGTTGCATTTCAGCTCTGGCCTTCAATGCCATGATGCTATGCATCCATTTTGCTACATTAAAATAAAGGTTCTCACCTACAAAGTGCATTATTGAAAGCAAGTTTTTCTTCGTCTCTAACTGTCCTTTGTCTCATTTCTTCTTACTAACATTTCTTTCGTCAATTCGGATAGTCAGTTCGGTCTAGTGCTCTGATTTCCCCAAACACATATGCTACATCTTGCATTCATTGGTTAGTACATTTGCATTACATCAAGCATCATATCAAGTATTTTATCCATTTCATATTATAAAAGCATCAAAAACACATAAAAAATGCATCCATACATGTTCCACAATGGTACATAAATAGTGCATAAGTCATCCATACATGGAAATAACATAAGTCATAACACATTGCATCCCATCATATCGATGCATATCATATCATATATCACAATAATATCAGAGTACAAAATTGGACTGTCTGTCCTAAATATGGCCCACAGGTTGACTACATAATGTCAAACTACATCTATCTCTGTCCTAAAGAGCATGTGCCTCTATCACTAGGTGCTACCTTTGTCCTTCTCATCCTTGCCATGTCTCGTGGATGATGTCCATCCTGGTCCTGGCCGTGGTGGTCTCATAGGTCCACTCACTCCCATGCTGCTCAATGACCTTCGAGAGCGTGCCCTGCTCTCTGTCCTCGATCGTGCCTGATATAAAGTTGCTCTCTACTCTGGTGGAATTGCACTCTCATATAGTGTCCTCCAATGGCGTATCTCCTCTCCGGTCGCTACCAACATCTATGCCATCTCACATGCACTGGCATCCCAAATCGACCCAATATACTCAGTGACTCTCTGTTCTCACTGTGCCTGAGCTATTGCTATATCTCAAGCCACTGTAAGTCTGGCTATCTCCGCTCTGAACTGCTCATGCTCTATCCTCAAGATGGCATTTTACCTCTCTAATGTTGCAATATGATCATGCTGACTCGCTATGGTAGCCCTGCACATCTCCATCTCCTCTATCCTAGCTGTCTTCAGCTCTATGGGTATATCCTGCAATGCCTCATGCTCACCTGAACCTAGCTCATAATCATCATCCCCCTCATCATCTCTGTCCTCATCATCCCCCTCATCCTCATCACTGCCCTCATCCTCCTCATCCTCATCATCTCCCTCCTCTCCTGTGAGTGGGAAGTCCTCCTATCTCCTCGGTACTGGAATGTCCGGATCTGTCAATGGCACTGGCCGCCATCGTGCAAACCATCTCTCATACTCCTCTGTCGTCCCGACGTCCACTACATCTGATCTCCAATCCCACTATCTCTGCTGTAGCTAGGTGAAGTCAGCATATGCTATGTGTGGCTGAATCATACTCCCCCACTGACTCGTCTCTTTGTGAGATCGGGCAAAGTGTGCAGTCCTCCTAGGTACATCCTGCCTCTCTCCAAACTGTCATCTGACTCTCTCTGGCAGGTACATCTCAATCACTCTCTGGTGATTCACTGGTCGCCCAATCAAGTACCTCTCCTGTCTACAATATGGTAGCTCATCACTATCATCTGACCATCCCGAACAATCACGATATGGCCTCCATGTGAACTCTCCCAATCTGTCTAGCTCATGTCGCCAGTACAATATGTATCCAAAAGGACCCTATCTCAGTGCTCCCCCATAGCGGTACACATATGGTTGATGTGGTACTACCTGTCTCTCTGTAATCGGTCGACATATGGCTATGTGCTCGAATGCCCATACATGTAACAATGTGACTCCACAGCTCAAAGTCTGCACTCCCTGATATGCTATCTGATGCAACTAAAAATATAGTATACCTAGTACACATGGTCCCCATGCATACACCATCCCCTCTGTCACCATCTGCTCTAGCACTCTTCCCCATCCAATAGGGAATCCATGTCCTCGTCTAGTAGGCATGCTATAACCACGGCTATCACCACATATCGTCGATCATACTCTGATGCCATGGTCTCCCAGCCAATCTCCCTCTCTACGATATCCAGATCATCTGCGTCGCACTCAAATAATCTGCACAACGCATCTCTCCCTATCACTGGGTCATACTCTACCATCTCTCCATTAATTAGAATGCGGAGGATATGCCATACATCCTCTAGTGTCACAGTCGCCTCTCCAGTCGCTAGATGGAAGGAGGAGGTCTCCGAATGCCATCGCTCTACCAATGCAGTAAGCAGTCATGTGTTTACCCTAATCTTGGGCATGAATGTGATATAGTATATCCCAAGTTTTGCTAATGTATCTTTGTCCATGCTCCTGAGTCTATGTCGTAACATGAAGCAGTCTAGTCGGTTCTCCCATGTGATCAATGGCTACTGTTGACTCTGCATCACAATTGGGGCACATTTTGTCAATTTTAGGGTTTGCTCCTGCAGGTTGTATTTCCTCATTTTCATCCACAAATCAAGGTGTTTTTAAGCTATTCTAACCTATCCTACCCTTATCCCCCCTTTTCGGATCATTTGCATGTTGTTTTGACCAAAATTAGGGTTGTCAATGCACTTCTGCACTTGTGTTCTGCATCCTGCACCTGTGTATCATAACCTGTGCCTGTGTATCCCTACACAAGTGCAAAAGACCCTACACAAGCACAGGATTCTCCCTACACAAGCGCAGGAGTCCCTTTTTGCATCCCCTGTGGGCCCCGCAATGTCCTGCAAGCAAGTCAAATTCATCAAATTGAAAACATGGGTTTTTGAGATACATACCGCTACTCCCGCATTGTCCGATCATCTGTACGTGTGTACACATTCTCCGAGGTGATCTGCCATTGGAATGTTCACCATCTCTCTGCAAGTTTCCTTTTCCAGAGCAACAAATTCTCCTCTTGGGCTAGTGCAAATGAGCAATTTTCCTTCTCCTTGTCTCATTTATAGATCTTTGTCAGTGCATAGATGGACATGCACTCTCTCCATCTTATGCTGATCGCAGTCTTTTGCACCTTCAATTGCTTGTCCTTTGTGTGTCCGATCTCCGATTGTCAGTCTGTTTGTTCCTATCATGTTCTATCATTCTTATCGATCAATTGGCCTCTTTTCTAGATCTTTCCGGCCAATTCTTCGAAGGGGCATGTATATGTCATTGTCAGCGTTTGGGGCATTTTCATTATTGTTCTTTGAAACAACGCTTAAAATCGTATTATCTCAAAGAGGGGCAAAATGTAGACACCTAAAAATGGTCAATGCTTGCGGAGTCATACTTTAACATTTGCACATTGCCTTATTTTAGGGTTTTTGCATCGCATTAACATTTCTCCTATGTCATGCATTTGGTCTTTATCATTTGCGAGCATCAAGTCTTTCTTCTACATTCGTCAGTTGTCTCGCTTTCGAAATTGGTCTTGTCGACAACAATTTTCAGTCATGATTTTGGTCGATCCTTATCAGCTTGTCAATATTGTCATTTTGTGATCGATTTGTCACCGATCGTCATCCTTCTCAATCATATCAATTTGGATCAATTAGTCATTGTTCCTCATCAATTGGCACATTTATCAATCAAATCACTTATCAGTATGAATCATTTATCAATCCAAAATCATGATCGAATCGATATCAATTATCTTTTGTCAAGACCTAATCTTCTAAGGTTTTATGATTTATTCATTTAATCTTGTTTGGCATTTTCCCTCTAGATTAAATAATTTATTTATTTATCCTAAGTCTTCTTGTCAAAATTAAATATTTGTTTAATTGGCTAATTAATTCCTCCTCTTTTTGTGAATTAATTAATGAATGAAAAATTATTAATTAATTCACTTATTTTTCTAATTTCATCAATTTCTAATTTCCTAATTTCCAATTCATCATTTCCACCTAATTTTCTAATTTGGCAAATTCAATTTCCACCTAATTAATTGCTCTCTAGTTCTCCCTATTTTTGTGCTTTGGTGGAAGCATGAATTTCTCATGCGTCATACTTTTGGCATAGCAAGATGTCATAAGCTTCTAGTCCTCTAATCTTTGCATTGGCAATATGTCATAATTCATGACATAGAAGGTGTCATAACATTCTTCTTTCCACTCAATTTTCCCATTTTGAAATCAGTTGCCTCTAATATCAATTTCATGCTAATCTTGTCTTTTCTCCAATTTATCTATAAATTGGATGAATTTATTCAATCAAAGATCCCCAATTGATCACATTTTGAATCACATCAATCACATTATCAAAATAACCACTTTGTCGAATCAATCACGCTTCGAGTATTCTTGAGCAATCATCTTGTCTACTTGCTTTCATATCATGATCATGCACTTATAGGTGAGATCCACAGCAAAGTTATTTGAAGAAGAAAGAAGGACAATGGAGCTAGATGAAGGAGACATTCAAATCTGCACTTGGTTTGCTTAATTTTCAAATCTTGAATGTTTTATTTTCATGTCTTTATTGGATGTAATTAGGATTGATCATTACATTTGAGCTTTTGTGATTGAGCTATGACTAATATTGAATTGCTTGTGATGATTTCCGATTTCCTAGCTACATTAATTTGAAACAATGCTTACAAATATTGGACTAAAGCTATGGAAGAAGAATTAGAACAAATTGAGAAGAATAACACTTGGACATTAGTTTCCCGGTCTAAAGATAAAAATGTAATTGGAACCAAATGGGTATTTAGAAACAAACTTAATGAAGATGGTAAGGTTATCAGAAATAAAGCAAGACTAGTGTGTAAGGAATATTCTCATAAAGAAGGAATTGATTATAATGAGACCTTTGCACCGGTAGCCAGAATAGAGGCAGTCATATTATTCTTGGCTTTTGCAACACACAAGAACTACAAAGTTTATCAAATGGATATTAAATGTGCATTTCTGAATGGAGATCTTGAAGAAGAAGTTTGCATTGAACAACCTGATGGATTTTCTTTGACATATAACAAAGATATGGTTTGCAGGTTAAGGAAATATTTGTATGGGTTGAAGTAAGCTCTAAGAGCTTGGTATGCAAGATTGGATAATCAACTTCAAGACATAAAAAATATTCCATTCCTATGCAATATATCTAGCTTTCAAGGCATCATACATGATATCTAGCTTTCAAGACATCATACATATTTAGATTTCAAGACATCATACATGTTTAGAGTTCTCCATCCCAAATCTCTTTAGTAACTCCTTTAAGTATTTGGAATCAACTGTTAAAGCACTTTGGAGAATCAGCAATATTCACCTACTAAACTTTATCAACTCTAGCATTTTGGAGAATCAACAATATTCACCAGCAAGCAAGTGACTTATACACAGTCACCAGTATATGGTACACCGACAGGATATAATGATCACTGGTACTTGGAATGGCATGGAAAACACTTGGCTATGTCGAAGACATCGTTTGGATACCTTGTCTTAGAGATTTGTTTATTGGCATATTCGTATTTGCATATTTGTTGTTACTAGGAAATAGGTCAAGGTTATACACCGAGGGGTTTATCTTTTCTAGATCAGCATGGCACGCTATGGAGATGATTTATTATTGTCGTAAATGCATCAAGCCAACATGTTGAATCAGTTATTGCATCGGATATTGTTTTGTTTGTAAAGTGATTTTATTGTAATATCTTGTAGAGCCGACCTACTAAAATTGGTCTTAGGTTATGACATGAATGTAAGATCTTATTTGTAAGATCAAATGTGGTATGCGAAGAAG
This sequence comes from Cryptomeria japonica, assembly GCF_030272615.1. Taxonomy (NCBI): domain Eukaryota; kingdom Viridiplantae; phylum Streptophyta; class Pinopsida; order Cupressales; family Cupressaceae; genus Cryptomeria; species Cryptomeria japonica. The sequence continues at coordinate 642,758,811 of NC_081412.1, forward strand.
ATTTGTGTGAAGGTATATGCAAGAATAAGCAGAGATATACATGCAGACATCATTTGAAGGTGAAGCAAGGTTTTTGTGAAAGCATATCAGAACTACACCGGTACTAAATCCAGCATATGAAGATGCTATTTTGAGCAGTACATCCTTATTGGATTTAACCATCCAATTGTAGTCAGTGTGACTCCTATTTTATGTTTGAGTAGTGAGCTCTAGGCACTTGGCCTTTTTGCATGTGCAGACCCCATTTGCGTACACTTACTATTTGCACTAGTATCATCTGATTGTGGGTAAGGTTTCCCACTATGGTTTTTCCCCTTAAAGGGTTTCCATGTACAAATATTGGTGTTATGTGTTGTGGATGACCTTGTCCTTTTATTTCATGCATTAATCTTTACCAGTATGGCAATTACCTAATAAAACTATCCACCGGTATAAAAGACTAGTTCACCGGTATTAAGCAGTAAGTTGGTTAAGTTGTTTTGATTTAAATTTATTTGACAACTGATTCACCCCCTCAGTTGTCTCTGGGACCTAACACATAGTTCCTTCTAACCAAAATCTACAAATATTTAGGAATCCATTTCCTTCTCATTATAATAATGTTGTTTAGTTTGAGCCACTTTCTTTCTTCCCCAATGACCTTGGTATCGAATCTACTAATGTTGTGAACCTCATTGACAACCCTAAACCTACAAAATACCTATGCATTATCTTTTATATGAGTGAGACTATATTGTTGCACCTAATGGCTCATTATATATTACTATGAAGATCATAAATAAATATCACGAGGGGAACTCACTGATTTGGTATGTATGGTGAATGTTACTACTGAAGAACATCTTTTTAGTAAAAAAAATCATCAAGTAACATATGATAAAGTTGATGTTACGATTAACATGTATGGTGGTTCTTCTCACCCTACTATTAGTTCTATTACTTTTACTATTGATCTTGGTAATAAGTTCTTAAAAGTCACCTTTTCTATTATTCCTATGTCAGATCAATTTCTTTCAAAGTGGGGGCATCCTTGTCTCTCTTCCATGAAAGCTATCCCTTCTACAATTCATTAATATTTGAAATTACTTTATAATGACACTATTATAATGATTAATCATAGTCCTTACCAACCCATAGTGAGGCATAAAAATTTCACACTTAATTACTTTTGGCCTAAACAACTTGCGCATTTAAAGCCTCGAAATAACATCCTTTTCTTATCTTACCAAAAATGAAAAAATGAGATGATATTGGCCTTGAGTAAACCTAGAGACCCTACACCCACGGATTTTCTTCTTTCTCATCTCGAACCTAGTGTTCTTCCTACTCCTTGTATTCGTCCTATATATGCCACAGGCCCATCTCCTACGCCCTGTAAAGTAAAGTGATTCATATCACGCATCTCTCAACCTATTGGGGTTTCTTTTGTTCCTCTCCCTATAAGGCAAAGAAAAAAATCATGTGTTGGTTTATCCTCAATCTTCACAAGTATCAACTAAAACTAAAAGGAATCATTGTGTGAGAGGGGTGAACTCACAATGTTGGTTTCCACTTTTTGGTACATCTTGATTTTTGCTGAAATCATATTTTTTTTAGAAAATATAATGTTTTAAGCTTTAAGAGGTCCCATTTGAAGTAATTAATTGAAGACACTTATATCAAAGGCTCTTAGATCAAAATTTCTTGGATATAACCTATCTACTTCTAAATCATACTTGCAATGGAGTCTCTTTTGCATCTATCAAATGCTGATAAAAAACCAATTTTATATTAGCTTTTGGGGTCAAATGAATTCATTTAGAAGTTTTTGTTTTTTAATTATTTAGTCCTTATTATAATATTTCCAAATAGTATAGTTTTTAATATATTTAATTTCATTAAAATATATTTTTATTTTATTTCTTATGAATGTAGGTTTTTCACCGAACATGAACTTCTTTATTCAATGCATTGGGAAAAATAGTAAACTAATTCAAAAAACTTCTAAAAAATATCTATGCACTAGGTATTTATGTCTTCTTTCTAACAAAAAAAGTAAAATTGAATTTTTATGTCTTCTTTCTAATCATAAACCCTAATCATGTCCCCTTTTGATATTTAAGGCCTGATTTCTCATGTCAAAACATCTCAGAATTAGCTATAACTTTGGGATATTCTCTAATATCATCTTATCTAACAACCCTAAAAATTTGGTGAAAAGTTGGTCGGACCATGTGCAAGTGCAACACGGTCCCTGATATTTTTCCTAAAATTTTGAGAGTGCAATTCTATGATATTATAATTCTTAACCCCAAAAGATTGGCGGGAAATTAAAATCCTATGTTGGCCTAAAGATCAAATTAAAATCTAGGGTTTCATACATAAGAGCTCTCTTTCTTCATTTCAAGGTCTAAGGAAATCAAATCTGGACAACCTTTGGGAGCGATTACAAGGACCCTTCTATGTAGCGAAAGAGTAAATCTTTGGAGTCTTCAACAAAATTCAACAACACCTATCAAGCATTCATCAAACATTCTTTCATCAATTGGGGGATTTTGAAGACATGGGAAAGCAATAGGAGATCATCGACTAAAGATTAGCTTATACCTCTCCCTTGGGGTTGGGTATGATTACATGTTGTTTTTATGTCTTTGTGTGAGCTTCATTACATCAATTTGATTTACATTCATTCTTTAGATCACTTTGCATCATTGATTTAGAGCATTTACTTTGTCAATTACAAGCAATTAGGGTTTACTCTTAGTGTTGCTCTAGATTGTTTACTCTCATCCTAGGACCTTGCACACACACAAGGTTCTTGCACACACTATTTTACTATAAAAATTGGCTATTTGTTGAGGTGGAAATAACCAAGATAAGGGTTTGACTAAGGAAAAACTCCATATGTCCACCCAAAACCCTATTTTCAGCTACAGGTGCATATTTGGGATCCGAGTGTCGCTGCAAGTTTCAGGTCTGACAGAGCACACAAGGACTATTATGGAGGGAAAAAATCATAAAAAGCCCTTAGGAAAGGGGCATGGTGCCTTGGTCCTCCCAGATTTGGGTAGGTTTTGGCAAGACAACAAGTTTTAGTCTTCAGATCCTAGCTTGAGAGGTACAACTTCAGGCCTGCAGAATCAGGACATTGGCATAGCACCCTGGTCTTGGACATTTTTTCTCAGATTTCTGGTATAGATGCACATCTGAATTTGTCTCTCAATCTATACTTTGCAGCATTATATCAGTTATTTTCAATTCTGCATTTCTAGATTAGGGTTGTTTATGCATACTTGTATTCTAGGTTAAGTCAAGCAAATCTACACTTTTGCATCACTTCTTCCTCTCATTTGCAGCAAAGGAATAGAAACCCTAAGAGGTAATCCTTGGCTCTCTCTTCCTCACAATAAGTAGCCAAAGTGTACATTACCTCCCTAGTCTTTGTTGTATTCCACAGTGTGTACATGAGAGTGGGATTAGGACTTGTTTACTTAGTCTCACTTTTTCCCCTACACATTTTGGTGAACCCAACATGAGCCCGATCTCATTTTCATTGCATTGAGTTGTTAGATCTATATTTAGAATCTTTCATTTTCTTTATAAACATAAAATTACAAAAAAGTGAAAAATTCAAGAAAAAAAGAGAGATTTCCCTTTATTTGCTTGCATTGTGTGTTTAAATTTCATTCAATTTCCATTTCAAAATGTCATATTTTTATTTGAAATATTTTCATGCTTTTGATGGTGTATGCAATTACTTTGATTATGAGTTTAGTAAGGATGAATTAGATGAAGCTCTAGATGAGTTTTTGAACCCTAAGCGTTCTAAAGCTTCATTTTGCCAAAAATTAATCAACCTTGTTACTATGCCATTTCATGGTGATGAGAAAGATATGTTGAATGATTCCTCTCATGGGTACATTCCTATCAACTCCTCCACTAGATCTAGCAACATGGTTTAATACAACAATTCCCTTTATGAGGATATGTCTCCCTTTGAATCAAAAGATAAACCTTTCAATCGGTATGACCATACTTTGTTGGATGATGCCCTTGATGACTTTATGTATTTGCCTAAATCTTTAAACAAGAACAATAAATCTAAAAGGTTAATCAACATGATAAATGTGAATGAACATAACAATCCTCTTTTTGTATTCCAAGGTGTGTTGGAATCCAAGAACACTGAGGAGGGGGGTGAATTAGTGTTTTGTCAGTAAGATAAATTTTAATCTTATTAACAAAGTGTTTCAGTAACTGGTAACCATAACACAATATAACAACAAGTATAAATAATGTTACCACAAGAACATACACCATTATGCAAAGATTTATACATGGAAAACCTTAAAGAGGAAAAACCACAATGGGATTGGTGACCCACAATATCTATCCACTAGCCAAATGAATAAATATTACAATAGGGGCCTGCACATGCAGGAAGGCCAACAACCTAGAGCACACTACTCATCACAAAAGGAGCCTCACTGACTACAAACACCAAATGCTGGTTTACAAACAAAATTCTAAACTCAGAGAATGCATCTGCTATGCTAGATGAGTTCCAATTCAAGCACTGTTTGTATCAGTTTCCACTGTGTCCTCCTTTACCGGTAACTTTCTCTCCATCCCAAACCTTTAAACTAATAACCAAGACCGACTACAAAATATTATATTCACATACAATCAATCAATATTGTTCACACAATATCACATCACTATATTTTGCATCATATGTATATATCTCTCAATCTCATATCCAAAATATCTTAATCGGACTAACTTAAATACCCTTCCCAAACATAAACATAAATGTCTTATGTCGGCTTACAATGATATTACAATTTATTTATATGTCAGCCTAGAAAAAAATAAATATATTAAACTTCATGACTAATGTCGTTGATTGCTACCGTGTAGACCTGTTGGATCAATCTCCTATGTCGGCCTCATATACCGGTTCGTAGTTTGTCAGTTTCCCTGAATGTTGGTTTCCAAATCATGAATATTGGTGAGTACAAGTTAAGTGTTCAACTCAAAATGATATGTGTTTCCATCAATGACAACACAACTAAACTGGATGAGTGTCAATTGCCAACAATCTCCCCTTTTGGCATTGATGGCAACACTCATGTGTAAAATGAATCGCTGAAGTGTTGTCCTGGTTCCTCCCAAAACTGATGACCAAAAATGACCCTGCTCCCTTTGAGTTATGCATTACTTCTTATGTCCCTTGACATTTTACACAATAACCACTCCCCCTTTGACATCAATGACAAAGGCAAGGCAAAAAAATGAAAGAATGAAATCAAAATGTGTTTACCGGATCTAGAAGTACTTGAATATATTTGGGTAATAACCCTTCAAAAATCCTATGTAATATCCCAACTAGTTTTAAAATTTCCCAAAATAAATACAAACCCATTAAGAATGTATGCATGTAATTCTTCTTATGTTAGATCCATTACTGTGGGTTTATTCATCAATTATAGACTTTCCCACTTATGAAGTAATAAAGTGTTCAATCAGGGACTTACCAATCCTCTCAATTCCCTAGCTTGCTGGATTAATCTATCCATATCTTTCTCCAAGGTTGATATCTCAGATTCTATAACCAAAATTTGACCATCAATGGCACTAGTCAATGACTGAGTATCATCAAAATTGTTAGTCATATGTTCCAATTGAGCCTTTGCTGCTTTTGTTTTAACCTCCAAGTCAGCTATAAGTTTGTCGATGTTAGTACAAGACCTATATATACAACTTCACTAATTAAGAGCCTCATTAATCTTTGTAAGTTGCTTTGTCATCTTGACCTTGTCTGATATGATCATATTGCCATAGGTGACTTTCGTAGCTGCATTGTATCTCTCTATCAATTGTTGGTTTGATATCTGTTGAAGAGTTTGAAACTCTTTTGCAATATGTTTAGTCAAACTCTTAATATTACTAGAGGGGATAGCTACCAGACTAGTGTATCCTGGAACTAGCTACTAAAAAATCAGAATGGCCTACTCAATAACCTTCTTGTCTTCTGATCCTTCCTTCCTCAACTTCTAAGCTGCAACAAACATTAATTCAAAATTGTTCCATTGCTCAATGTTCTTTTTCCCAAAATCAACTTTCTTGGATGATCCAAGTGCCAAAAATGAATGACTGGACTCTCCAACCCGCTGACTAGCATCGGTGGCTTCACCACTTGGTGTAGTAACCATCTCAACCTTAACCTCTTCAGTATATATATTTTTTGTCGAAGGTTCAACATCCTCAACCTGTTTATTATCTGTATCCACATCAATAAACTCTACATCTAGAATGTTTTGTTCCAGTGTATCCTTCTTATCATGCACAACTTCAAAGTTATCTACCGGTTTCTCTACATTATGTATAGGTGATACTACAAGAGGAATATCCTCTATTAGTTTATGTCCCAAAACCAATGAATCGATACCCAATATACCTTTTTCCTTACAATCAATAGATATGTCTTCAATACTAGACTTAGGCGGAAATACCGGTGTAGTAAAGAAATCTAGTTTATCTACAAATAATTTTACCCATGCCTCATGGGTCTTCTTAACTAATTCATTTACTCTACTTACCATGAGACTCACATTTCAGTGTCTACTTTGAAAAATTGTTTTGTTAGCATATTCAAGACATTGCTGCAACTCCTATTCAGTTATAGCACCACAAATAGTTAATAACTCCTACAACTTTATATTTTTATCCTCTTCTACTATAGATAATATCCTAGCATCTAGCTTATTGTACAAATCTCCTAGTATTTGATTTTCAATATCAAGTAATACCTTCTTATATATATCTAAATATAACAAAATTGCTTCCCCAATCTCCATTTGTTCCTTATCATCCATATGTCCATAACAATGTTGGATATTACTCAAAATTCCATCTTTAGTTATTTGATCTATCAATTCAGGAACCGAGAGAGGAGGAGTGACCTCAATACTCTTACCTAATTTGAGAGATATATCTAATTCTGATTTCTTCTTCTTGTCAGAAGTAGAAGTGGATTCTTTAACAGGTTTCCTCTTCTCTATTGGTTTCCTCCTTCAAAATTTTCTTAAGGGCTATCGGAGGAGTGACCTTCACTTTCTATACCTTTCCTTCCACAGGATTCTTCCTCTGTATCTTGATGTATCTCTAGGGAATCTTTGGGGGCACAACATTAGTATCAAAATCAGATTCAATAGGGGAAATATATAAGTTTCTAGTTTCTTCCTCTTCAATATACCCTTGCTATTTGCTGCTACCAGTGGAGTTAGAACTGTTGTTAGAGATGACCCTTTTGCCAGTCCAATGATCTTCTTGATTTCAAAGGATATATTCTCCACAGGTTTCCCAACCTTCTTGACTTTTCCTTCCCTCTTCTTTTGACTGAAAGCTATCTGAACTTTGGATTCCTTTTTCTTTGTTGTCCTAAAGGTTTTCTTAGTTTTATCAACTGGGCATCAATAAGAGAATTGGCATATAAGTCCAAGATCTAAGTATCAACCTCATAACCCATCTCAGTGATCCAGATCTTCCATGGTTGCACTACTTCCATCAATTTATCATCCTTCTTAACCATAAAGAAGATTTCTATAGAGTACTTATCAATAATTTGTTTAGGCACTCTCTCTCTTTTCTTCATAGCCTTATGAAATGATTTGAAATAACCCCATAGAATGGAGTCTCTCTCTTTGTCATGTCCTAAACCTTTTATAGCATCCTTTATTTTCTTTCCAACTGGCATATCAAATTCTCATTAAGTTTTACTAGATCCCAGTAACTCATTCAAAAATAAAAGCATCAAGCAAACAACAAAGATTGCCATACTAGAAAACACCTTTCTTCTTACCCTTAATCTTCCCTAGCTTTAGAATAAGCTCTTCACACATCCATTGACAGAGATCATACCTATCATTTTCTCTGGCCATCTAATGAGCATAGTAAATGAATGAATTGGAAATAGAATTCAATAAGTTTGATTGGGTTACCTTGTAACCGATGATCATGCTTGCAAATTGAATAAATTTGTCTCTTATAGTGCTTATCCTCATTGATTGATTGTCAAAAGTTGCACCAGTTAATTTCTCAACCTCATCGTTAGGTATTTTCTTCTTTCTGGGAGTCTAACTAGTTTGGGACAAAATGGTGATTGCACAAATAGCCTCCTTGGTGATTTTGTAAGGTCAGTCCAACCATATTAATTCACCGTGGACACGGCTCAGTACATACTGGATCATTTCATCTTCAAATTATGGCATCTCTAAAATGTCTGTGAAACCCCGATCCTTCAGAATTTGAAATTATGGTTTCATTAATCCCCTCCTATCCAACAGATTTGTCATGTACATTCTTTTGATCTCAGCTAAACCTAAATCCTCTAGAGTACAGTGGATACATACACGAACTTCTTCAACATACAAAACTTCATCTGGAACCTTGGAAAATGCGTCGACTAAATCATCAACCTTCACAATTTGAGGGCATTGCATGAAAATCAAGCATGGATGATCCTTGATGTCAACAATAACAAGGGTAGCCACACCTACTAGAGCGAGAGAAGGTCCAAAAGCCATTGCAAACAAAAGATAGTTCGAAAATAGATAAAATACCTCACAATCTTTGCCGGTGAAAGTTCTTGAAAATCTGCACCAAATGCACTGGAATTCGCTTGAAAATGCTTTTGATCAACTTAAACTTGCTTTGCTTCTCTTTGAATGTTGTGTGATCAGAAATGAACCAACATTTCTCTTTTATTCTACAAAAACCCTAATTTCTCATTGACATGAATGTGTGTCGGTTGATCATATTGGATTCAAAATCCATGATCCCAATGTCAGGAAACCTTCAGACTGACTTCTCCAACATCTGAAAAAATCTTTTAGACCACTACTAGGGGTAATTCAAGATCTATCGTTAATTTGCCTCACCCTAAGGCTAATGCCTTAGTTACTAGATGAGTTTCCTACCGATGCAGGAACATTCTGCTCTATCGGTTGAGTAGTTGGGCTGATTGTCTCTGCTGGTTGATCTTCAGATTTCCTAACCCATTTCCTCTCATGCTCCTTCTAGATATCATCAAATTTTTATTTCCCTTTTTCATCATTTCCTACCGGATTGTTCTTGTTTTTGTAGAATTTTGCAATATGTCCTATTTTGTTGCATGCATAGCAAGTGACATTATTTTTCTGAATTTTCTTATTGTATCCTTGATCATTCTGTAACCTGCATTGATTAGCCATATGTCCAAAATTTCCACATGCATGACATGTCACATTCTCTCTACAATATTTTGTCCTATGACCATACTTCTTACAATTTGAACACTAACCGGGAACTGCATTATTATCCTGATTTTCTCTATTTCTACAATGTATTGCCATATGACCAAATTTATTGCAAAGAAAATATCTACCATTTAATTTATGTGCATTGGGTTGCCTTACCAATGGTTTTTGGTTGACAGGTGGATTCTCCTTCTGACCAGTTGTTTCAACTTCATTTGCAGTACCAGAGCTTTCTCCTTGCTCAAATCCAAGACCTCTAGTGTCTCTCTTATGCCTTTGATCCTTCAATAATTCATCAAGCTTTGCAGAACTATCCTTCAACTTGTCTCTGTATTCATTTGTAGTATCTACATCTTCTCTTAGGACTATTATCAATATTTCTGACTCCAAGTCATTATTTTAGGATTGCACCAGTTCAGTTCTCAACATATCATTCTCATGTGCCATCCTAATACATTCCTTAGATTTGTCTTTTAGAGATCTACCAAGATTTTCTTCATTCTTTTTTCTGTCTTCAATCTCCTTAGACATCCTCATAGTTAGGGGATTGCATTTCATTCTTCATGACAGTATTCTCTTGACTCAGCTTCTGACATTGTTCTTTAAGGGTATTCTTCTCTTCATCATCCTAATTTTATAAAAGTTCCTTCCTTGTAGCTTGAGCATATGACAACCTCTCCTGTAGGATAAGAATGAGTTCCTTTGTAGAGTTCAACTCATCTTGCAATTTCAATTTTTCCATCCTTTCAACATCATAGTCTTCAAGAGCTACTTCAAGTTGTTTCTCCATACTCTTGTCCATGGATTCTGGATTCGGGATCTTCCTTAAGCTTTTAGACTTACTCCAAGGTACCAGGCTCTGATACCAATTGTTGGAATCCAAGAACAATGAGAGGGGGGGTTGAATCAGTCTTCTATCGGTAAGATAAATTTTAACCTTATTAACAAAGTGTTTCAGTAATAGGTAACCATAAAACAATATAACAAAAAGTATAAATAATGCCACCATAAGAACATACACCATAACATAGAGATTTATACGTGGAAATCCTCAAAGAGGAAAAACCACGGTGGGATTGGTGACCCCCAATATCTATCCACTGGCCAAATGAATAAATATTACAATAGGGGCCTGTACATATAGGAATTCCAAAAGCCTAGATAACACTGCTCATCACAAAAGGAGCCTCATTGACTACAAACACCAAATACTTGTTTACTAATAAAATTCTGAACTAAGAGAATGCATCTACTATGTTGGACGAGTTCTGGTTCAAGCACTATCTATATCAATCTCCATTATGTCCTCCTTTACTGGTAACTCTCTCTACATCCCAAACCTTTAAACCAATAACCAAGACCGAGTACAAAATATTATATTCACATATATTTGATCAATATTGTTCGCACAATATCACATCGGTATATATTGCATCATATGTATATATCTCTCAATCTCATATCCAAAATGTGCTAACCGGATAGACTTAAATACCCTTCTCAAATATAAAAATAAATGCCTTATGTCGGCTTACAATGATATTACAATTTATTTACATGTTGGCCTAGACAAAAAAAAATACGTTAAACTTGATGATCGATGTTGTTGATTGCTACCATGTAGACATGTTGGTTCAATCTCCTATGTTGGGCTCATATACCGGTTCCTAGTTTTCCGATTTCCCTAAATGCCAGTTGCCGAATCATGAATATTGGTGAGTACTAGTTAATTGTCCAACCAAAAGTAATATGTGTTACTGTCAATGACAACATAACTAGACTAGATGAGTGTCAATTGCCAACAAGGTGCTTATCCTTCCTCAACCTTACAAATTCTCAATCAACCTCTTTTGACTATTCAAGGTGGATATAGTCATGATTCCTTTAGTACTCCTAATAAACTTGTCATTACTATGCAAGGAGTAAATCCCACAAACAGTCCTTATAGTTATGCTAAACAACTAACAAAGGCGAGTCATCATGTAGTTGCCCACACTTATAGCACAAGAAACAATAGGAAACGTAATCATCCTCTGGTTATTCCCATTTCTCTTCCTAATCCTCAACCTATTCTTCCTTAAGCCCCTCACATTTTACAAACTCTTGCTAAGGAATATGATCTTATTGAACAACTCAAAGCTACTCCTGCTAAGATATCCCTTTGGGACTTGATTCAAACTTCTTCAACCCATCATGGAATGTTACAAGATGCCTTGAAAACTTTGAATGTCCCACCCACAATGGCATTCAATAATATGGCTTCCTTGATTGATTGTATCGCATCTCCTAAGGCCCAAATTATGTTTATCCAAGATGAATTACCGACTAGTGAGATCCAGCATGAATATAATCATTTAATAATTGTGGTTATCATAAATGATAGTGGACAATGGTTTTGGCCTTAATGTTTGTAGCATTAACTTGTTTCATAAAATCAATGTTGATACATCTCTCATTAAGACTGATTCTCTCACTATCTGAGGCTTTGATAATATTGCTAAATCTTCATTAGGTATCATCACCTTACCTATTAAGGTAGGTCCTATTACTTTTCCCACACCTATTCATGTCATGCCTGGAAATTTGACATATAATTTATTATTAGGGAGACTTTGGATTCATAGCATGCAATTTGTCCCCTCTACGTTGCATAGGCAAGTTAAATTCATTTACAACAATAAGACATATACCTTTCTAGGTGATACCAATCTCCAATCTTGTATCCAAACATCAACATCCAAATTCTCTTCAACTGGTTCTTCCCCAACTATCATAAATGGTTCTTCAAAAACCTCTACTCCTACTAGTGTTTCTATTTCCTCAAATTCATCGCCTATTTCTAGTTAGTTCCCCAATGATTCCTTAAATGAACCTAAGGTTCCTGAAGAAAATCCTTCTCAACCTAGTTCTACCACTAAAGATGTCTTTTCTCCTAAAGAGATTATTTCAGAAGATGATTGGGGATCCCTTGACTTTAATCCTACTTTTATAGGATAATATAAAAATTCCCCCTAGAGAACCCAAGGTCGAAAAGAAGAAGAAGAAGAACCTAAAAAGAAATCTACTTTATCTAGGCCATTGAGTAATAAATTTTTGGCATCTTCTTAGACTTTGTCTCCCTTGGTTTCTGATCTAGAGGATTTTGATCCTTCACTTTATGAGAATCCTTCTTCTCTTTCAAAAATGGCTAACCTTTATGGTCCTGGTTTTCACCTCCTATCTAGGTGTGGATATAATGGTAATGGTTATGGTGCCCAAGAACAAGAGATAAAGGTTCCCTTGGAAAATAACTCCTGTGACACAATATTTGGACTTGGCTATCATCCTTTTGAGCATATGAAATATTCTAAGAGACCATCTATTAGTGTTAATATTATTGCTACTTCTCTTTCACTAAAATATCCAGAGTATATTGACTATGACTCTTCTAGTGTCTTTTCTTTGGATGTTTTTCCCACTGATGATTCCTTAGTTGAATTCCTAGGAGTCTATGAAAACCTTCCTCATTATTCTCATAATCATGGTCTTCCCTATTTTTTAAATACAGAAGCTTACTTTGGGAAAGAAATAAATAACAATGATATAGTTCAAAAATTTCCTCAGTTGAAAGATGATCCTCAACAAAGTAATCTCCTCATAAGTGACACTATTGATATCTAGATGGATCCTTGTATCAAATATAAAGGTATTAAGATAGGGAAATGCTTGGATGAAGAAGAACAAAAACAATATTCTGAATTGTTACATGAATTCCATGAAATCTTTGCTTGGATATATTCTGACATGCCTACCATTGATCCTAATATTGTCACTCATAACATTGTCTTAGCTCCTGATGCTAAACCTATGAAGCAAAATATTCGAAAGATGGATCCTAAGGTAGAATTTGTTGTCAAGGCTAAGATTGAAAAGTTATTGGATGATGGATTCATTCATCCTATCGATTATTCTCCATGGATTTCAAACATTGTGGTTGTGGCTAAAAATGATAAAAAGATTAGGATATGTATTGATTTTTGAGATCTTAACTAATCTTCTTTGAAAGATGATTTCACATTTCCAAATATCGATATGATAGTGGATTATGTAGAAAGCCATACTTTTTTATCCTTCATGGATGGTTTCTTAGGATATAATCAAATTTTCATTAATCCTCAAGATTAATTCAAAACTGCTTCCACCTCCCCTTGGGGCATGTTTTGTTGGGTTATGATACCTTTTGGATTGAAAAATGTAGGCACTACCTATCAACATGCTATTACCCTCATCTTCCATGATTACATGCATAAAATCTTAGAAGATTACATTGATGACATCTTAGATAAATCCATCCATCAAATAGATCATGTTAAGATCCTTCATCAATTCTTTAAGAGAATTCGTAAGTACAACATGCACTTGAATCCACAAAAGTGTGTTTTCAGAGGGGATAATGGAAAACTATTAGGATATCATAGAATTGAGGTGGATATGAAGAAAATAGATGCCATTGTTAACATGTCGCCTCCTAAAAATATTTCCCAACTCAAAATTTTACAAGGAAAGATTCAAGCTATTTGTAGGTTTGTTTCTCAACTCGCAGATCGTACCTTTCCTTTTACTCAGTTACTTAAAAATAATATCACCTTTCAATGGAATGAGGATTATCATCAAGCATTTGAAGAATTAAAAACATATTTGACCAATCCTCCTATTCTTCAACTGGATGGTAGAGAATGTTTGGTTAACTATATAAGTCGCACTCTTATCTATTACGAAGTATGATATTCTGTGATAAAAAGACAGTGCCTATCTTTGGTCTTTGCAACCCAGAAATTAAGGCATTATCTTTTGAATGCCGAAGTCCATGTTATCATTAAATTTGATCCTCTAAAACATCTTTTCTACAAAATTGATCTTTCAGGATGCTTAGCCAAGTAGGTTATGATGTTGACCGAGTTTGACCTTAAGTTTGTCTCACAAAAGGAAATAAAGGGTCAAGTGTTGACAGACCACTTAGTTGAGGCTCCTTCACCCTTCTCCATACCTAACCAGAGTTGTTTCCTATTGAATGCATTCCCTCTACCAAGGTTGATGAGACTTGGGATTTATATTTTAATGGCTCTAGGTGTCGTACAAGATCAGGGGAAGGGGTTGTCTTAATTTCTCCTAAAAAGAAACCTATCCCTTTATCATATTGTCTCAATTTATTGTGTACCAATAACATTGTTGAGTATGAGGCTCTTATAGTTGGAACTAAAGAAGCCCTAGAATTAAATATAAAACATCTACATATCTATGGAGATTCGCAACTAATCATAATTAAAGTGACAAATATTAGTCAAGCTAAACAAGATAAACTATCACATATAGAGATTTAGCTATATCCTTGTTACAAAAGTTTGATTCTTATACCATGAAGCCTATTCCTCGAAAAGATAATTGATATGTTGATGCAATGGCATGTGTAGCCTCTCTTGTGTCTTTAGAGGACCTCATGGTAGATCTCAAATTCACTATTCACAACCTTACTACCTCGGCTATTGCTAATAATCCTAGTGATGTGGCATATTGTTGCATTATAGATTCTGATGAGTGGTACTCGCACATCATGAGATATTTGAGTGATGGTACCTTTCCTGACTCTACGAACAAGAATACTAGGGTTAGGATTCACAAGTTGGCTGCTAGATACATTATCCTTTTAAATTTTCTTTATAGGAGGGGTTATAATGGTCTTCTCCTTTGATGTCTTAAGAAAGATGAAATCCCTATTGCTCTTGAGGAAGCACATTCAGGTGCTTGTGGGGGCATTTTGGGGGAAGATCCTTAGTTCAGAGATTGCTTCAAATGGGATATTATCAGAAAACCATGGAAAAGGAATCCTTTGCTTTTGTTAATAAATGTCATTAGTGTCAGCAACATAGAAATTTGATCCATGCTCCCACCCAAGAGCTTCGATCTCAAGAAACGTCTTGGCCCCTTTCCACATGGGGTTTGGATCTCATTGGTAAAATATCTCCTCCCTCATCTCAAGGACATACTTTCATCATAGCCGCTACTAATTACTTTACAAAATAGGTAGAAGTATTTCCTCTTCAATCCACTACCACTGAAATAATCTGTCAATTCATTTTAGATAACATTATTTCCCGATTAATAAAAAATTCATGGGTGGAGAGGAGTGGCAAGTGGAGCAGCGAGTAGGAAATTCAAATTTCAAACATGGGGATGGCAGAACTCATGGGGATGGCAGTCTTCCTGTGGTTGGACCTAGTAATCATACAGGTCTCCAAGCTTCTTAGGGTACTAAGAGGGACAAGGCGAAAGTCAAATAGGTGGAAGATAAAGATTCCAAAACTAGGGACCCACATGATAGAGGTAAAGAAAATAAGTGGTCAACTCTTTTTGGAGTCAGGCCTTTGGTGCAATCTGGACTTTCGGAAGTTAAAAATATTTTTGATCTGGCGATAGGGTTTTTTGCTATATCTATTCTGGATAAGCCTGTTGATTTCACTATGTCTGGCTTAGCTATGACCTTGGCTGGATGGTTTGTTGGGTTTATACCTAACATCGATGTCGTAAGGAACTTTATAAGGAGAAAATGGGTTCTCAAAGGTCAAGTGGATGTGGCAGATTTTCCCAGGGGTTTTTTTTCCTTTGCTTTTAATAATGAAGAAGATATTAATAAAGTGCTCTATGAAGGGTCGTGGATGTTTGGCAAGTCAACCTTGGCTTTACAGAAATGGGCTTCTAACCTCCCTTTGGATGATTCCTTTTTTGTGTTGGTACTTGTGTTGACACATCTTCCTAGCCTTCCATTGGAGTTCTAGAATGAGGAGGTCTTTAAAGGGATTGTGAGATCATTTGGTGAACTTCTATCAATCAACCCGATGATTGTAGCTAAATCTAGGTTGGTTTTTGCTCATATTTGTGTTAAAGTTAATCAAATGATGGATATAACTCAAACTATTGAGATTTTGTCCAAATTGGGGAAATGGACCCAAGTGATTGAATATGAATCTCTCTCGCTTCTATGTTTTCATTGTAAAAAGTTGGGTCATTGGGTGAAATCTTGTCTACTCAAGAAGGGTAAGAATGGTAAAATTGATAGCAACTTGAAGCACAAATGGAAAACAAAAGGGAAGAATGATGATCCACCCTCAGAGGTTGTCCCTGGGAAGTAAGTGATCAAGATGGAAAATGAGGAAAAGAAGGGTGTGAATAATAACAATGGAAAATCAGTTTGTGCATGTTCTAACAGTAAAAAATAAAGTAACAAGGAGGAAGAGTATGGGAATAAAGAAAAGGTTCAAAAATCTAAATCAGAGGATTTGAAGGTTGGTCCTATCATCCAGGGTAAAGTTGATGAGTTTTCCTATGATGATGCTTCAACTTCATCTAATAATAAAGAAAATGAGGAAGACTTTAATGAACCATAGGACTATAATTTTTTGAATACTATGCCTCTATTGTTATTAACCAATGGAAGTCCTAAGAAGACTGGAAATATGATCCTAAACTCCCAATGCAAAACTCCTAAAAGTTTGGAAATGGTGGCTCTTGAGGGAAGTATTAGGATTTTCGGTATTAAAGAAGGCAAGTCATATAATGGAGGACCCAATGGAGGTATTTCAACTAGAAGCAAGAATAAGAAGGTGGTAGATGTTGGAAGTCACAACAAAAAGCAGTGGAGACCCTCTCTAAAGAATCAGAGGGAACAGGAAAGTTGGAAGCACCATGTTGTTGGAACACAGAGCTCCATTGAGTCATCGTTATCCCTAGTTAAAGTATGAAGATAATTTCATGGAATATTAGAGGGTTGAACACCCTCCATAAGCAAGATGTGTTGTGTAATATTGTAAGAGATCATAAACTAGATGTAGTCCTTATTCAAGAAACTAAGATGTGTAAGGATAAAGTGGAAAGGATTAGAATTTTCAAAAGTAATGGGGTAATTGGAACAAGTTCAGAGGGTACCTCTGGAGGTACAACTATCTTTTGGAATTAGAATACTATTAAAGATAAGGAAATTGCTTTAGGGGTTAATAGGACCTCAGTTTTGCTTGAGCACATTAAGGATAACTTTGTCTAGATTATCACTAATATCTATATGCCTAATTCTAAAGCTGGAAGAACTAAATTTTGGAGGAGCCTGGCTGAAGATAGACTAAGTTTTGTGGATAAAAGTTGGATGATTATGGAAGATTTTAATACCCTTTTAAAAGAGGATGAAAATATGGGAGGCCTTTCTTTGTAGTTGGAGGGAAAACAAGATCTTATGGATTTTATTAATGATCAAGCTTTGATGGATGTGGATCTCCAAGGGATTAATTATACTTGGACCAATAGAAGAACTTGTACTGATCTTATTCAAGTCAGGTTTGATAGATCCCTAATTTCTCCTGATTGGATTTCTAAGTATAATTGTTCTTTGGTGTCTATCATTAAGATTGAATTTGATCGTTACCCTATTTCTTTTACTGCCAATTCAACTTCTGCAAAGCAAAATTTTCCTTTTAGATTTGAAAAAGCTTGGTTGTCCCACCCGTCTTTGGAATTTTGTGTTGCTGAATGGTGGAATTTGGAGGTTGAGGGAATTGCCTTATTTAGAGTGGCCAAAAATATTAATATCATCAAAGCCAAAGTTAAAATCTAGAACGAAGAGACTTTTGGAGATATCTTTAAAATGAAAGCTCATATTAAGACAGATATTAAAAAAGTTCAAGATAAAATTCAAGAGGAAGGGCTTTCTAAGGATTTGAGGAATGTTGAAAATGGTTTATTATCCAAATACCATGAAATTATCTCTAATGAAGAAAATTTTTGGAGACAAAGATCAAGAGCATTGTATTTGAAGGAAGATGATAAAAACACCTAGTTTTTCACATGACTTCTCTTAAGCATAGGGCGGACAACAAGATTTCTAGTTTATCCTGCAATAGGGGGATTTTTTCGGATGAAAATGAAATAAGAAAGGAAGCTAAGGATTTCTCTAGTAATCTTTTGGGAGGAATGGACATTCTGGATATCAAAAATCAAGACCTTCTAGTTCAAGCTATCCCTCCCATTTTAAATGAGGATGACAACAAAATTCTTTCTCGGATTCGAATCAAGAAATGAAAAAGGCTATGTTTTCCTTTCTTGCAGACAAGTCTCCTGGTCCGGGTGGATTTCCTATGTTCTTCTTCCAAAAAAATTGGTATATTGTGGAGATTGATATTTGTAATGGAGTTAAAGAATTCTTTGGTTCAAGGCGGCTTCTAAAAGAAATCAGTGCTACCTTTATCATTCGTATTCCTAAGATCTCTGGAGCTGACTCTCTCAATAAGTTCAGACCTATTAGTCTTTTTAATTTTGTTTACAAGATAATATCTAAGGTTCTTACTTCTAGAATGTTGGATATTCTCCCCCGTATTATTTTGGCTCAGCAGAATGGTTTTGTCCCTGGCAGACAGATTCTGGATTTTATCATTTATGTTCATGAGAATATTCATTCTTTAACTGCTACTAAAAAATAGGGCTTTTTCCTTAAGTTGGGCATGTCCAAGGCCTAGGATAGAGTGAAGTGGCATTTCCTTTTAAAAATTACGAAATCTTTTGGGTTTGGGGAAAAGGTGATTCATCTTTGTTCTTAGTTGACTAGCACTTCAACCTCCATTGTTATTATTAATGGATCCCCTTCTAGTTTCTTCAAAAGTTATAGAGGCCTAAGACAGGGGGGATCCTATCTCTCCTATCTTGTTTACTATTCTAATTGAAAGTTTGGGTTAATTTATTATGAGAAGTGTGGAAGAAGGGAAACTCAAAGGCCTAAAACCTTCTTCGTCCAACTTAACCTATACTCATGAACAGTTTGTTGATGAGTCTATCACTATGGGAGAAGCTACCATAAGAGAAGTGAGAAATATGAAGAGTGTTATGGATTCCTATGAATTTGATTCTGGTCAAAAATAAATTGGGATAAGAGTTCTTTTTTCTTTATCAATACCCCTATGGATAGACAAAGAAGGATCAAAAGAATCCTTGGATGTAAAATTGTTGAGTTCCCATCTACTTATTTGGGTCTCCCTTTGTGCTTAAAGCCTTCATAGAATTTCTGGATGAAGTTGGTTGATAGATTCAATTCCAAAATGGTTGGATGGAAAGGATCCCTCCTTAGCCAAGAAGGTAAGGTGATGTTGCTTAAAACTACCCTTCAAAATTTGCCTATCTATGCCCTTAGTTTGTTCAAAATCCCCAGGAAGTTTGTTGAGGCCATTGAAAGAATTCAAAAAAAATTCTTATGGTCGGGAGTGGAAGATAAAAATAGAATCCCCCTTATTGCATGGAATAATATTTGTACTTCTAAGGCTTTTGGGGGTTTGGGATTAAGGAACAATATAACTATGAATAATGCCTTTTTAGCTAAACAAATCTGGACAATGAAAGGGGAGGAAAGGGAATGGAATTTAATTTAGAAAAAGAAATACCTTTTTGCATGCAACCATCTAAGGAAGAATTTATGGAAAATTCATTTTTTGTGGAAGGCTCTATAATTTGGAATGTAGTTCAAACGACTAAAGCTTGGGCTACAGTTGGAAGAAAGTGGAAATTGGGGAATGGGAGAATTATTAGATTCTGGGAGGACAGATGGCTAATGGATAAATCGCTGGAGGAAATCCCCATTCGTAAGGAATGGAAAGACTAGTTCAAAAGTAGGTATGGAGACTTTTTTAGAGACTACTAGAGAAATGAGAAGTTGATTGAGTTCAGCCAGCTTTGTCCAGGATTAAAAATTTTAGAGATCTTACTTTCTTCCAAAATATTTATGGACCATTCTGAGGATTGTTTGATTTGTAGGGAAACTTCTGATGGGAAGTATTTTATGTCTTTAGTGGTGTCTATCCATAACAAAGTTTTAGAGGAGATCTCTTTGTGGGCTAAAGTGTGGATAAAGAAGTTGACGCCCAAAATTAATATCTTCTTTTAGATTTTTATCCAAAATAAGGTGCTAACTCTTGATAATCTCCAAAAGCGTGGATTTGTTTTTCCTAACAGGTGTTCTCTTTGCTGCAGGGAGGAGGAGTCTGCTTGTCATATCCTCTACCAATGCAATTTCAATCAAGAAATTTGGAATATTATTTTTAGTAGGTGGAAGTTGAGCTGGGTTTTCCTGAACTCTCTAGAAGAGTTTTGGCAGCAATGGTATTGCCCTAGTTCCAATTCTAAGAATGTTGAGCTTTGGAAACTAACTCTCCCTATTGTCAAATGGAACATCTAGAAGGAGCGTAAAAATAGGGTTTTTAGGGATAAAAGTGTGAACCTTGAAGTGGTGGTGGATAAAATCTATAGAGGAATCTTTGAATGTTTATATGAAATTGATAATGGTTTAGCTTCTAAAGAAGACTTTAATGAAAGTTGGAACCTGTCCAATAACAAAAACAGTAAGGATAAGGGTAGGGTTGGTCTTTCCTTCATAGGGATGGATTAAGGCCAACTTTGATGGGGCTTCTAAGGGAAATCTGGGGAAAGTTGGTTATAGGGGCATTGTCAAGAATTTTGCTGGAAGTTGCCTTGTAGTTGTTGTTGGCCCTTTGGGTAACCAAACTAGTCATTATTTTGAAGCCTCGGCGACACTGGATACTTTTATTATAGCAAAAAAATCAATCATGATAATCTATGGTTGGAGGGAGACTCTCTTAACATTATTAAATACTTTAAGGGAGAAATTGAGACTTCGTGGACTATAGAAAATATTATTTTTAAAGCTAGAGAAATTATTTCAAGCTTTAAATTAATTATTATTGAACATTCTTTCAGGGAAAAAAATATCATAGCAGACGGCCTTGCGACCCTTGGCGTTAATTTTGAAGCTCAAAATATATGGAATGGGCGAGTTAACATTGATTTTAATATTAAAGAACTTATTAGAAAGGACAAATTTATGGGGAAAGACGGATCACACGTTAATCATGGAAGTATTAATTCTTAATCTTCAAATTTTTAGAAAGGTAATGATGGCATGTCAGAAGGGAAGAGTCCTAAACAAGAATATAAAATTTCTGCATGCTTTGTGGGTGTGCATTTTCAAAAAGTCGAGTGTCATTTGGAAGAAAGCTCTGAAGTTGCAGAAGCAGAGAAATTGTAAAACAAATTCTAAAATGGGGGGGATCTAAGAAGAGAGGAACCTGATAATATTTCTAGATGGTGGGAGATTCCTAAGGTATGGAAAAAGTTGGAGAAGGGATTCATGATGCATTTCATGGAAAAATTGGTAGACTATGATAAAGGAAGAGTAAACCTAGCGGTTACCAAAGTTACTGAAAATTGGATAAATGGCTCCTTCAAAATTCATGGTGTTAGATTCAAGATGGATGCGGACCTCATTTCGATGGTCATAGGTATGCCCCATTCTGGTTTTAACTTCTTTAGGGACCTGAAAGTGTCTAATAATGTAGTTAATCTTTTTATGCGTAAAGAGAAGGATAGAGAGAAATTAGGAAAAGCTATGAGGGGTATTATGATGCTTCTAATATCAAGAAAATCTAGGGCTGTGTGCTTAATACAATTATGGAACATATTACTATGGAGGGTCATTTCACTAGGGTCCACACATACCATTTTGTGCTTGTAAATCACTTTAGACATGAGAAGAGGATTTCTATGCTCTATTATCTTTTTAGGTCTCTGTCGTGGTCTCTAAACAAGCATAGGAAGAACACTTCTTCACATGTGCTTCATACGATCTTATTTTGCTCATTTATGAGCATTGAAATATTCTAGCTATCCAAGAAAAAAAGAGGTTGCTGGTGTCACCGAGGAAAGGAAAGAGGAAGATTGAGGAATGTGGGCCCAGTAAAGATGAGTTGATATAGAGAAAAAAGGTTAAAAAAGCCATTGTGGAGAAAATTCAAGAGGACATGGGTAAACAAAAGGATACAAAGGTTGATTTTAAGAACATGGGAAAAGATGGAAGTGAGATGGAGACTGATGAGTCTGACGGAGAGGAGAGCTGGAAAGAAGAGGAAGTGGGGGAAGAGGAAGGAGGAGCAAAGGATGTTTCTTATCAGAATAGCTCTACCCACAACGTGAGTATTGGTAATGTTAACAGCCAACCTTTAGAGGAGCAGGACAATCAAATTAATAAGGAGGAAAGGGAAATGGAAACTGAGCATGAGAAGGATAAGGAGGAAATGAGTAGGGAACATGATAAAGCTACAGATGGCATTATTCTGGATGAACTCAAAAACTAGTCTAAGGCTCGAATGGGTTTTGATAGGTGGGTATATGAAAGAATCAAGAATTTGGAAAAAATTGATAAGCAACAAGAAGAGAAGGGAAATAAAGATGAAAGTAACCAGGAGCGGTGGAAAGAGGTTATGGAGGAAAAAGTGGAGAAGCTGGAAGCTCAAATTAGTAAACTGGAGGAAGGAAAAATTGCCATGAAGAACTTTTTGGTTATGATTCTGGATATCCTTACCTCTGTGACCAGGAATATGGAGGAAATTGCCAAGTTCCTTGATGGCTCCAGTACTTCCAAACCTATTGTAGACCTAGATTTTGATGAGGATGCTATTGAGGCAGGGAATGTGGAAAGTTCTCCT